>NC_061508.1:189251230-189497510 GCF_022539505.1 Lolium rigidum
ACCGCGCCCAAAACTTACCAGGCACAACACTCCTCACTCCATGGCGGCGCAAGATCTGGGAAACGCCGAGTGGGAGAGATCTAAGATTTCCCAGCAGGACGTCAACCTGCTGAAGAAACGTGGGCTGAGCAAGAAGAAGGACGCGCTGCTCTTCCCCAGCGAAGAAAGCTACCCGACGCCAGCCATTGGTTATCGGGTTAGTTCCGTTGACCATCTGATCCGCGGCCTCTCTGCATCCATCCACGAGTTTTTGCGTGGTTTGCTTTTTGTGTATGGGTTGCAACTTCACCATCTTACTCCCAACTCCATCCTCCACATTGCTATTTTCATCACTCTTTGCGAGTCCTTCCTCGGAGTCCATCCTAACTGAGCTCTGTGGAAGCGTATCTTTCTCCTCCGCCGTAATGGCTCCCATAACATCGCCTACAACATAGGCGGTGTTGTTATTTGCGTCCGCCCTGATGTCGAGTACTTCGACGTCAAATTCCCCGACTCCGTCCAAGGGTGGCGCAAAAGGTGGTTGTACGTCCGTGAGGAGTGCCCCGACTCGCAGGAAATCAACATCGCTCCCTTTGACGGCTGCGCCACAATTCTTCGTCGATGATCCTGGGATGTAGAGACGACTGAAGATGAAAAAACGGCAACAGAAGCGCTGATGACTCGCATCCACGAGCTTCAAAATACCCGCGGCCAAGAGCTGTCAGGTATCCAAATAACGGCGTACTTCCTTAGAATTAGGGTGCAGCCTCTACAGGCTCGCAAAAACCCCCTCTGGATGTATGCTGGTGACAAAGATGTGGATCGTCTGTCGATAGATTTATCGGTCAAGGATTTGGAAAAACTTGTCCGAAAAATCTCTTCGCTCAGCAAGAAAGATGCCATCCCTTCATCTTGCCGCGTGACACCATACAGTGGTAGCAACGCCCTTCCTCAGGTAATTTATCTTTTGTTGACTACTTTTCACTGTTCATTCTATCTTGACTGTCATTGCACTTCTCTTTTTTTTCGACTACTACTTTATTGTGATTTGAAACTGCTTTGTATTGATACCCTCTGATACGTCTCAAACGTATCTATAATTTCTTATGTTCCATGCTTGTTTTATGTCAATACCTACATGTTTTGTTCACACTTTATATCGTTTTTATGCATTTTCCGGAACTAACCTATTAACGAGATGCCGAAGTGCCAGTTCCTGTTTTCTGCTGTTTTTGGTTTCAGAAATCCTAGTAAGGAAATATTCTCGAAATCGGACGAAATCAATGCCCGGCATCCTATTTTTCCACGAAGCTTCCGGAACACCCGAGAGCGAGCGAGAGGGGGCCACGGGGGTCACCAGATGACAGGGTGGCGCGGCCAGGGCCTGGGCCGCGCCCCCCTATTGTGTCACCGCCTCGTCAGCCTTCCGACTCCGCCTCTTCGACTATTTAAAGGTCCCTGACCTAAATCTTCGAGACGGAAAGGCCACGGTACGAGAAACCTTCCAGAGCCGCCGCCATCGCGAAGCCAAGATCTGGGGGACAGGAGTCTCTGTTCCGGCACGCCGCCGGGACGGGGAAGTGCCCCCGGAAGGCTCCTCCCTCGACACCACCGCCATCTTCATCGCCGCTGCTGTCTCCTATTATGAGGAGGGAGTAGTTCTCCATCGGGGCTGAGGGCTCTACCGGTAGCTATGTGGTTAATCTCTCTCTATGTACCCCAATACAATGATCTCATGAATTGCTTTGCATGATTGAGATCCATATGATGAGCTTTGTATCACTATTAGTCTATGTGCTACTCTTGTGATGTTATTAAAGTAGTCTATTCCTCCTTCACGGTTTAATGGTGACAGTGTGTGCATTGTGTAGTTCTTGGCGTAGGTTATGATCATAATCCCTTGTAGGTTATGGAGTTAATTATTACTATGATAGTATTGATGTGATTTATTCCCCCTTCATAGTGTAAAGGTGACAGTGTGTATGCTATGTTAGTACTCGGTTTAAATTGCAAAGTTCTATTATGCTCTAAAGGTTACTTAAATATGAATGCCGAATGTTGTGGAGCTTGTTAACTCCGGCATTGAGGTGCTCTTGTAGCCCTACACAACGAATGGTGTTCATTATCAGACAAGAGTATATGTAGCACAAAGGAAGATAACTTATTTATTTATGTGATCAATGTTGAGAGTGTCCACTAGTGAAAGTATGATCCCCAGGCCTTGTTTCCAAATACTGCAATCATCGCTTGTTTACTTGTTTTTCTGCATCTTTACTTCCTGCAATATTACTACCATCAATCGCACGCCGGCGAGGCACTTTTCTAGCGCCGGTACTACTGCTCATATTCATTCATACTACTTGTATTTCACTATCTCTTCGCCGAACTAGTGCACCTATACATCCGACAAGTGTATTAGGTGTGTTGGGGACACAAGAGACTTCTTGTATCGTGATTGCGGGGTTGCTTGAGAGGGATATCTTTGACCTCTTCCTCCCCGAGTTCGATAAACCTTGGGTGATCTACTTAAGGGAAACTTGCTGCTGTTCTACAAACCTCCGCTCTTGGAGGCCCAACACTGTCTACAAGAATAGAAGCACCCGTAGACATCAAGCACTTTTCTGGCGCCGTTGCCGGGGAGGAAAGGTAAAAGGCACTCATACTCCGGTCCCAGGTAACTAAGTACTTTTCTGTTGTCGTTGTGTGAGCACTCGAAGCTATTTCCTTTAGATCCTGCAATTGCATCTTTTTGTTTCTTGTTAAACACTAGTAAGGCATAATGGAAAACATCTGTGAGCTTTTTAAACTATTTCCTGAGTCAAGACATGAATGGTTTAATGCAAAAATTAAAAAACCTATGAAACCTTATTTGCATGCTAGTAGTAATATTAGTATGAACGCTTTGAACACCATTGTTGATAATTATATAGAAAATTCTAAGCTTGGGGAGGCCGGTTTTGATGAAAATGATCTCTTTAGTCCTCCGGGTATTGAGGAGAAAGTTTATGTTGATTATGATATGCCTCCCATATATGATGATTATAATGATAGTGGTCTTTTGGTGCCGCCTACTATGGAGGATAAAGTTTATTATGATGATACTATACCTCCTATATTTGATGATGAGAATAATAATGATAGCTACTTTGTTGAATTTGCTCCCACTACAACTAATAAAATTGATTATGCTTATGTGGAGAGTAATGATACTTTTATGCATGTGAATAAGAATGCTTTATGTGATACTTATATTGTTGAGTTTGTTCACGATGCCTCTGAAAACTATTATGAGAGAGGAAAATATGGTTGTAGAAATTTTCATGTTACTAAAACACCTCTCTATATGCTGAAATTTTTGAAGTTACAATGGTTTTATCTTCCTATGCTTGTTACTTTGCTCTTCATGAACTTGTTTATTTACAAGATTCCTATGCATAGGAAGCATGTTAGACTTAAATGTGTTTTGAATTTGCTTTTTGATGATCTCTTTTGCTTCAACTCTTATTTCTTGGGAGTGCATCATTGAAATTACTGAGCCCATCTTAATGGCTATAAAGAAAGCACTTCTTGGGAGATAACCCATGTGTTTATTTTACTACAGTACTTTTGTTTTATATTTGAGTCTTGGAAGTTGTTTACTACTGTAGCAACCTCTCCTTATCTTATTTTATTGCATTGTTGTGCCAAGTAAAGTCTTTGATAGCAAGGTTCATACTAGATTTGGATTACTGCGCAAAAACAGATTTCTGTCTGTCACGAATTTGGGCAGGGTTCTCTGTAGGTAACTCAGAAAAATCTGCCAATTTACGTGCGTGATCCTCAGATATATACGCAACTTTCATTCAATTTGGGCATTTTCATCTTAGCAAGTTAAGTGCCTCTGGAAAATTCATTTTTACGGACTGTTCTGTTTTGACAGATTCTGCCTTTTATTTCGCATTGCCTCTTTTGCTATGTTGGATGGATTTCTTTGTTCCATTAACTTCCAGTAGCTTTGGGCAATGTCCAGAAGTGTTAAGATTGATTGTGTTATCTCTGAACATGTGAATTTTTGATTATGCACTAGCCCTCTAATGAGTTTGTTTCGAGTTTGGTGTGGAGGAAGTTTTCAAGGGTCAAGAGAGGAGGATGATATACTATGATCAAGAAGAGTGAAAAGTCTAAGCTTGGGGATGCCCCCGTGGTTCATCCCTGCATATTTCAAGAAGACCCAAGCATCTAAGCTTGGGGATGCCCAAGGCATCCCCTTCTTCATCGACAACTTATCAGGTTTCTTCTCTTGAAACTATATTTTTATTCGGTCACATCTTATGTACTTTACTTGGAGCGTCTGTTTGTTTTTGTTTATGTTTGAATAAGTTCATCCTTGTGTGGGAGAGACACGCTCCGCTGTTGCGTATGAACACATGTGTTCTTAGCTTTACTCTTAATGTTCATGGCGAAGGTTGAAATTGCTTCGTTAATTGTTATATGGTTGGAAACAGAAAATGCTACATGTGGTAATTGGTATAATGTCTTGAATAATTTGATACTTGGCAATTGTTGTGCTCATATAGATCATGTTTAAGCTCTTGCATCATGTACCTTGCACTTATTAATGAAAAAACTACATAGAGCTTGTTAAAATTTGGTTTGCATGATTGGTCTCTCTAAGTGTAGATATTTTCTGGTTGAGGTGTTAGAACAACAAGGAGACGATGTAAAGTCTTATAATGCTTACAATATGTTCATATGTGAGTCTTGCTGCACCGTTTTATACTTGAGTTTGCTTCAAACAACCTTGCTAGCCTAGCCTTGTATTGAGAGGAATTCTTCTCGTGCATCCAAATCCTTGAGCCAAAAACTATGCCATTTGTGTCCACCATACCTACCTACTACATGGTATTTCCTGCCACTCCAAGCAAATACTTCATGTGCTACCTTTAAACAATTCAAAAGCTATTATCTCTTATTTGTTTCAATGTTTTATAGCTCATGAGGAAGTATGTGGTGTTTATCTTTCGATCTTGTCATTTACTTCGGACAGACTTTCACAATGGACTAGTGGCTCATCCGCTTATCCAATAACTTTGCAGAAAGAGCTGGCAATGGGGTTCCCAGCCCCAATTAATTAACTTTCATTAATAATTCTCTTCACATGTTTTGCTCTGATTCATCAGTAAGCAACTTAATTTTGCAAATAGACACTTCTCCATGGTATGTGATTGTTGGAAGACGCCCGAGGATTCGGTTAGCCATGGATTGAGAAAGCAAAGGTTGGGACGAGTGTCATCCATAAATAAATAAAAAAAACTAAACTAAAGTACATGTGTAAACAAAAGAGAAGAGGCCGATGATCTACCTTGCTGGTAGAGATAACGTCATTCATGGGAGCCGCTCTTGAAAGTCTGGTTGATGAGGTAGTTAGAGTACCCGCTACCATTCGTTGACAACAACAAACACCTCTCAAAACTTTACTTTTATGCTCTCTATATGATTTCAAAACTTGAAAAGCTCTAGCACATGATTTAATCCACTGCTTCCCTCTGCGAAGGGCCTTTCTTTTACTTTATGTTGAGTCGGTTTACCTACTTCTTTCTATCTTAGAAGCAAACACTTGTGTCAATCTGTGTGCATTGATTCTTACATGTTTACCTATTGCACTTGTTATATTGCTTTATGTTGACAACTATCCATGAGATATACATGTTACAAGTTGAAAGCAATTGCTGAAACTTAATCATCCTTTGTGTTGCTTCAATGCCTTCTACTAAGAATTTATTGCTTATGAGTTAACTGTTATGCAAGTCTTATTGATGCTTGTCTTGAAAGTACTATTCATGAAAAGTCTTTGCTATATGATTCAGTTGTTTAATCATCATCTTTACCATTGCTTTGAATCACTTCATTCATCTTATATGCTTTACAATAATTTTGATCAAGATCATGTTGGTAGCATGTCACTTAAGAAATTATCTTTGTTATCGTTTACCTACTCGAGGGCGAGTAGGAACTAAGCTTGGGGATGCTTGATACGTCTCAAACGTATCTATAATTTCTTATGTTCCATGCTTGTTTTATGTCAATACCTACATGTTTTGTTCACACTTTATATCGTTTTTATGCATTTTCCGGAACTAACCTATTAACGAGATGCCGAAGTGCCAGTTCCTGTTTTCTGCTGTTTTTGGTTTCAGAAATCCTAGTAAGGAAATATTCTCGAAATCGGACGAAATCAATGCCCAGCATCCTATTTTTCCACGAAGCTTCTAGAACACCCGAGAGCCAGCAGAGGGGGGCCACAGGGCCACCAGATGACAGGGTGGCGCGGCCAGGGCCTGGGTCGCGCCCCCCTATTGTGTCACCGCCTCGTCAGCCTTCCGACTCCGCCTCTTCGACTATTTAAAGGTCCCTGACCTAAATCTTCGAGACGGAAAAGCCACGGTACGAGAAACCTTTCAGAGCCGCCGCCATCGCGAAGCCAAGATCTGGGGGACAGGAGTCTCTGTTCCGGCACGCCGCCGGGACGGGGAAGTGCCCCCGGAACGCTCCTCCCTCGACACCACCGCCATCTTCATCGCCGCTGCTGTCTCCTATGATGAGGAGGGAGTAGTTCTCCATCGAGGCTGAGGGCTCTACCGGTAGCTATGTGGTTAATCTCTCTCTCTGTACCCCAATACAATGATCTCATGAATTGCTTTGCATGACTGAGATCCATATGATGAGCTTTGTATCACTATTATTCTATGTGCTACTCTTGTGATGTTATTAAAGTAGCGGAAATTCAATTCGGCTCCCGGGTGCATATGCTCCCTCTATCAAAAAGTTATATTTCGAAATGTCGAAAAATTTTGACAAAAAATTCTACATGTACATCTCCACAATATACGTAAGTTCGTCAAGTTTCGTCGGGAACCAATATGTTTTAGTGATCATGTGTAAAAAAGAGAAAATTTATCTTACGAAAAGCCTTATTTTCAGCATTGAATTTTGTCTTTTTTACACACGTCACACGACAAGTCGGATTTTTATGAAACAACTTTGTGAACGTGTAGCACGTGAAGATGTACGTTCGAATTTTTCGTTTCAATTTTTTAAAATTTCAAAATATATGTAACATGCATTTCAAAATAAAGGGAGCATATGCTCCCATGTGCCAAAACACCATTCCCTTAAAGTAGTCTATTCCTCCTTCACGGTGTAATGGTGACAGTGTGTGCATCGTGTAGTTCTTGGCGTAGGTTATGATCATAATCTCTTGTAGGTTATGGAGTTAATTATTACTATGATAGTATTGATGTGATTTATTCCCCCTTCATAGTGTAAAGGTGACAGTGTGTATGCTATGTTACTACTCGGTTTAAATTGCAAAGATCTATTATGCTCTAAAGGTTACTTAAATATGAATGCCGAATGTTGTGGATCTTGTTAACTCCGGCATTGAGGTGCTCTTGTAGCCCTACACAACGAATGGTGTTCATTATCAAACAAGAGTATATGTAGCACAAAGGAAGATAACTTATTTATTTATGTGATCAATGTTGAGAGTGTCCACTAGTGAAAGTATGATCCCTAGGCCTTGTTTCCAAATACTGCAATCATCGCTTGTTTCTTGTTTCTTTCGCATCTTTACTTCTGCAATATTACTACCATCAAGCGCACGCCGACAAACACTTTTAAAGCGTCGTTACTACTGCTCATATTCATTCATACTACTTGTATTTCACTATCTCTTCGCCGAACTAGTGCACCTATACTTTGCCTTGGTGGACACAAGAGACTTCTTGTATCGTGATTGCAGGGTTGCTTGAGAGGGATATCTTTGACCTCTTCCTCCCTGAGTTCGATAAACCTTGGGTGATCCACTTAAGGGAAACTTGCTGCTGTTCTACAAACCTCTTCTCTTGGAGGCCCAACACTGTCTACAAGAATAGAAGCACCCGTAGACATCACCCTCCTATCTTTTACAGAACCATCAAACTGCATCACCTCTTCCTCCCCTTCCTGAAGGTGGAGATGTCGATGAACGGGCAATTGTTACCGACGACCCCCAGGTTCCTTCTCAACCTGAGAATGAAGCCGTGGTTTCTCAGAAATCCACGGCTCGCTCTGAAAAAGAAGTTGAGTCCGAGGCCTCCGAATCAACCGCGTCCATCCCTGCCGCTGTTTCTCCAAAAAACAAACGGAAAAGGAGTGACGTGGAAGATTCCGGCACCTCCAAGCTGAGCGGTTCTCATGTCGAAGAAACTGCTCCCGAAGGACCGCAACCCTTCGACGCCTATACATCCGCCCTTATTAGCTCGTAAGTTTCCCTGTCGCTCTTTTTATTTTTATTATATGCCGAATAATCTATTTCCATGTCAAATATTCTCATTCTGTTTTGAACTCAGCGACGAAGAAGAAGAAGAACCCGCCACTACTGCGACCGCTCCTATGAGCGCGTCTCATACTCTGACTGTGTCGGAGATGCCCCGCACGGCGGAAGAAACCTCGACTCCACATCCAGAAACTCAGAGGTCAACTCCTGCCACTAGCTCCCGAGCCTCTTCGCCGAAGAGAGCGAGGATTGAGCTAGGCGAACAATTCTTCCTTGCAGGAGTTTCACCGACCCAGCTTTGGACGATGTGAGTCCATTATCTTTGCTTTTCTGTTGTCGAGTTTTTTCACTTCCATGAACCTTTCTTTTCGTTTGCTTTCCTATAGCCTTTAATGCAGCCCTTTATTAATCTTGGCGCCCAATTTATTGGGTACCGCAACACTGTTGAAGGGTTGAAAGGTAAACTGTCGAACAATCCTATTTTTATTACTCCTATAATGTCATCCTTGGCCTTTGTGCCATTTTAACTTTGCTCCTGTGACTTTTCCAACAGAGTCTCTCCTTGCGGCGGACAAACGAGCTGACGACCTTGCTTCCAAACTCAAGGCAAGTGAAAAAGCTCGCGAGGAAGCTGAAAATGACGCTTCTTGCATTGAAGATCTTCGGAAGAGGCTTCATTAGGCAGAAACTGCTTTGAGTGACAAAATCGCTCAGAATATTGCCCAAGAAGGAGAGATCGCTGCTCGCCTCGAGTCGTTGAATCGGCATTTTGTTAGTAAGTTCATTAATCCATCTCCATCCGTGTCTTTGTTTTTCCTCCCCCTCTTTTGTTGAAGACCCAAACTTTTGTTCCAGCAGGAAAAATGAATCAGGATTTTGTGCTGGATAAACCTGAAAACAACCGTCTTCTCGACGCGTTGCCCCTTCTCGAGATCCATGCTGACCTGGTGCGCCGCAGCATTTCTAATGCCCATACAGCGTTTTCACGCTTGTTCCCTTACTTCTTCGCGAAGAAAAAGGAGCCCGATACTTTTGCCGCCCTTGCCGAAAGTTTCATCCCTAAAGAAGATCTTGGCCTTGCTCTTCGCCAAGAGAATTTGAAGATTGGCGTTGAGGGTACTATAGCGCTGGTTGCGGCGAGCCAGCAGGATGTCGACTGGGCAAAAGTTGGCGAGGCCATGAAGATGAAGCAGGATAAATGGCCAAACCTGATCAGGGTTGCAAAGCCCCACTCGAAGAAAATCCTAGCCTTCCTCGGGTACAAGCCAACGCCTTCCTCCAGTTCCGCCAAAACGGAGGTCAAGTAGAATACCTTATCTGTCCTTTTCTTTTCTTTATTTTGACGCTCGTCGCAGTGGATGTAGCTTGCGATATCGTATGATTGGATCACTAGGATCCATCATTTTGTAAGGGCCATGTAAATACTTTGAAGATCAATGGAAATCTATTTTGCTTGATGATTGATGTCGAAACTTTTATTTCCAGTTGGTATTTGATAACTACACTTCAACTCCTCGTCCTTCCGATGCTTTTCCTGCTTCGTCCTACTCGAAGAAAACGCCTATCGATGATGAACTTATCGAAGATTCCTCGAGTAAGGGTTCAGCACAAGACTTGGAAGAACTTCGCCAACATCTTCAGTCTATGAAGCAATCACTTATAATAATGGAGCAGCCTCGAAAATCATCAGAGAGGGAAAAAGTTGCGCTTCAACAGGCTCAGGATGCTATAGCTGTAAAAGAAGTTGCGGTTTCTGAGGCTGCCGAAGCTTCTTCACGAGAGAATTACATGCTTCAACTGATGAATGACTCCATCTTGGATATGACAGGTATACTTCATTCACTTGATCGTACTTGATTTTATTCTTGCTGTTTTTCCTTCCTCGCTAATTCCTCCGCTGAAACATGTTCTTTTTTGGACACCGCTGCCGAGGATCAACGTGTTGAAGCTCGATCCAATGTGCTTCTCAGACTTGCAGCTGAGCATGGTTCTAATTTTTGGGTTACGCCTGAACGTACCCGCCAAATCGTCAGATTTCAAGATCGCGCGAGTCAGGTCCGTGATTTTCTCGACTTCTGCACAAGGACCTTGTCCTTAGTTTATAGCACCATGTTCCCGCGCAACAAGATTGAATGATGCCGCATCTGGTGAATTTATCGGCTTTGCTTCTATCCACTTTGTGAACTTATCGACAGCTATGAGCATATACTCGTATCCTCCTGGCGAAGCTTTGTGCAGTTTTCCCACCATATCAAGGCCCCACTGAGCGAAAGGCCATGACAATGGTATCGGCATTAACTCTGCTGCCGGAGAATGAGGTTTGGCGGCAAACCTTTGGCACACGTCACAAGTGCGTACTATGTCCTTGGCATCCTCAATTGCTGTTAACCAATAGAACCCTGCCCTGAAAACCTTGGCTGCTATAGCTCGACTGCTTGCGTGGTGTCCGCACACTCCTTCGTGTACATCCTTCAGAATTAACCTCCCTTGCTCAGGTGTGACACATCTTTGTAATACTCCCGAGATACTTCGTTTATACATCTCTCCTTTTATCACAGTAAAGGCTTTGGATCGCATGATAACTCGCCTTGCTTCAACTGGATCATCGGGTAATTCCTGTCTCGTAATATATGCTATATACGTCTGCATCCACGGAATCTGTATCATCATCACTACCTCAGGTTCATCCTCTTCTCCTGATGGTATCTCTTTAGCCCTCGAGGGTTTCTCTTCCTTCTCCTTCTTCTGCTGTTTCTTCGCTTTGGTGGATCTCGCAGATATCTCTTCCCAGAACACACCAGGTGGTATTGCGAGACATTGCGACCCAATGTTTGCAAGAACATCGGCTTCGTCATTACTTAGCCTGCTGATGTGATTTACCTCACACCCGTCAAAAAACTTCTCGAGCTCGTTATACACCTCCTTGTATGCTATCATGCTATCATTGACTGCGTCGCATTGATTCATGACTTGTTGAGCCACCAAATGTGAGTCGCCAAAGATTTTTAATCGAGTTGCGCCACAAGCTTTTGCCATCTTCATCCCATGTATAAGAGCTTCGTATTCTACCTCGTTGTTAGACGCATTTGGAAACGTCATCCGTAAAATATACTTCAATTTGTCGCCTTGTGGTGATATCAGTATCACGCCTGCTCCAGCCCCCTCCAATCTCTTGGACCCGTCGAAGTTCATAGTCCAAGTTCTCGATAAATCCGGGGGTCCCGTATTTTGTAGCTCCATCCACTCTGCAATAAAATCTGGTAATATTTGCGACTTTATTGCCTTTCTCTTTTCATACGTGATGTCCCGAGGGAAAAGCTCTATTCCCCAAAGGGAGACACGACCCGTAGCCTCTGGATTGTTTAATATATTGGACAAAGGCGCCTCGTTAACCACGATTATCGGATGTGTCGAAAAATAATGTCATACTTTTCTTGCTGTTGTAAACACCCCATATGCTAGCTTCTGGTACTGTGGGTACCGTTGTTTGGAAGGCGATAAAACTTCGCTGACGAAATATACTGGCCGTTGCACTCCATGGAGTTTTCCTTCTTCTTCTCTTTCAACCACAAGCACTGCGCTAACCACCTGAGGTGTAGCTGCAATATATAACAGGAGAGGCTCCTTCTCCTTGGGCGCCACCAAGATTGGTGGTGTCGAGATTGTGCGCTTGAGATCCTCGAAAGCTCTGTCCGCTTCTTCGTTCCATTGAAACTTTTCTCCTTGTTTGATCAACGCGTAGAACGGTAGTGCCTTTTCTCCTAGCCTGGCAACGAATCTTCTTAAAGCTGCGACTCGCCCAGTCAACTGTTGTATTTCTTTCAACTTTGTTGGCTTCCTCATTGTTACGATGGCTTGGATTGTCTCTGGATTGGCCTCAATCCCTCTTGCTGAAACTAGGAACCCAAGAAGTTCTCCCGCAGGAACACCAAAGGAGCACTTTGTCGGGTTCAACTTAAGGCAGAACTTGTCAAGGTTGTCGAAAGTTTCCTTCAGATCCTCGATCAAAGTTGACCCCTTCTTTGTTGTTATGACAACATCGTCAATGTACACTTGTACGTTTTTACCAATCTGTGTTGCCAAACACTTTTGCATCATCCGCTGATATGTTGCTCCCGCGTTTTTCAGACCAAAAGACATTGTTCTATAACAGAACACACCATAAGGTGTTATAAAAGCTGTTTTGACTTCGTCGTCTTCTTTTAGTCTGATCTGGTTATAGCCAGAATATGCATCCAAGAAGGAAAGACGTTCACATCCTGCCGTGGAGTCGATAATTTGATCGATCCTCGGGAGGGGAAAGTGATCCTTTGGGCAATATTTATTTAGACACGTGAAGTCGACGCACATGCGAAGGACTTTCGTGTTTTTCTTCGGGACCAGTACTGGGTTAGCTACCCACATGGCCTCTGTGTGCAATTCTTTGATAAAGCCAGCTTCTCTGAGTCGATTGATTTCTGACAGCATAGCCTTGCGGTTTGGTTCCGAAAAGCGCCGCAAGGTTTGTTTGACTGGTTTCGCCACTGGATCCAAATTGAGGTGGTGCTCGGCAAGTTTCCTGTGTAATCCTGGCATGTCGGCTGGACACCATGCGTAGATTTCCCAGCGCTCACGGAGGAACTCGAAAAGCGCGCTTTCCTATGTGAGATCCATGTTTGTTGTGATGGATGTCGTTCGGGTGAATCTGGACTTCCTTAGAATCCTTAGTAGTATCGAATGTTGGTTCCCTGAGTGGCCTCCCTGAATCCGGCAACACATCATAATCCGTTGTTAGCTTTGATGCCATGTATTCTTCCTGCATCCCGAAAGTTTCTGACAATCGATGAAAGTCCTTGTCACATTTATCGGCTAGCGCAAAACTGCCCTTTACTATAATTGGTCCCTTGGGTCCCGGGAGCCTCCATAGCAAGTACATATAGCGTGATACTGTGAAGGGAAATCCACGACTTCGAACTCCAATCTCTCTATCCTGTAGTTTTCTCGGGTTCCAAACTGAACGTCGAGATTGATTTTTCCCAGCGGATAATTTGGCTTCTCCGGTGTGATTCCATGGAAACGTGTATCAGTTGGCTTTAAGTTCGCCAGGGATATATTCATCTTCCTTAATGTATCCGCATACATAAGGTTTAAACTGCTGCCTCCATCTATGAATACTCGAGAAACGTCGAATCCTGCGATCACCGCTGGTAGAATGAGTGCTGATTGCCCTGGTCGAGGAACTTGCTGCGGGTGGTCCGCTATGGTGAAACCAATGTCTTGTCCCGACCAGTTTAGGTACTCTATTGTAGGTGGCGGCATCTTCTCTGCCATAAAAACTTGTCGCGAGATCACTTTCTGAGCTCTATTGGATGGCCTAGCCTTCTGAATCATCGAGACCGCGCCGTTGGCGTTGTGATCAATATATGGAGGTGGGTGCGGTGCTGCCGCTATTCTGAGCTGGTGCCGATTTTCGTCCGTAATCGCAGGAGGAGGTGGGAGGTGGATCTCACTCCTTGGCCCCTGGGGGTTTCTATTCGTTGCTTGAGCATTAGCTTGCCCTGCAAATCTCAACATTGCTTGAAAATTTCGACAGTCCTTCTGCAGATGCCCAGACTGTCTCTTCCCGTTGTTATCCAGATAAAAATGCATCTGACACGGTCCATTCATCATATCCTCGGGAGACACATATGGTCTCTGGAACCTTGGTCCACTATTTTGTCTATTATTACGAGAATCATCTCTATTGTCGCCTTGCTGCTCGCTACTTCTTTGATAATCATCTCGACTGTTTCCTCCAGTATTTCCTCGGAACCCAGCCGATATTTGGCCAGGAGCGTCATAACTTGAGAACTGTCGAGAGAATCGTCGTCTATTTTGGAAATTTCGACTGTGGTCCTCCTCTGGCGACCTATGTTGCTTGTTGTGAACAACGTCTTCTCCATCTACCCACCTGTTCGCTATTTCCATTAATGCTGATATTGTTCTTGGATTGGTTCTCCCCAAGTCTTCGACAAAATCTCTCCGTCGAATTCCTGCCACAAACGCATCTATTGCCCTCTCGTCAGATATGTTTTCTGCCGAGTTTTTGATGATGTTCCACCTCTGGATGTATTTTCTCATCGGTTCGTCATACTTCTGCCTGCAAGCCCTCAACTCTTCTAGTGATGCTGGTTTTTTGCATGTGGATCGGAAATTCTTCACAAAAATGTCCTCGAAACTATCCCAACTGTTGATGGACCCTGGAGGTAACTTCTTTATCCATGATTGTGCTGCTCCACTGAAGTGCACTTGGAAGCTCTGCATGGCTGTTGCCCTGGTTCCACCTATCAACTTCACCATCTCGAGGTAATCAACGAGCCAATCCTCGGGATCCTGTAGACCATCAAATTTTTTGAAATTGTCGGGTAACTTAAACCCTGACGGGACTCGTGTTTTTCGAACCCGTCTCGTGAAACACGGAACTCCACACATATCTTCCTCATCGACTTCTGGTGAATGCCGCTGTTCTCTTCTGTCCTGTCGCGCTCTATCCACCCTTGCCTGAGTCGCTGAATCTCTTGCTCCACTTGCTCTCGGTGGATCCTGCACTGCTGCGGTAGGTCGCGGACTATTTTGCCTTGCAGCTCCTTCGGGAGGTGTAGTTGTGAACGCTGTTCCCATGGCTCCAACTCCTGCCATTGCCATGTTATACAACGCTTCTCTCGGATCTCCAGGAGGTGGTCTGGACGCGAGGATGAAAGCTTGCGTTGCCATGTATCCAGCTTCTGGTGTTTTAGGTATAATATTTCCCCTTGTGTCGATTGACATAAAAGACATGTCGAGGTTTTGAACTAAATTCTCCCTCTCTGCTTCAGGTATATTTTGCAGCCGAGATCTTGCTCTCCTTCGAGCTTCTCTGTGACTATCTCCCGAATTTCCTGATTGTCGACTTAAATCTGCCCTTCGCCTGCTTGACGCGGAAGCTGCCTCTTTTCTTCTATTTAGTGCAGTTGTCTGTTTTTCTAACTCTCTGCTAACACAAGCGAGTCTGTATTGATAAGCTTGCAATTCTTCTACCGTAGCAGTTGTGGTCATTGGTTCTGTACCATCCATGGCTCTTGCGGCTATGTCCCACGCTTCTTGCGGGAGTTGAACCCTTAGACGCGGTGTAGGCCCAACATATTTAGTGCCTAGACCTCGCCTGAGATCAGCGGGATCGACATATGGGTTTCCCACATCGTCGAAAGCCTCTGACGTCTCCGGCTCTTCTCGGTTTGTTTCTTCAATTGCATAGATCTGATGATATTTTGAATTTTTATTTTTGTCAGGATTGGTGACACCATCGTATAGATTGGTGAAGACCTTTCCAATAACAATAGTTCTGTCGATGAAATTGAAGCTGTCGACGCTGTCTGGGTCGCTGCTTATATCAGAGTCCACAGACGACTCGAAGGACATGTCGCTGAAGATCTTGGCGAGCTTTTCACTTGCCATGGTGTTGATGAAGCGTGGCGACGAAATCTCCTCTTCGCCTGACGAAAAGTCGGAATCGACTGTTGATAATCCCGACGAGATCGGAACTTCGATACGATACGATCCTTCTTTCTCGACACAGAATCAGAACTTTCCGAACGTCATCTCCATGGGCTCCTCCAGATACGCGTATGCATCCAACCGGGAGGGCGGGTGAGGCATAAAATCAACTAGATCAGTTTCGACCTGTTTACCTCGATCCATCGCGTTGCTTGCTACCGACGAAGTCGACGATCTTGGACGTGCCATCGAGATCAGCTCCTTGTCTCCTCTAAATCCCACAGACAGCGCCAATTGACAAGGTATTAACTTGTCAATGCCTACGTATTGTAGACTAGGGTTTGATTGGAAGTAGAGGGCAAGTAGATCTCGAAGGTTTCAGCCGAAAAGTACTCGACGATTAAGAAACTAGGGTTATGTTGACAATGGATTCGATCCTTTCTTTGTCCCTCGACTCCCCCTTATATAGGAGGCGGAGCCGAGAGATTCGAATACACAAGTTACAGAGTCCGGGAGGGTTTATAACCTGCCCCATAAAATTACAAGTCTTTATATTTCCTAATACAACTCTAGCTTTTCTTAACATTAACTGGTCTTCCGAACTTCATATTCTTCGACTTGTGGGCCTTCAATAAACCCCGGGTACCATCTTCGGCAGGCCCATTGGGGATGCCTATGTCACACGTAGACATCAAGCTATTTTATGGCGCCGTTGCCGGGGAGGTAAGGTAAAAGGTATTCACATCCTCCGACTACTAAGCTATTTCCTAGCACTGTTGCCGGTGTGTGAGTGCTCGAAGGTATCTCCTTTAGATTCTGCAATTTTATATTTTTGTCTCTTGTTTTTATTTTCACTAGTTAGGCTTAATGGAAAACAACAAAAAAATTAGAGATCTTTATGAACTTTATCTTGTATTAGGACATGATGTGTTTGAAGAGAGAATTAAAAAAACCCATGGAACTTTGTTTGCAAAATAGTTGTAGCAATGCTATTAGCATGAACTCTTTGAACACTATTATTGCTAATGCTATGGAAGAATTTAAGCTTGGGGAGGTCGGTTTTGATGAAAATGATCTTTTTAGTCCCCCAAGTTTTGAGGAGAAAATTTTCTTTGATGATACTTTGCCTCCCATTTATGATGATTATAATGATAGTAGTATTTTGGTGCCACCTACTATGGAGGATAAAGTTTATTATGATTACACCATGCCTGCAATTTATGATGATTACAATGATGAATATGATATTTTCAGTCCACCTACTATTGAGGAGAAAATTAATTATGATTACAATATGCCTCCTATATATGATGATTATGGTGATGAGAATAATAATGATGGCTATCTTATTGAATTTTCTCCCACTACAATTAATAGTAATGACTATGCTTATGTGGAGAGTAATGATACTTTTATGCATGTGAATAAGAATGCTTTATGTGATAGTTATATTATTGAGTTTGTTCATGATGCTACTGAAAGTTATTATGAGAGAGGGAAACATGGTTATATGCATCTTAATAATATTAAGTTTCCTCTCTTTATGTTGAGAATATTGAAGTTGCGCTTGTGTTGCCTTCCTATGCTTGTTGCATTATGCTTACATGACTTGTTTATTTACAAGATTCCTTTTCATAGGAAGTGGGTTAGGCTTAAATGTGTTTTAAATTTGCTTCTTGATGCTCTCTTTTGCTTCAACTCTTATTTCTTGCGAGAGCATCGTTAAAATTACTGAGCCCATCTTAATGGCTATAAAGAAAGCAATTCTTGGGAGATAACCCATGTTTTTATTTTGCTACTGTTTTGTTGTGTCTTGGAAGTTGTTACTACTGTAGCAACCTCTCCTTATCTTTATTTTATCGCATTGTTGTGCCAAGTAAAGTCTCTAATAGAAAGTTGATACTAGATTTGGATTTCTGCGCAGAAACAGATTTCTTTGCCGTCACGAATTCGCGTTTTTCTCTCTGTAGAAAACTCGTAAAATCTTGAAAAAATTCATGCGTGATCCTCAGATATGTACGCCACTTTCATTAGTTTTGAGTTTTCTGATCTGAGCAAGTTAAGTGCCTCGAAAAAATTCGTCTTTACGGACTGTTCTGTTTTGACAGATTATGCCTTTTATTTCGCATTGCCTCTTTTACTGTGTTGAGTGGATTTCTTTATTCCATTAACTTTCAGTAACCTTGGGTAATGTTCAGAAGTGTTGGTAATGATTGTGTCCTTGCTGAACATGTGAATTTTTGATTATGCACTAACCCTCTAATGAAGTTTATGAGAAGTTTGGTGTGGCGGAAGTTTTCAAGGGTCAAGAGAGAAGGATGATACAATATGATCAAGAAGAGTGAAGAGTCTAAGCTTGGGGATGCCCCCGTGGTTCATCCTGCATATTTCAAGAAGACTCAAGCGTCTAAGCTTGGGGATGCCCAAGGCATCCCCTTCTTCATCAACAACTTATCAGGTCATCTCTAGTGAAACTATATTTTTATTCTTTCACATCATATGCGCTTTACTTGGAGCGTCTGTGTGCTTTTATTTTTGTTTGTTTATTTTTGTTTATGTTTGAATAAAGTCGGATCCTAAACATCTTGTGTGGGAGAGAGACACGCTCCGCTTTTTCATATGAACACTAGTGTTCTTCGCTTTTACTTTTAATGTTCAATGGCGAAAGTTGATCGCTTCACTTATTGCTATTTGGTTGGAAAAAGAAAATGCTTCATATGGTAAATGGTATATTGTCTTGAATAATTTGATACTTGGCAATTGTTTTGAGCTCTTAAGTAGATAATGTTTAAGCTCTTGCATCATGTAGTTTAAATCTATTAGTGGAGAACTACCGTAGAGCTTGTTGAAATTTGGTTTGCATGATTGGTCTCTCTAAGGTCTAGATATTTTACGGTAAAAGTGTTTGAACAACAAGGAAGACAGATGTAGAGTCTTATAATGCTTGCAATATGTTCTTATGTAAGTTTTGTTGTACCGGTTCATACTTGTGTTTGCTTCAAACAACCTTGCTAGCCAAAGCCTTGTACCGAGAGGGAATGCTTCTCGTGCATCCAAAAACCTTGAGCCAAAACCTATGCCATTTGTGTCCACCATAACTACCTATATGTGGTATTTTTACGCCATTCCAAAGTAAATTGCTTGCGTGCTACCTTTAAAATTTCATTCCTTGTCTTTGCAATACATAGCTCATGGGAAAGTAGCCTAAAAAACTATTGTGGTAATGAATATGTTGATATGTATCTTAGTTCTTATAAGTTGCTTGTTGAGCGGTAACCATGTTTATGGGGACGCCATCAACTTTTACTTTGTTGAATATCATGTGAGTTGCTATGCATGTTCGTCTTGTCTGAAGTAAGGGAGATTTCTCATGATTAAATGGTTTGAGTATGCATATTGTTAGAGAAGAACATTGGGCCGCCAACCAAAGCCATGTATCATGGTGGAAGTTTCAGCTTGAACATTAATCCTTAGAATCTCTTATGAGAATATTATTTGTTGTTGAATGCTTAAAGCATAAAAGAGGAGTCCATTATCTGTTTTCTATGTTGTCCGGTATGGATGTCCTCAAGTTGAGATCTATCAAAATCGAGAAATCAAATGCGATTTATCTCCTTGGACCTTTGTACAGGTGGCATAGAGGTACCCCTTTGTGACACTTGGTTGAAACATATGTAATGCAATGATAATCCATGGAAGTCCGAGCTAATTAGGACAAGATGCGGGCACTATTGGTATTCGTTGAATGAGGCTTGCAACTTATAGGAGGTTTTATGCATAACATATATGAATTATTACTACCGTTGACAAAATTGTTTCCATGTTTTCAAAATAAAAAGCTCTAGCACATGAGTAATCCCTGCTTCCCTCTGCGAAGGGCCTTTCTTTTACTTTATGTTGAGTCAGTTTACCTACTTCTTTCTATCTTAGAAGCAAACACTTGTGTCAATTGTGTGCACTGATTCTTACATGTTTACTTATTGCACTTGTTATATTACTTTATGTTGACAACTATCCATGAGATATACATGTTACAAGTTGAAAGCAACTGCTGAAACTTAATCATCCTTTGTGTTGCTTCAAAGCCTTTTACTTTGAATCTATTGCTTTATGAGTTAACTCTTATGCAAGACTTGTTGATGCTTGTCTTGAAAGTACTATTCATGAAAAGTCTTTGCTATATGATTCAGTTGTTTAATCATCATCTTGTTAGCCATTGCTTTGAATCACTTCATTCATCTCATATGCTTTACAATAGTGTTGATCAAGATTATGTTGGTAGTATGTCACTTCAGAAATTATTCTTTTTATCGTTTACCTACTCGAGGGCGAGTAGGAACTAAGCTTGGGGATGCTTGATACGTCTCCAACGTATCTATAATTTCTGATGTTCCATGCTAGTTTTATGACAATACCTACATGTTTTATTCACACTTTATATCATTTCTATGCATTTTCTCGAACTAACCTATTAACAAGATGCCGAAGCGCCAGTTCCTGTTTTCTGCTATTTTTGGTTTCAGAAATCTTACACAGGAAATATTCTCGGAATTGGACGAAACAAAAGCCAAACTTCCTATTTTCCTCGGAGGGTTCCAGAACATCGAAGGAGAGTCGGAGGCGGCCAGCAGGGGACCCACACCATAGGGGGTGCAGGCCCACCCCTGGCCGCACCGCCATGTGGTGTGGGCACCCACTGGCTCCTCCGAGGCCGCCCTTCCGCCTATATATTCTCTTCGTCGCGAAAACCCTAAATCGACAAGCCATATTCCACGAAGAGTTCCATAGCCGCCGCCATCGCGAAGACAAGTTTCGGGGGACAGAATCTCTGTTCCGGCACGCCGCCGGGACGAGGAATTGCCCCGGAGTCCATCTCCATCGACACCACCGCCATCTTCATCGCCATTGCTGTCTCCCATGATGAGGAGGGAGTAGTTCTCCCCCGAGGCTGAGGGCTCTACCGGTAGCTATGTGGTTCATCTCTCTCTCCCATGGTGTGATCTTTATGAATATGTAGAGGTTACTCTTGTCTATTATGCACTCTAGAGGTTACTTTAAATATGAACTCCGGATTCACTCTCCACGGTGTAATGGTGACAGTGTGTGCATCGTGTGTGTTTCCTTTATGAAGTTGTGGAGCTTGTTTACTCCGGCTTGAGGGAGCTCTTGTAGCCCTACACAATGAATGGTGTTTGTTATCCAACAAGAGAGTGTTTGAGAGTAGCATTTATTTGTTCATCTATGTGATCATAGGCTTTGCAATCTAGATGTCATATGCTATTCAAGTGTTTTATTATGTGAACTTTGGGGTTACTGTGACCTCGGCGTAAAGGTACAGTGTGTGTGCCGTGTGTAACTCCCTTATGAATTGTGGTGTGTTAGTACCTCCTATGAATGCTCACGGTGACAGTGTGGGGTGTTTATTAGTACTTGGGAATACGCCTTTGAGGTGTGCTTTTGCACACTTGCCCAATGAATTTGAGTTCTTTATCCAACATGAGAGTAGTATGATGAAGTGCTTATATTTATATTCAATTATGATTGCAATTGAGAGTGGCCACTAGTGAAAGTAGGATCCCTAGGCCTTGTTTCCAAATACTGCAAACATCGCTTATTTACTGTTTTACTTCATCTTTACTTCCTGCAATATTTACTTCAGATCGCAATTACCGTTTACCACCATCTATACCACTTGCATTTTACTATCTCTTCGCCGAACTAGTGCACCTATACATCTGGCAAGTGTATTAGGTGTGTTGGGGACACAAGAGACTTCTTGTATCTTAATTGCAGGGTTGCTTGAGAGGAATATCTTTGACATCTACCTCCCTGAGTTCGATAAACCTTGGGTGATTCACTTAAGGGAAACTTGCTGCTGTTCTACAAACCTCTGCTCTTGGAGGCCCAACACTGTCTACAAGAATAGAAGCACACGTAGACATCACTGGGTCATGTGACCTTATTGTAAGACTTATTTATTCAGTACTATGTAATGGATGATGTAACTCTGCTTTATCAGTTCAGTTATGTGCTCACGGCCCACTGATCATGGGACCGTGAGTTGAATGCATAACGGGTATTTCGGACAACTAGTCTGGGGTCCCCACAGTATAGGTCTCTCAAAGTAAAAAATACGCGAAACAGGTTTTTCTGTTCTACAGAGTT
Source organism: Lolium rigidum (assembly GCF_022539505.1). Lineage (NCBI taxonomy): Eukaryota > Viridiplantae > Streptophyta > Magnoliopsida > Poales > Poaceae > Lolium > Lolium rigidum. The sequence goes on from NC_061508.1 coordinate 189,273,162, forward strand.
ATAAACCAAATAAAGTGGTTCATTGTTAAATCCCCATAAATCAGTGTAAAACATGGTATTATCATCATATATGTTGCAAATATGTGGAAATTCAATATGATAAAGGACAAAGTTCATGTATGCATTTTACATGCATCAATTATCAGGAACCAGCAGGGAAAAAGCAAAATATCAAAGTTTAGAGTGGAAAAAGCAAAATGGGCAAAAACTAGTGTGGCAAAAACAAAATTTTCCCTTAAACAACAACCACTTTAATCACTTGGGAAATTTGAAAAGAACAAAACACAAGGGTCTTGGACAACAAATTTTCGATGCAAGTAGTCCTCTTTCAAAGAATTAAAGAGGAGGGTCAGAACTGGGGGTTCGACTCGCCTGCAGAACTGTAGTTAACTTGATATGCCATCAATAGCATCCAATGGTGGTCTCAAAGGATCTCTTTGATGTCTTCCTCTTTCCCAGTACTAGTATTTCGTTGGCTCGACGCACAACAAATAAGGCCATGGTCGTGAACCGCATCGCTACGAACCACACGCCCCGCGCTCCGGCGAGGGACAACCATCCGGCGACGACGAATGGAGGCGATTGGAAAACCCCTCGTTGTACTTCCAACGACTGCGAGGCCATGGGAATCTTCTCGTCGGTGAAGCCAATGAGACCGTCGATCGGAAAAAACCAAGTGCCCTAGTGAGTAGTGTCCTCGCCGCCACACCAGAAGACAAAGCCCGTGAGCCTGCTGGATCACCTCTTCATAGGCAGCCTGAACCAAATTGTTCTACTATGTTTGTTGTTTGGTATGGTCTTGATAGATAACCTTGTACTGGCGGAAATTGGAAACTGCTGTTCGACGATGAGCAGCTTCATCGGGAATCATGACACTACAGTCACTGCGGCGCAACGCACCAGGGCAGGGCGACAGAGTATGTCGAAGTAAGTAGCAAAGGTGGATGATGAGTTCTTCCACTCCTAGCAAACTGAGCACGAGCGCACGGTATGCGCTGCACCATGACATACCTTGCCGCTTTGAAACATCGCATGTTGTTAGGTCCCCTCGTCGGCGTCCCAAGGCTGGCGGACGCGATATTGATCGCATCATCCGAGTCCATGGACTGACTTGTCGAGCAGCTAGCAGGCTACTCGGTGCACCCTGATGTACGGAGAGGTAGTGCCACAATGTGGCTTACGCGCTAAGAAAGAAGACAGTGAGATCGCTGGAAATCTGAGACTAGCTAGCCGTAGGTCGTTGGATGTGATTGGATGGTAGATCAAGTCATTATTGTATAGCTACACTAACAAGTGTATTGTAGACGAACCGAGTCCCCATAACTAGCTGCTAGCGGGTGCTAAAAATTCACAAAAATTATAATGACTTTAAGTTATTGTCTTTTTTTTTTGTATTCGCATAGGTTTCAGACCCTCTTGTTTACTTATTTTTTTATATATAAAAAGCATTTTTTTATTTTGCATTGTTTCAGAAAAGAAAAGAGCACATGTTGTTGCTGAGTTAGGCAAGTCTGGGTCTATCAGACATTAGTCGTGATTCGGTAGCTGACTTGGTCTCCCTAGATTATACAAACACTATGTAATCTCGAAATGACAAGCTTTTTACGCACTCTTTTCTTTACCAGAGCTAAGGGGTCTGCTCAATATTTTGTGTTCCTACTTAAAAAAAGAAGAGCACGGAAACAATTTGCTGAATCTTTTGAAAAAAACATCCCTGGAGGTCCCTGCATATGCCGCCGACTCTTGCTTGATGGGCTCCGTGAGCGGTAACCTTAAATATTCGGCCCAAACCCCCCAGTGAAGTGGTGGCGGATGGGCATGAATTGTGGGTTCCTCCGGCGGAAGAAATCGTCGCCGCCTCGCCTTCCCCCAACAAATCTTGCCCCCCGCCGGCGCTGCCACCGCCGCTCCACCTTCCACCAACAAATCTTGCACCCCGCCGGCGCTGCCACCGCCGCTCCGCCTCCGGGTTCTCCCTCCACCTCCTCGTATAGCCCGCTTCCTTTTTTTCTGAAAGAATTCCGTCCCCACTCCCCTTTATCCGATCCGAATCTTTGTTCCCGTAGGAAATGGGGTCCGAATCCAGGAAGACGGTCTCGAGGTACACCACCAAGACGGAGAAGGGGTCGCACTCGTTCGAGATCTCCGGGTACAGCCTCGCCAAGGGCATGGGCGTCGGCCGGTTCATCCGGTCCAGCACCTTCGCCGTCGGAGGCTACGACTGGGCCATCCGCCTCTACCCCGACGGAGTCACCGACGCTTTCAAGGACTACGTGACGGCCTATCTCGAGCTCATGAGCAAGGACGCCGAGGTGCGGGCTTCCTACGACCTCAGCTTGCTCAACCAGGACACCGGGTCGCCCGTCACCGTCAGCTCGGAATCGACCCCGAGAGTCTTCAAATCCAGTGACACTAGCCGCTTTGGCCCGCAAGGTGGATATTCCATACTCAGAAGCGAGCTGGAGCTGGATGAATCTTGCTATGTTCTGGACGATTACCTGACGATCGAGTGCGATGTTACGGTCGTCAAGCAATCGGGTGTGCGCGACAGCCTGGCAGAATACCAAGTCGAGGTGCCGCCGTCAGACCTATCCGATCACTTCGGCAAGCTGCTGCTGGACGAGGATGGTGCCGACGTGACTTTCAGCGTTGGACGACAGACTTTCCCGGCGCACAAGATCGTGCTTGCCGCGCGCTCGCCTGTATTCAGGGCGGAGCTGTATGGGCAGATGAAGGAGAGGACGGCGCCGAGCATAACCATTCGAGACATGCAGCCTTCTGTCTTCAGAGCCTTGCTGCATTTCGTGTACACCGATTCGCTGCCCGACATGGAGGATCTTGATCATGACGAGTACAGTGAAATTACCCGCCATTTGCTTGTGACTGCGGATAGGTATGCCATGGACAGGCTCAAGTTGATGTGCCAAAACATCCTTTGTCAGTACATGGACGCCGACAGCGTGGCGGCGACGCTGGCCTTGGCTGACCAGCATAACTGTGACGGGCTTAAGGATGCTTGCATTCAGTTCATGGCCACTTCAGATGAGATGGACGCTGTGGTGGAAACCCAAGGTTTTGCAGATCTCAAAAGGGCCTGCCCTTCTGTCTTGGTAGATGTGTTAGAGAAGAGAAGTAAGTTCGGCAAAGCATAGGTATCTAGTACGTAGATTGTTTCCTTCTTATATAGAGAAAAGCTTTGCTGGTTTTGGTTGCTAAAACCTGGTTTCTTAATTATTATATCTACACCTTTTCCATTGAATTTGATGCTTGTCTCTGGTGGTAACTAGCAACCCGATGTCAGCTCAATCCCAAAACAACTTGTTCATGTCTCTAAGTAGATCCATATGAGAAAAACTGGCTTGGAATTGGCATATCATCCTATATTGGCTCTGAGCAGTTAGTATATGTGTTATTCTTTCTTTAAATGATGCTCTCCTTACATCCTGTTTGTCTTGCTCCTTGTGCGCACCTACTTGTTCAAGTATTGTATGGACCAATATTCAAACATGAATGTCCAGGGCAATCATTGTTTTATCTGGGGTTTCCCCAAACTGATGACTTAATCTATGGTAAATACTATACATCGTCGTCCGATATGAAAACAAACACCGGACTAGCATCTCGCCGTTCGTTCGCCCGCACGCATCGGACGTCTTGTGGCTGGGCTATATAATGGCGTGAACCACACCATCGCTCGAGCCCTAGTGTCACCGCCGCCATGTTTGTCAACCCTCGCTGGTCTCCACTCGCCCGCTGCCGCTGTGTCCGACCCTCCTCGACGCTGCTCGTCCGCTCGAGCTTCTTCCAGTGCTTCCGATGGTTCACCTGTACGCTTCTTGGAACCGAGGGATGTGCTTCCGAAAATACAACGTTGCTTCACTTTCCAGGCCATGGATTCTACCGGTGTCACATGTATGCTTCCTTCTACCAATTTAATTGCTCCCAAAAGCAAAAAATTAATCACTGTATCATCCTAAATTACAAAGCTACCGCTGTAATAATTCCGTGCTTCTTATATAAAAAATTGTGCTTCTCATGTGTCCATTTTCCGTCCTTGTTTCAATGAAGCAACCCTGCGGAAGAAGAAAGGCAGGAGAGATTAGCGCATTATGTGGACGTATATTACGGGAGCAGTTACCAAGAAGAAAGGAAAGAGAAATCAGCCCCACCTGCATTAGGCCTTATTTGGTACTAGTGTTTTAGTGGGGATTAGTGGGGATAATACTCTAGAGTATTGGGCGAATCACTTTTGTCACCCAATCCCCACAAAACCCCAACCCCAATCCACTAGGTAGAGGTAGAGTATTGGGGATTGAAAAAATTACACTTAAATTAGGGGAAAAGTGGGCATTAAACTCGCTCATACTCTAGCACCAAACATGTATTGGGGATAAGTGGGGATTTGAAATTTGGAGCGGATTATCCCCGCTAATCCCCACTAAAACTCTAGTACCAAACATACGGGGAGCAGTTACCGGGGAAGTGTTTCTATGAAGCACGCATGCAATCGTTTCCCTGGAATCACGGAAAGAGCCCGTCGTTACTATTTGAAATCGTACGGTCAAGGCGGTTTAAATCCTATGGCTAAACGCTAGTCCGATGGAATGATAAATATCGGCATCCGATTCCTAGCGGTGCCCTTAATCTATGCGGCACAGAAAATGCCCATCTTTTCTCTTCATCCTCTGGACAAGGCCTATGATAGATTCATCAGAATGATAGATTTGACCGAATTCAGATCTTCAGTTTCAGCTTAGCGTGGATTTTGAAACATATGCAGTTGGCACTGTGTTATTTGTCGACAAGGTCCACAGACATAGTTAAGAGAACATGTAACTGTGTGCCATGGATGATGTATGTTAGAAAACAGCTCCTGTCACAGGTAATGTTGTTGATTGGTTGTATGAGGCTAGAAAGTAAAATGTTGTTGATTGGTTGTATTTATCCTAATCAATATAATTCCCTCCGTTAGAAAATATGGGTCGTAGATTGTCTAGATTTGCATGTATCTAGATGCGTTTAGTGGGTAGATGCACGCGAATCTAGAAAAACCTGCGATACTGACAGTGTATTAGATAAAAAAATGGGTGTGGCTAATTTCGTTCTCAGATGATGTCATCAAATCTCAATCGTAACTCATGTTGCAGCTGATAACTAGCACGGATCACAAAGCAAATCTAATGATGTAGCACGAACTTAGTTCTAGCAAAACCCATAAAAAATGTTATCCTTTTGTCTTCTCATATTCAGGTGTCTGGGATAATTTTATTTTTTGTTGCATATTTGTATCCCACAACATGTTGGTGTGAGTGAATCGCATCAAGATTCCTAACACTAATTTCGTAAATGATGGAGCAATCCATTTCTTTCTTTCGGATTCTCGAAACTCGAGTTCACACTTTACAAACATGGTTGCTGACTTTGCCAGCACAGCGTGGTTGCAGCGGGTCGTCACCAATTAGTGAACAAAGACTTTGCGTGTGTGAATGATCAGCAATATTCAATCGCCCTGGACCATGACAGGAAACCTCTAGGGTCTGCAGGAGCACAGTGTGGCTGAAACCAGGCGATTGATCAAGTAGCTGGCGATTGGGTCACCATCTCTACATCGACTGATACCAACCAGACGATGAGTGAACGCGCGTCCTTTCTATGACCGTAGGCTTGGCTCAAATGGATAAAACAACATCTCCAGTAAGGCAGTACCATCCTCTGGAAAACAGCACTAGTAGCATGCATTCTCAGTTTACATGCTAACCAGGTCCCGTTCTTCCAGCATGTATCGCACAACTCACCTCTTGCTCCTCCTCTGCATCATAAGCATCTTCGCGAGCGGTGCATTGCAACTCCAGGACGCCCATGGCGGCAGCTGCATCCCCGCCGAGAGGGCCTCCTTGCTCTCCTTCAAGAAGGGCATCACAAGCGACAGAACCAACCTCCTCGCCTCGTGGCACGGCCAAGACTGCTGCCGGTGGAGAGGCATCAGGTGCAGCAACCGAACCGGCCATGTTGTCAGGCTCCACCTCCGCACTCCGAACCAGGATGTGTACGCAGATCCATGTGCTTTTGATACTCTTTTCGGTGAGATCAGTTCCTCTTTACGTTCCTTGGAGTATCTAGAGCACATAGACCTTAGCATGAACTGCTTATCAGGGCCAAATAGCACTTTTCCTGAGTTCTTGGGCTCGATGGAGAACCTGAGATATCTCAACCTCACTGGCTTAGCGTTTAGCGGCAGACTGCCTCCTCAGCTTGGCAACCTGTACAAGATGCGGTATCTTGCCATCGGCCAGGGTCGTCGTTCTGAGAGTGAGATGTACTCTGACAACATCACATGGCTAACAAATCTGCATTCACTAAAGCACCTCAGCATCTGCGGAGTAAACCTCTCTGGGATAGATGACTGGCCTCATACTCTGAATATGATTCCGTCTCTCAGGGTTGTCCATCTTCATGGTTGTTCGCTTGACAATGCAAACCAATCGCTTCCGTACCTCAATCTAACCAAACTTGAGAAGCTTGATCTTTCTTTGAATGAATTTGACCACTCAATCGAGCATAGTTGGTTTTGGAAAGTGACAAGCCTCAAGCACCTCAATCTTGAGTATACTAGATTATTCGGCCAATTTCCTGATGCACTAGCAAATATGACATCCCTTCAAGTGCTTGATTTGTCGTTAAATTCGAACAAGTACTTGACAATGACTGGAAAGCTGAAGAATCTTTGCAGTTTGAAAATCTTAGACCTCAGCCACAATGACATAAGTGCAGGTGTAGCAGAAATGATGCAGGGCTTGCCAGAATGCGCATGGACAAATTTGCAGGTGCTGGATTTCAGTCAAAACAGTTTGACCGGAGCATTGCCAAATTTGATAGGTAACCTCACCAGCTTGAACAGACTTGAACTCTCCCACAACAGCATCACCGGAGGTATACCACCTGGCATTGGGAATTTGATGTGTTTAACTGCACTTGACCTTTCGAGCAACTTATTCAGCAGAAGTGTGCCCTCTGAAATTGGTTCCCTAACTAATCTGACTTCTTTGGACCTAAGTAACAACAACTTCACTGGTATTGTACCTTCTGAAATTGGTGCCCTTAGTGATCTGACTTCTTTGGTCCTAAGCAAGAACAACTTCAGTGGTGTGATTACGGAAGAACATTTTAGAAGTCTAAAAGGTCTAAAGAATATAGACCTCTCTTCTAATTATTTGAAGATTGCAGTGGATTCAGATTGGGTTGCTCCCTTCAGGCTGGAGGTTGCACTATTTTCATCTTGTCAGATGGGTCCTCTCTTTCCGGCCTGGCTTCAGTGGCAACTAGAACTCACTACACTTGACATTTCAAACACAACTCTTATGGATACGATTCCTGATTGGTTTTGATCTGCATTTTCACGAGTCAAATATCTTGACATCTCTCATAACCAAATAAGCGGCAGCTTGCCAACACATCTATATGGCATGGCGTTTGAAGAGCTCTACCTCGGTTCAAACCGTCTTGTAGGACCAATAGCAGATTTTCCAAGAAATATCATTGTATTAGACATCTCCAACAATGCCTTGTCAGGAACACTACCATCAAATCTTGAAGCCGTGCAACTGGAAACATTGCTGATGTATTCAAATCAAATTGGTGGCAGCATTCCAGATTCTATGTGTAAAATGCAAGGGCTAAAAGATCTTGATTTGTCAAGCAATCTTCTAGAGGGTGAAATTCCTCAGTGCTTTGAGACCTTATTCATGTCTTACCTCCTGTTAAGCAACAATAGCTTATCAGGCACATTCCCAGAATTTTTGCAGAATGGATCAAATCTCGAGTTTCTTGATCTTGCATGGAATAAGTTCTATGGAAGGATACCCACTTGGATAGGAGACCTGGCACGGTTACGGTTTCTGCGACTATGCTACAACGAATTTTCTGGGATTATTCCAGTTGAAATAACAACCCTTAGTTATCTTCAATACTTGGATCTGTCGGGAAATAACATATCTGGTGTTATACCACTGCATCTGTCCAACCTAACTGGTATGACCCGGAAGGGCTTCATGCCTATATCTGGTATAGATGTGGCTCTAGCTGGCTTGGGTCCATTGATTATAACAGGTCAATTTAGAGAAACCTTGTCAATAATCACAAAAGGACAAGATCTTAGATATGGTGGCACCCTTGCATATTTCGTGAGCATTGATGTATCAGGCAACTCCTTAACTGGTGAAGTTCCCACAGATATCACGTCCCTTGATGCATTGATAAACTTGAATTTGTCATCAAACTACCTGAGTGGAAACATTCCTACCAAGATTGGCTCCCTGCAGTCATTAGAATCTCTCGACATGTCTAAGAATAAGCTTTCTGGTGAAATCCCACCGAGCTTGTCGAATTTGACATCTCTGAGCTACTTGAACATGTCCTATAACATTTTTTCTGGAAGGATACCCTCCGGCCACCAACTTGACACACTCAATGTGGATAACCCAGCCCTTATGTACATTGGCAACAATGGAGTTTGTGGGCCTCCCCTTCAGAAGAATTGTTCAGAAAACAGTACAGTCACCCATGGTCCTCTTACAAGCGGCAACCAAGAATTTGATCCACTCTCCTTTGATTTTGGTCTTATGCTGGGACTTGTGGCGGGGTTTTCGACTGTGTTATGTGCACTCTTATTCAAGAAGACATGGAGGATTGCTTATTTTCAACTCTTTGATGAGCTGTATGACAGAATCTATGTGTATGTGGTTGTGAAGTGGGCAAGCTTCAAAAGGAAGACAGATGAAGAATAAGCAATTTTTTTCTGAAGCACGCATGTTCGTGCATGGCCAATAGAATCGAAGGTGGGAAGTCCATATTAATCTGGGTAAAAATAATATACGGCCTGCTTAACTCTCATGCAGTGTTAGTTTCTCTTGATAAAGGTGACGATGATATTTTTTCCGACAAAGGAAATATATTAATATCGCGAAGATAATGATTACACCCCGCCAGTGTAACAACGTCCCTAATGGCAATACAGATGCACTTAGGTAGAGAAAAGAAAAATAGAGAAACAAGATATGTTCCTTGTAACAACGGACCAAAATAGCACCAGAAATCCACCTCCAAAAGCGACGTCTCGAAGAAGGGAACAACGGACAAGCACCATCATTGTCCTGATCATAGATGGTAGGCTTTCACCTAGGAGAAAATCCGTGCTCACAAAACAATGCCTTCAACCTGGCCATTGCCAGGTAAAACCTTGAGTTTTCACCCTCAAGTTTAGACTCTGAATTTCTTTCTGTGATGTCGCCCCCACTTGCCGATGTCGCTAGCTGCTCCAAGTCACGAATCACCAAGCCAAAACTCATCGCCACCAGGACTCGAACCACCATTACCAGTCCAGAAATCTTAGCTTCCATGCCATTCTCCACGACTGACTTCACCATGAAACCAAAGACATGTCCCACAATGGCAACAGACTACAGAGTTTCGCATCGCTCCCTCCGAAACCAAACAGGAACATGGTTGTGCGCGACCCATCCGATCTGACAATCTCCGGCATGTCGTCCGTTGGAGTTGGCCGGCGGAGCCTTCCGAAACTCGACACTTCGACTGAATCAATGAAGGCCGGCAACAAGGCGTGAGAGTGATCATAGGATCGCCTCCTTTGTTCAAGCTGAGCAAGCAGGACCCACATCACCGGCTAGCTCCCGGTGTGGCAAGTCGACAAACCGGCCATGGCCACTGCCATAGCCATGGCCACGGCAATCCCGACAATGCCACGAGGCCGAGAGACTGGGCCACCACTACGAAGGTCAACGACGGCGGCATCACCACGGTGCCAGTCCATCGTTGTAGCCTGGCTCCCATAACTGTGGTACCAGACACGCGGCCCCACCGAGGCCCAAGACCCCGGGCGGGGCACCACCACTGGGCGGAGGAGCTCCACCTCCATCGTCGACGCGCCAGCATCATAGCTAGAAGGCCACAGCACCACAGCACCACAGCACCGCTGACACTCGATGTCATCACCGACGCTGCAAAGAGAGGGAGGTCGCTACTCGTGGAAAAAAATCCCCGCCGCCGCCTTAACCACGCGGACTGTGCCCGGCGGTTTGTCCCGACTGCGGCAAGAGGAGGAGGAGGAGGAGGAGGAGGGATGGGGAGGGCCGCAGAAGACGGCAGCTAGTGTTAGGAAGGAGAAGAGGAGGGCCGCGAGAGCTTCCTCGGGTGGCGATGATCTAAAACATGTAAGACTTCAGCTATTGTTATTCAGGACTTCAATCGCGAGGATTTCTGCCAAAGAAGTTCAACATTTTTCTGCAGTAACTGGTGAATTAGTTTATTTCGTATCACGGTAAATTTGTATTTTAAAAACAGTCTTCTTTTAGTGAGTAGAAGATCCTGCAAAGCTGCAGCATATACTCTTGAAAATATTTAATCCTTTCAAAAGTTGGTAAATGATCATAACAGAAGCACATTGCCTAATAGAGGAGAACCTGTATGCCATCTCATACGGCTCCCAGGCATATGGATGCACTCTACAGAAACAACCTATGAATGGATCCTACGTTTTGTATGAGCAGTGGCGCCATTTTATCTAGGTCCAAGCTTATTTGCATGAATCCTTCACAGAATTCTGATAAAGACATTACCTGGTTAGGAATGGCATTGTATGGCTTCCGTGTCGAACACAGGGATGGGCATTTCGTCGACCAGCTGCAGCACGTCACCGGTTCGTTATTCGCGTGCAGGATCCATATGATAGTCCTCATCACGCAACAAGACCCAAGAGGAGAAGCAACAAGACCCAAGAGAAGAAGAACAAATTAAGCCATGCGCTCAGCCGTGAAGTTATCCAGAGGTCAGCGATCCATTCTTTTTGATTGGCAAGAGCATCGCAGACTGGTCTATACTTTCGTCTTGAAGTCTTGAAAACTTTAGGGGAGGACCCATTCATCCATCAAGCCAGGCAGAGCCATGGCAGCGATGAAAAGTTACCTGTCCATTTTATAATTCGGCGTTTTTCAAGACCCATTCAGGGTTTGTGTGGCACCTTCCATTCATACGATACCCATTGAAGGCCGAGTCCCTCTAAAAATTTGCCCAAGTCCAGAATTCTGAGACCTCCCAAGTCTTTGGATGACCCAGTCGTGCATGCCTAGAGCATGCCTCACCGAAACCTATTGAAGGCCTTTAGAGTGGCTTTGTCTGCCTTGATTGTGGGGCCTTTAGAGTGGCTTTTTTAAGAAACGAACAACACTTTCAGTTAAACTTCAGAATCATTACAAACTGTTGCCCGGATAAAATCCAGCACCACATTGGTATAAACAGGGATAGGGAAAGACATACTAGCCCTAGCTAAAACATGTGTTGCTTCGTTACAAACACATATTAACATGAAGGAAAGAGAAAAAACTGAAAATTGGCTAGCTAAACAGAGGATTTCTGCAACAACAAGGGGGGAAGACCTGTCCCAGCGTTGAGCTTGAAGATTCCGAACTATGTTGATTTTTGGCAAACCTTCAGTCTGAGCAAACTGCGTAGTAGTGCGAACTACAATTGCTTCAGCCATCTCAGGGTCAGCTATACCATCCAATACATCTCCATGTTTTCAGATCATCACTCCTAGGTGTGCATTTCTTCCCGAGAGCATCACCATGCCCGACCCTCCCTTTCATTAACAGTTTAATGGAAAAACCACATACTGTTTCTTGCAATGTTTGAAGATCATGTTACGCAAGATGCCGATCAATGTGACCGGCATGCCTCTTGGCACGTTCAGACGTAGAAGGGATCCAAAATGAAATGAAAAATGTTTTCATCACATTTCTGCATTCCTGGAGAGGGTATTGAAATGCCTTCATAAGTACTACTGTTTTATGGACTACGTTCCAAGACAGGTAACCTTTTTTTCTTTTCACTGCCAAAATATGTGATCTGGTTTTGCTTGAAACATAGCAAAACCCCCTTGACCTGGAAAAAAAAATTAAGATCTAGTGCCTTCAGTGAACAACTAGTCAGGGCTGCAAGCAAGTCTTCTTCTGTGAAGGGAAAAATGGTAGGGTGCATGTAACTCAAGAAGAAGAGGCTGGCATAATAAAATATATGAACATTCTCTTAACCAGACGCCAGCATTTTTCAGGCTTAAATTATAAACTGATTAAACATACGTTTCACCAACAATGTGCAAACAACGAAATGCATTTTTTTCCTAGTGGTTGATCATGATAGGTAAAACACACTTACTTTTAAAATAATCAATTCTTGATCACGAGAGATATGTTTAATATGAGCTGTAAAAGACACTCATTCCTCAAATTTCTATACATGGTTCCATTAAGTTCTTCAAAAATAAGAAACACAATGCAAAATGCAGAGATGATCATACAATGTGTGCTTTCATGTCTATGTTTCGAAACGGGCAATCCTCTTTTTTTAGTGTCAAAAAATGTGTTCTGTTTCACTGCAAACAAGGCACAAAAAATAGGAATGGCTGAAAAATCAAGATTTACTCCCCTCCATGAGCCACTAGTGAGGGCTGCAAGCCAAAACACTTCTATGAAGGTTGAAATGGTAGGGCGCATATTACTCAAGAAGATGGCAGAAAAACAAAATATGTGAAAGTTCTTGTAACCTGACGCCAATTTTATTTTCAGGCTTAAATTACAAACTGAATTAACAGAAGTTTCGCCAACAACATGCAAAAGACAAAATAAATTTTTATGTAGTGGGTTGGTCTTGAAAGGTAAAGCACACTCATTTTTAACTAATCAATGCTTTCTGCCTGATATGAATCGTAAAAAGCACTTATTCTTCAAACTTTTCTATCCATGGTTCCAACAATGTCTTAAAAAATACTACCTAATAATATGGAATGGGGGAGGGGGTGGAGGTGGGGGGTAATAAACACAGCATAAAATGCAGAGATAATCCTTGAATGGATGCCCCAAAAGTAACCATAACAATCCAAATCATCCATAAACCTGTTTTGAAATAACCTTCTACTAAGCGATTCCAAAACATTGTTAATGCAACATTACCATGCAGATTTGAAGGAGGATATGAAGTTGCCGCAATTTAGCATTAACTCTTTCTATGATAGGTTTATCATATATATATATATATATATATATATATATCATACTACATGTACATACTCTTAGGTATGATAGATACTCTCTAGATTATGAGAAACACGCGTGGGTGTAACTACACCCGGGTGTAGTATGAATATAATACTTCCTACCCCTGGGTGTAGTTACACCCATATCTAATATACTACCATACGGAAGTATATACGATACTTTATCAGTTTGAGTATATTCCTACACTATATCTAAGATATTACAAACCAAGTTTGGTGGAAAAAATATAAGTGAGCATGTAGTTTGCACTATATATACGAAATACATGCATATGTGTACGTAAAAAATGAGTCTACGTAAAAAAATGTGCATACTGCCTACAAAGTATTATATATACCACCAAACTAGTTTTATATACTTCATACTACATGTACATACTCTTAGGTATAATAGATACTCTCTAAATTATGAGAAACACGCGTGGGTGTAACTACACCCGGGTGTAGTATGAATATGTCCTATATATATTGGTCTGTGCTAGGTGATAAGCAGATGGAGAATATGCTAAATTGTACATACATATTTATCTTTCAGTTTTGAAGGTAAACATAACTAAAACAATTAAGAAGATCAAAAGCATTGATCCATGATTCTGTCACAAGTTTTCTAAATAGGGAATCATAAAAAGCCAGAAGATGAATTTTTTTGCCAGCAAAGCTATTTATAATCTAAGAAGAAAAGCTAAAGACCAATCAACATAATTAACCCAGATAAGCTGCTCATCTATGTTTTGCGCGACCTACTTGTCTTCTCAAACATATCTGGCAAGACAGAAGGGCAAGTTCTTTTGAGACTTGCATAACCTTCGGTTACCACAACAGCATCCATCCGATCCGAGGAAGCAGTATATTCAAGGAACTCAATGCAAACCTCCCTAAGCTTGTCGCAGTTATGTTGATCAGCTAAAGCCAATGTAGCTGCCACGGTGTCCACATCAATACACTCACAGAGGATTCTTTGGCAGACCAACTTCAGCCTGTCCATGGCATATCTATCCGCAGCGACAAGTAGATGACCGATCGTTTCACTGTAATCAGCATGATTGAGATCATCCATGTCAGGCTAGAAGTCAGTGTAGATGAAGTGCAGCAGAGCTCTGAAAACAGCAGGCTGTATGTTTTCTACCGTTATGCGACGCGCCCTTCTCTCCTTCATCTGACAAATATAGCTGTGACGTGTACGATCTTGTGCGCAGGGAAATTCTCTCCTCCAACACTGAAATTCACGTCTGACTCCTCCTTCCCCAGCAATAACTTGCCCAAATGGCCCGGCAAATCTGATGGTGGCACATTGATTTCAGACCACGATCCGGCATTGTACAAGAACGAGTCTTTGATCACGGTAAGAACACATTCGATCACAAGTCTGTCATCCTTAATGTAACCTGATGATTCCTGCTCCAGTTCACTTCTTAGAGCATGTCTAACAGGTCCCGTATTTTTTCGCCCTTAAAACGCGAGTAGAGGACCCTGTATTCGTTTTTCACCGGCCAAAAACGCGTCCAATCTAGCAGAACCTGTAAACTCACCCTGTAAAAGGGAATATTCCCAAAATATGCCGAATCAAAAAAAAAATCCTTCCATCTTCTTCCTCTAGCCACCGTGCTCCCTGCTCCCCCGCCTCCGGCCATGGCCGTGCCGCCCCCGGCCGCCCTCGCCTCACCTCGCCCCGGCCCCGGCCGCGCCGCCCCCGGCCGCCCTCGCCCCGCTCCGCTCCCGACCGTGCCGCCCTCGCCCCGCCCCGGCCATGGCCGCGCCGCCCCCGGCGCCTTCGCCCCACCCTCGCCCCACCCTCGCCCCGCCCTGGCCGCACCGCTCCCGACCGCGCCTCCCTCGCCCCGCCCCGGCCATGGCTGCGCCGCCCTCGCCCCGCCCCGCCTCGCTCCGGCCAGTCCTGCCCCGCTCCGGCCGTGCTCGCTCCGGCCAGCCCCGCCCTCGCCCCGCCTCGCTCCGGCCAGTCCCGCTCCGGCCGTGCTCGCTCCGGCCAGCCCCGCCCTCGCCCCGCCTCGCTCCGGCCAGCCCCGCCCCGCAGTTCGTCGGAATTTAGCCGGATTCCGGCGAGGCGAATCGCGAAAGCAGTTAGATTTTCTGAAATTTCAGCCCGCCATGAGTGAGGGGTTGGCCCTGTATTTGGCCTCCCACCCCGCACAAGTAAGGGGCGAAAGTCCACCCCGTAATCGAAACCAGCAAAAATCGATGCGGGGGCCGTTTTTATGGGGCCTGCTAGACGGCCGGGTAGAGCTCAAACCCGTATTCTGGCAGTTATTATACGGGTTTGGGCCGCCGACGGCGAAAATGCTCGACTGGATGAACTCGCCGACGCCGATGCCCTTCTTGAGGGTGTACCCGGAGATCCCGAACGTGTGGCTGCCCTGCTCCGTGTCGGTGGCGTACCTCGAGAACGAGTTCTTCGATACGGACCCCATTCACTCCGGGATCATGATTCGAACTGTTGATTAGAAGAATAGATCAGGATCAGATCAATCGAAGGTAAAATATACGGATTTCTTCAGAAGAAGATGCTAGCCAAGGTGGGACAGGAGAACCTTGGAAGGCGATGGGGAAACCAATCGGCGGCGGCGCATCTCCACCGGTGCTTCGTAGCGCCCCCGATAACTTTTTAGAACCGGCGGCTTAGACGCGCCGGCAACCCGTGCCACTGTGCCAGCCCCTTCGTCGAGCGCGTGGATCGGGTGTGGCACGTCACAAATCGCGCGTGGGCTCCGCCTGGCAGCAGACGCACCGCTTTTCCTACCTCTCATCCACGTTCGAGCCGATTCCCACCCCTTTAGATCGTCATCACCACCGTCGCTGTCGCGCCTCCTGCCTGCAATAGACACTGACGCCTGTCCAGGAACTGCCGTCCATCGACACCGCCGCTACCCCCTCGACCGGCAGCTGCTGTTTCGACCGGAACAGAGGTCGTCGCCACCGCCGCAGAATCGCCCAGCCCGCAAGGTGTTCGTTGGATTGCCGCGATGGACAGCGACGATGAGATGATGGTGCAGGTGTTCACGGAGGAGCAGAACGATGCGGCTGTCCGGCGGAAACAACAACAGCTGATTCTGACGAGCTTCCTCCGAGTTCGCCAACCTTTGTTCGGCGTGCCTCGACGCGGTGGCTCAAAGCCAGGAAAGAGGAGGAACATCAACCGGCATCGTGAAGCTGGCGCCATGCTGCTTGACGTCAGCTACTTCGCCGCCGATGCGACTCATTCGCCGAAGGAATTTCGGCGCCGGTTTAGGATAAACAAGGATCTGTTCATGAAGATATTCTTCTGTGTCAGGGAGTGCGACGACTATTTCATGATCAACAAGATTGTACATGTTTGTGGGGCTGCACCCAATCCAAAGGGCACTGCTGCAATGCGCTGTCTTGCATACGGAGCTCCTCCAGATACAGCCAATGACTACTTGCGGATGGCGGAGCCGACATAGAGGTGTTTGGTAAAGACTATTTGAGAGCACCAAGGGCAGATGATACAACTCGGATCCTCGAACAAAATGTAGCACGAGGGTTTCCTCGGATGCTCGGAAGCATTGAATGTATGCATTGGGGCTGGAAGAATTGCCATTTTTCTTGGCAAAGGATCTACAAGGGGCATACTGGTGAGTGAGTGTCATTCTCGAGGCATTGGCAAACCATGACCTCTGGATTTGGCATGCTTTTCTTTTTGCTATATGTTGTAAACTATATCAAAATATTGTATGAACAATTTATGTGATTGATATGTTGTTTCAATATATGAAAAGAACAGTTTTTTGAGCCACCGTATGGGGGGCGCCGGTGTGGGAACGACATCCCCAAATGAAGGATACAATGTCACTGCCCTCATACAGCTGTGTCGACACCCCTGCCGACGCCTATTTGGGGGCACTGGTGGAGATGCTCTAAGGGTTTGATGGAACGGAAGGTCAGGGAAGGCGATGGCCCCTTCCGCTGGAAAAAACGTTGCAGTGACGACGAGCCCAATGTAAAGTTGCAGCACAAAGTTTGCAAATTTATAGGTGCACTTTTCAAATGGTGGTGCACGCATGTTGTTGAGATGGGTTGCATATGCTATCGATTTCAAAAGGATACTACCTCTTTCGATGAATAAGGGTGCACACGCATTTCGAGATGAACTTTAACTAAAAAAATGAGCAATCAAATC
Organism: Lolium rigidum; assembly: GCF_022539505.1. Lineage (NCBI taxonomy): Eukaryota > Viridiplantae > Streptophyta > Magnoliopsida > Poales > Poaceae > Lolium > Lolium rigidum. The sequence continues at coordinate 189,290,438 of NC_061508.1, forward strand.
CTGATTATATTATATGTGATTAGTACCGTTTGATTCGTATTGAAAAATACTTTCTAATGATGCTTATTTTATATCGAAAATCTTTATATATTTTGAGTAATTCTTAGTCAAATAAAAAACACAAAACAAGAACGTCTTATTCATTGGAACGGAGGGAGTAAACTTGTGCAACTCAAAACAAATGTAAATAAAAAATATAAGTAATTCTGCTAATAAAGGTCATACTAAATAATTATTTTATGTATGAAATATTGTATTGTTCTAAATGATGATTTTTTGCTAGCAAAAAATTGTTGGAGATATGCCCAAGAGGCAATAATAAAGTGGTTATTATATTTCTTTATGTTTATGATAAATGTTTACATACCATGCTATAATTGTATTAACCGAAACATTGGTACATGTATGTTATGTGAACAACAAGGAGTCCCTAGTAAGCCTCTTGTATAACTAGTTTGTTGATTAATAGATGATCATCGTTTCATGATCATGAACATTGGATGTTATTAATAACAAAGTTATGTCATTGATGAATGATGTAATGGACACACCCAATTAAGCGTAGCATAAGATCACGTCATTAAGTTCATTTGCTATAAGCTTTGGATACATAGTTACCTAGTCCTTCGACCATGAGATCATGTAAATCACTTATGCCGGAAGGGTACTTTGATTACATCAAACGCCACTGCGTAAATGGGTGGTTATAAAGGTGGGATTAAGTATTCGGAAAGTATGAGTTGGGGCATATGGATCAAGAGTGGGATATTGTCCATCCCGATGACGGATAGATATAATCTGGGCCCTCTCGGTGGAATGTCGTCTAATTAGCTTGCAAGCATATGAATGGTTCATAAGAGATGACATACCGCGGTACGAGTAAAGAGTACTTGTCAGGAGACGAGGTTTAACGAGGTATAGAGATACCGATGATCAAACATCGGACAAGTAAAATATCGCGTGACAAAGGGAATCGGTATCGTATGTAAATGGTTCAATCGATCACTAAGTCATCGTTGAATATATGGGAGCCATTATGGATCTCCAGATCCCGCTATTGGTTATTGGTCGGAGAGAGGTCTCAACCATGTCTGCATAGTTCGTGAACCGTAGGGTGACACACTTAAGGTTTGATGTCGTTTAAGTAGATATGGAATATGGAATGGAGTTCGAAGTTTTGTTCGGAGTCTCGGATGGGATCCAGGACATCACGAGGAGTTCCGGAATGGTCCGGAGAATAAGATTCATGTATAGGAAGTCATTTTCCAAGTTTGAAAATGATCCGGTGCATTTATGGAAGGTTCTAGAAAAGTCCGGAAGAAATCACCATGGAAGGTGGAGTCCCGGAGGTACTCCACCTAGCATGGCCGGCCAGCCTAAGGTGGAGGAGTCCCAGGTGGACTCCACTCCATGGTGGCCGGCCATCCCCCCAAGGAAGGGGTGGGAGTCCCACCTTGAGTAGGAGTCCCACCTTGGGTAGGTTTCCCACCTTATGGCAAGTTTTGTGTTGGGGTCTTATTCGAAGACTTGGACTACAACTCTTGGGGGTTCCACCTATATAATGAGGAGTAAGGGGAGGGGGCCGGCCACACCAAAGCCCTCTTGGCCACACCCCCTAGTGGCCGGCGCCCAAGACCCCCCTCTCCCCAAGCCCTAGCGCCCTCCTCCACATACTACTCCCGCAGCGCATAGGCGAAGCCCTGCTGGAGTTCTCCACCACCGCCGCCACCACGCCGTCGTGCTGCCGGGATTCCGAGGAGGATCTACTACTTCCGCTGCCCGCTGGAACGGGGAGAAGGACGTCGTCTTCATCAACACCGAACGTGTGACCGAGTACGGAGGTGCTGCCCGACTATGGCACCGTCAAGATCTTCTACGCGCTTTTGAAAGCGGCAAGTGATCATCTTCTGCAACAACAAGATCTAATCTCGTAGGCTTTGGAAATCTTCAAGGGTTAGTCTCGTGATCCCCTCGTTGCTACCATCTTCTAGATTGCATCTTGGCTTGGTTTTCATTCTTGCGGTAGGAATTTTTTTGTTTTCTATGCTACGAATCCCATCAGTGGTATCAGAGCCGTGTCTATGCATAGATTGGTTGCACGAGTAGAACACAATTGTTTTGTGGGCGTTGCTGCTTTGTTGTCTTTAGTTCGTGTACTTTGCATATTGCGGCATAGTGGGATGAAGCGGCTCGGGCTAACTTTACATGACCGCATTCATGAGATTTGCTCCACGCTCAACATGCAACTTGTATTTCATAAGTGGCTTTGCGGGTGTCTGTCTCTCCCACTATAGTGAAGATCCAATTTACTCTTTCTATTGACAACACTAGTATCACCGTTGTGGTTCATGTTCGTAGGTAGACTGGATCTTACTCGAAACCCTAAACCACGTAAAATATGCAAAACCAAATTAGAGACGTCTAACTTGTTTTTGCAGGGTTTGGTGATGTGATATGGCCATGATGTGATGATGAATATGTATGATATGATCATTATTGTATTGTGGCAACCGGTAGGAGCCTTATGGTTGTCTTTAAATTTCATGTTGAGTAGTATTTCAAAGAAGTTGTAATAGTTGCTACATGGGAGAACAATCATGAAGACGACGCTATTGACCTTGACGCTACGCCGACGATGATGGAGATCATGCCCGTTGATGATGGAGATCATGTCCGTGCTTTGGAGATGAAGATCAAAGGCGCAAAGACAAAGGGGCCATATCATATCACATATGAATTGCATGTGATGTTAATCCTTTTATGCATCTTATTTTGCTTAGATCGCGACGGTAGCATTATAAGATGATCCCTCTCACTAAATATCAAGATAATAAAGTGTTCATCCTTAGTATGCATTGTTGCTAAGACTTGTCGTTTTGAAGCATCACGTGATGATCGGGTGTGATAGATTCTACATGTGCATACAACGGGTGCAAGCCAGATTTGCACACACGGATACTAAGGTTGCCTTGACGAGCCTAGCATGTACATACATGGTCTCGGAACACGGGATACCGAAAGGTAGAGCATGAGTCATATGATTGATATGATGAACACTTTGAGTGTAAGCCATTGAAATTACATCTTGTCTCGTGATGATCGGACTTGGTGTAGTGGATTTGGTTCGTGTGATTGATGCGTGCAGTTAACACACGTCCGTTGGAAAGCCCAAGAGGAAGGTGTGATGCGTACAGTAGCAAGTTTTCCCTCAGAAAGAAACCAAGGTTTATCGAACCAGTAGGAGCCAAGAAGCACGTTGAAGGTTGATGGCGGCGGAGTGTAGTGCGGCGCAACACCAGGGATTCGGCGCCAACGTGGAACCTGCACAACACAATCAAAGTACTTTGCCCCAACGTAACAGTGAGGTTGTCAATCTCACCGGCTTGCTGTAAACAAAGGATTAGATGTATAGTGTGAATGATGATGATTGTTTGCGAAGAACAGTAAGAACAATTGCAGTAGATTGTATTTCAGATGTAAAGAATAGGAACGGGGTCCACAGTTCACTAGTGGTGTCTCTCCCATAAGATAAACAGATATTGGGTGAACAAATTACAGTTGGGCAATTAACAAATAAAGAAGGCATAACAATGCACATACATATATCATGATGAGTACTACGAGATTTAATCAGGGCATTACGACAAAGTACATAGACCGCTATCCAGCATGCATCTATGCCTAAAAAGTCCACTTTCAGGTTATCATCCGAACCCCTTCCGGTATTAAGTTTCAAGCAACAGACAATTGCATTAAGTATGATGCGTAATGTAATCAACACAAATATCCTTAGACAAAGCATCGATGTTTTATCCCTAGTGGCAACAACACATCCACAACCTTAGAACTTTACGTCACTCGTCCCGCATTTAATGGAGGCATGAACCCACTATCGAGCATAAATACTCCCTCTTGGAGTCACAAGTATCAACTTGGCCAGAGCCTCTACTAGCAACAGAGAGCATGCAAGAACATAAATAACATATATGATAGATTGATAATTAACTTGACATAGTATTCAATATCCATCGGATCCCAACAAACACAACATGTAGCATTACAAATAGATGATCTTGATCATGATAGGCAGCTCACAAGATCTAACATGATAGCACAATGAGGAGAAGACAACCATCTAGCTACTGCTATGGACCCATAGTCCAGGGGTGGACTACTCACACATCGATCCGGAGGCGATCATGGCGATGAAGAGCCCTCCGGGAGATGATTCCCCTTTCCGGCAGGGTGCCGGAGGCGATATCATGAATCCCCCGAGATGGGATTGGTGGCGGCGGCGTCTCTGGAAGGTTTTCCGTATCGTGGCTCTCGGTACTGGGGGTTTCGCGACGAAGGCTTTAAGTAGGCGGAAGGGCAGGTCAGAGGGCGTCACGGGGGCCCCACACGCTAGGGCCGCGCGGGCCCCCTCTAGGCCGCGCCGCCCTAGTGTGGCGGCGCCCCGTGGCCGCACTTCGTATCCTCTTCGGACTTCTGGAAGCTTCGTGGAAAATAAGCCCCTGGGCGTTGATTTCGTCCAATTCCGAGAATATTTCCTTACTAGGATTTCTGAAATCAAAAACAGCAGAAAACAACAACTGGCTCTTCGGCATCTCATCAATAGGTTAGTGCCGGAAAATGCATAATAATGACATATAATGTGTATAAAACATGTGAGTATCATCATAAAAGGAGCATGGAACATAAGAAATTATAGATACGTTTGGGACGTATCAAGCATCCCCAAGCTTAGTTCCTACTCGCCCTCGAGTAGGTAAACGATAACAAAGATAATTTCTGAAGTGACATGCTATCATAATCTTGATCATACTATTGTAAAGCATATGAGATGAATGCAGCGATTCGAAGCAATGATGAACATAATGAGTAAACAAATGAATCATATAGCAAAGACTTTTCATGAATAATACTTTCAAGACAAGCATCAATAAGACTTGCATAAGAGTTACTCATAAAGCAATAAATTCTTAGTAGAAAGCTTTGAAACAAGACAAAGGAAGATATAAGTTTCAGCGGTTGCTTTCAACTTCAACATGTTTATCTCATGGATAATTGTCAACACAAAGTAATATAACAAGTGCAATAGGTAAACATGTAAAAAATCAATGCACACAGTTTACACAAGTGTTTGCTCCTTAGATAGAAAGAATAGGTAAACTGACTCAACAATAAAGTAGAAGAATGGCCCTTCGCAGAGGGAAGCATGGATTACTATTTTTGTGCTAGAGCTTTTCATTTTGAAAATAAGAAACAATTTTGTCAATGGTAGTAATAAATCATATGTGTTATGTATAAGATATCTTATAAGTTGCAAGCCTCATGCATAGTATACTAATAGTGCTCACACCTTGTCCTAATTAGCTTGGATTAACACGGATTATCATTGCATAGCATATGTTTCCACCAAGTGTCACAAAGGGGTACCTCTATGCCGCCTGTACAAAGGTCTAAGGAGAAAGTTCGCATTGGATTTTTCGCTTTTGATTATTCTCAACTTAGACATCCATACCGGGACAACATAGACAACAGATAATAGACTGCTCTTTAATGTATAAGCATTCAACAACAGATAAAATTCTCATAAGAGATTGAGGATTAATTGTCCAAACTGAAACTTCCACCATGAATCATGGCTTTAGTTAGCGGCCCAATGTTATTCTCTAACAATATGCATACTCAAACCATTTGATCATAAAAATCGCCCTTACTTCAGACAAGACGAACATGCATAGCAACTCACATGATATTCAACATAGGTAAAAGTTGATGGCGTCCCCCCAGAAACATGGTTACCGCTCAACAAGCAACTTATTAAGAAATAAGACACATAGCAACATATTCTTCACCACAATAGTTTTTAAGGCTATTTTCCCATGAGCTATGTATTGTAAAGGCAAAGAATAGAAGTTTAAAGGTAGCACTCAAGTAATGTACTTTGGAATGGCAGAGAAATACCATGTGGTAGGTAGATATGGTGGACACAAATGGCATAGTTTTTGGCTCAAGGATTTGGATGCACGAGAAGAATTCCTCTCAATACAAGGCTAGGCTAGCAAGGTTGTTTGAAGAAAACTCAAGTATAAAAGGTGCAGCAAATCTCACATATGAACATATTGTAACTATTATAAGACTTTACATTGTCTCCTTGTTGTTCAAACACCTTAACCAGAAAATATCTAGACTCTAGAGACCAATCATGTAAACGAAATTTTAACAAGCTCTATGTAATTCTTCATTAATGGGTACAAGGTACATGATGCAAGAGCTTAAACATGATCTATATGAGCACAACAATTGCCAAGTATCATATTATTCAAGACATTATACCATTTACCACATGCGGCATTTTCCGTTTCCAAACATATAGCAATGAATGAAATAGTCCAACTTTCGCAATGAACATTAAAGATAAAGCTAAGAACACATGTGTTCATACGAAACAGCGGAGCGTGTCTCTCTCCCAAACAAAGAATGCTAGGATCCGATTTTATTCAAACAGAACAAAAATAAAAACAAACATACGCTCCAAGTAAGTGCATAAGATGTGACAGAATAAAAATATAGTTTCACTAGAGGTGACCTGATAAGTTGTCGATGAAGAAGGGATGCCTTGGGCATCCCCAAGCTTAGACGCTTGAGTCTTCTTAAAATATGCAGGGATGAACCACGGGGGCATCCCCAAGCTTTTACTTTTCACTCTTCTTAATCATATTGTATCATCCTCCTCTCTTGACCCTTGAAAACTTCCTCCACACCAAACTCAAAACAAACTCATTAGAGGGTCAGTGCATAATTCATATATTCAGAGGTGACATAATCATTCTTAACACTTCTGGACATTGCACAAAGCTACTGAAAGTTAATGGAACAAAGAAATCCATCAAACATAGCAAAACAGGCAATGCGAAATAAAAGGCAGAATCTGTCAAAACAGAATAGTCCGTAAATACGAATTTTTTTGAGGCACCAGACTTGCTCAGATGAAAATGCCCAAATTTAATGAAAGTTGCATACATATCTAAGGATCACGCACGTAAATTGGCAGATTTTTCTGAGTTACCTACAGAGAACCATACCCAAATTCGTGACAGCAAGAAATCTGTTTCTACGCAGTAATCCAAATCTAGTATTGACTTTACTATCAAAGACTTTACTTGGCACAAAAATTCAATAAAATAAAGATAAGGAGAGGTTGCTACAGTAATAACAACTTCCAAGACTCAAATATAAAACAAAGTGCAGAAGTAAAATAATGGGTTGTCTCCCATAAGCGCTTTTCTTTAACGCCTTTCAGCTAGGCGCAGAAAGTGTGAATCAAGTATTATCAAGAGATGAAGTATCAACATCATAATTTGTTCTAACAATAGAATCATAAGGTAACTTCATTCTCTTTCTAGGGAAGTGTTCCATACCTTTCTTGAGAGGAAATTGATATTTCTTCATATCAATGGTGGCACCAACAGTTCGAAGAAAAGGTCTTCCCAATATAATGGGACATGATGCATTGCATTCAATATCCAAGACAACAAAATCAACGGGGACAAGGTTATTGTTAACCATAATACGAATATTGTCAATCCTCCCCAAAGGTTTCTTTATAGCATTATCAGCAAGATTAACATCCAAATAACAATTTTTCAATGGTGGCAAGTCAAGCATATCATAGATTTTCTTAGGCATAACGAAATACTTGCACCAAGATCACATAAAGCATTACAATCAAAATCATTGACCCTCATCTTAATGATAGGCTCCCAACCATCTTCTAACTTCCTAGGAATAGAAGTTTCAAGTTTTAGTTTCTCTTCTCTAGCTTTTATGAGAGCACTTGTAATATGTTTTGTAAAGGCCAAGTTTATAGCACTAGCATTGGGACTTTTAGCAAGTTTTTGTAAGAACTTTATAACTTCAGAGATGTGACAATCATCAAAATCTAAACCATTATGATCTACAACAATGGGATCATTGTCCCCAATGTTGGAAAAAAATTCAGCAGTTTTATCACAAGCAGTTTCAGCAGTTTCGGGCAGTTTTGCACGCTTTGCACTAGGAGTAGATACATTGCCAACACCAATTATTTTACCATTGATAGCATGAGGTTTAGCAACATGTGAATCATTATCATTACTAGTGGTGGTAATAGTCCAAACTTTAGCTACATTATTCTCTTTAGCAAGTTTTTCATTTTCTTCTCTTTCCCACCTAGCATGCAATTCAGCCATCAATCTTATATTATCATTAATTCTAACTTGGATGGCATTTGCTGTAGTAACAATCTTATTTTGATTATCCTTATTAGGCATAACTTTCAATTTTAAAAGATCAACATCAGAGGCAAGTCTATCAACCTTAGAAGCAAGGATATCAATTTTATCAAGCTTTTCTTCAACAGATTTGTTAAAAGCAGTTTGTGTACTAATAAATTCTTTAAGCATGGCTTCAAGACCAGGGGGTATACTTCTATTATTGTTGTAAGAATTCCCATAAGAATTACCATAACCATTACTGTTAGCAGAAGGATATGGCCTATAGTTGTTACCAGAATTATTCCTATAAGCATTGTTGTTGAAATTATTATTTTTAATGAAGTTCACATCAACATGTTCTTCTTGGGCAACCAATGAAGCTAAAGGAACATTATTAGGATCAACATTAGATCTACCATTCACAAGCATAGACATAATAGCATCAATCTTATCACTCAAGGAGGAGGTTTCTTCAACAGAATTTACCTTCTTACCTTGTGGAGCCCTTTCAGTGTGCCATTCAGAGTAATTTATCATCATATCATCAAGAAGCTTTGTAGCCACCCCCAAAGTGATGGACATAAAGGTACCTCCAGCAGCTGAATCCAATAGGTTCCCCGAAGAAAAATTTAGTCCTGCATAAAAGGTTTGGATGATCATCCAAGTAGTTAGTCCATGGGTTGGGCAATTCTTTACCAAAGATTTCATTCTCTCCCATGCTTGAGCAACATGTTCATTATCCAATTGCTTAAAATTCATTATGCTACTTCTCAAAGATATAATTTTAGCAGGAGGATAATATCTACCAATAAAAGCATCCTTACATTTAGTCCATGAATCAATACTATTTCTAGGCGAGAGATAGCAACCAATCTTTAGCTCTTCCTCTTAAGGAGAAAGGAAACAATTTTAATTTTATAATATCACCATCTACATCCTTATACTTTTGCATTTCACAAAGTTCAACAAAATTATTAAGATGGGCAGCAGCATCATCAGAACTAACACCAGAAAATTGCTCTCTCATAACAAGATTTAGTAAAGCAGATTTAATTTCAAAGAATTCTGCTGTAGTATCAGTTGGAGCAATAGGTGTGCATAAGAAATCATTATTATTTGTGCTAGTGAAATCACACAACTTAGTATTCTCAACAGTACCCATTTTAGCAATAGTAAATAAAGCAAACTAAATAAAGTAAATGCAAGTAATTAATTTTTTTGTGTTTTTGATATGGAGAACAAGACAGTAAATAAAGTAAAGCTAGCAACTAATTTTTTTGTGTTTTGTTTTAGTGCAGCAAACAAAGTAGTAAATAAAATAAAGCAAGACAAAAACAAAGTAAAGAGATTGGATGTGGGAGACTCCCCTTGCAGCGTGTCTTGATCTCCCTGGCAACGGCGCCAGAAAATATGCTTGATGCGTGCAGTTAACACACGTCCATTGGAACCCCAAGAGAAAGGTGTGATGCGTACAGTAGCAAGTTTTCCCTCAGAAAGAAACCAAGGTTTATCGAACCAGTAGGAGCCAAGAAGCACGTTGAAGGTTGATGGCGGCGGAGTGTAGTGCGGCGCAACACCGGGGATTCCGGCGCCAACGTGGAACCTGCACAACACAATCAAAGTACTTTGCCCCAACGTAACGAGCGAGGTTGCCAATCTCACCGGCTTGTCTGTAAACAAAGGATTAGATGTATAGTGTGGATGATGATGATTGTTTGCGAAGAACAAGTAAGAACAATTGCAGTAGATTGTATTTCGGATGTAAAGAATAGGACCGGGGTCCACAGTTCACTAGTGGTGTCTCTCCCATAAGATAAACAGATGTTGGGTGAACAAATTACAGTTTGGGCAATTGACAAATAAAGAAGGCATAACAATGCACATACATATATCATGATGAGTACTATGAGATTTAATCAGGGCATTACGACAAAGTACATAGACCGCTATCCAGCATGCATCTATGCCTAAAAAGTCCACTTTCAGGGTTATCATCCGAACCCCTTCCGTATTAAGTTGCAAGCAACAGACAATTGCATTAAGTATGGTGCGTAATGTAATCAACACAAATATCCTTAGACAAAGCATCGATGTTTTATCCCTAGTGGCAACAGCACATCCACAACCTTAGAACTTTTTGTCACTATCCCAGATTTAATGGAGGCATGAACCCACTATCGAGCATAAATACTCCCTCTTGGAGTCACAAGTATCAACTTGGCCAGAGCCTCTACTAGCAACGGAGAGCATGCAAGAACATAAATAACATATATGATAGATTGATAATCAACTTGACATAGTATTATTCAATATTCATCGGATCCCAACAAACACAACATGTAGCATTATAAATAGATGATCTTGATCATGATAGGCAGCTCACAAGATCTAACATGATAGCACAATGAGGAGAAGACAACCATCTAGCTACTGCTATGGACCCATAGTCCGGGGGTGGACTACTCACACATCGATCCGGAGGCGATCATGGCGATGAAGAGCCCTCCGGGAGATGATTCCCCTCTCCGGCAGGGTGCCGGAGGCGATCTCCTGAATCCCCCGAGATGGGATTGGCGGCGGCGGCGTCTCTGGAAGGTTTTCCGTATCGTGGCTCTCGGTACTGGGGGTTTCGCGATGAAGGCTTTAAGTAGGCGGAAGGGCAGGTCAGAGGGCGTCACGGGGGCCCCACATGCTAGGGCCGCGCGGGCCCCCTCTAGGCCGCGCTGCACTAGTTTGGCGGCGCCCCGTGGCCCCACATCGTATCCTCTTCGGACTTCTGGAAGCTTCGTGGAAAAATAAGCCCCTGGGCGTTGATTTCGTCCAATTCCGAGAATATTTCCTTACTAGGATTTCTGAAACGAAAAACAACAGAAAACAGCAATTGGCTCTTCGGCATCTCGTCAATAGGTTAGTGCCGGTAAATGCATAATAATGACATATAATTTGTATAAAACATGTGAGTATCATCATAAAAGTAGCATGTAACATAAGAAATTATAGATACGTTTGGGACGTATCAGTGATCACTAAGACAATGCGAGGGATATTGTTTTGAGTGGGAGTTCACCTAGTTTAATTTTGTAGAATAAAAATTTGAACTCAATTTGTCATAAACTTAGTCTAAACTCTTGCAAATATATGTTGTAGATCATGGCGTCCCCATCAATCAATTTTAACCAGTTCCTAGAGAAAGAAAAGCGCATAGACGAAGCCCTACCGGAGTTCTCCACCACCACCGCCACCACGCCGTCGTGATGTCGGGATTCCGAGGAGGATCTACTACTTCCGCTGCCCGCTGGAACGGGGAGAAGGACGTCGTCTTCATCAACACCGAACGTGTGACCGAGTACGGAGGTGCTGCCCGACTGTGGCACCGTCAAGATCTTCTACGCGTTTTTGAAAGCGGCAAGTGATCATTTTCTGCAACAACGAGATCTAATCTCGTAGGCTTTGGAAATCTTCAAGGGTTAGTCTCGTGATCCCCTCGTTGCTACCATCTTCTAGATTGCATCTTGGCTTGGTTTTCGTTCTTGCGGTAGGAAAATTTTTGTTTTCTATGCTACGAATCCCATCAAAAATATGATTTTGATTTGTGTAGAAGACAGAACAATGTTGTAATGGCCATTTTTCTAACAATTATTTGAAAAACGATTTAAAGTTGGCAGCTGCTTACTCTAGTCTAGGAGCCGAGCTCTCTCTCCATGCTTGTGCCTCCTTGATACGTCCATTTTGCATCACTATTTTATATCATAATTTACTGTTATTCATTGATATATTTCATATTTAGAGATGATACTTATGTTATTTCACCTATTTTGCATGTTTCATGATTATTGGAGAATTACTCAACGGAGTCAGGATTCTGCTGGAAAAAGCACCGTCAGGATACAATATTTCTGAAGATCAACAATTGACGGAAAATATACCGAAGCTCCTATTTTTCCAAATGACGGAGCCAACCAGAAGAGGAGTCCGTGGAGGGCCACCATGGGCCCTCCCCATAGGCCGGCGCGGCCACCAGGCCTGGCGCGCCGCCATGTGGGGAGGGGGCCCACGACCCCCCTCGGCCATCGCCCTTTCGCGTACTTCATCTCCCAAAAACACTAAGGTGCGGGGAATCATCGAGGAGAGACACAGCCGCATCTGCGGGGCTAAAAAACACTAGAGAGAAAAGAGCTCTCCGGCAGGCTGAAATCTGCCGGGGAAATTCCCTCCCGGAGGGGGAAATCGTCTCCATCGTCACCGTCATCGAGCTGGACTTCATTAGGTTCATCATCATCATCTCCACCGCCGACACCATCATCTCCACCGCTGCACCTCGTCTCCGCTGTAACATCTAGGGTCGAATCTTGATTATTTCATAGGGGAAACTCTCCCGGTGTTGATTACTCCTTGTTATTGATGCTATTGAGTGAAACCATTGGACCAAGGTTTATGTTCAGATTGTTATTCATCAGCATGTCACCTCTGATCATGTTCCATATGATGTCTTGTGAGTAGTTTGTTTAGTTCTTGAGGACATGGGTGAAGTCTAAATGTTAGTAGTGAACTATGTTGAGTAATATTTAATGGTTTGATATTTAAGTTGTGGTGTTATTCTTCTAGTGGTGTCATGTGAACGTCGACTACATGATACTTCACCTTTATGGGCCTAGGTGAATGCATCTTGTATTCGTTTGCCAATTGTGGGGTTGCCGGAGTGACGACAACTCCGAACCCCGTTGATATATCGATGCATGAGGGATAGCAGGATCTCAGAGTTTAAGGTTGTGGTTAGATTTATCTTAATTACTTTCTTGTATTTGCGGATGCTTGCAAGGGGTTTAATCACAAGTATGTATTAGTCCTAGGAAGGGCGGTGCATTATCACAAGTTCACCCACACAACACTTATCAAAACAATGAAGATTAATCAACTATATGAAGCGAAAGCACTAGACTAAATTCCTGTGTGTCCTCAAGAACGTTTGGTCATCATAAGTAAACAAACCGGCTTGTCCTTTGTGCTAAAACGGATTGGGCCACTCACTGCAATTATTACTCTCGCATCTTACTTACTTGTATTTTATTTATCTGCTATATCAAAACCTCCTGAAAACTTGTCTGTGAGTATTTACAGTGAATCCTTCATCGAAACTGCTTGTCAACACCTTCTGCTCCTCGTTGGGTTCGACACTCTTATTTATCGAAAGTACTACGATACACCCCCTATACTTGTGGGTCATCAAGACTATTTTCTGGCGCCGTTGCCGGGGAGTGAAGCGCTATTGGTAAGTGGAATTGGTAAGGAAAACTTTTACTGTACGTGATGTTTTTATTTCTGCCTGCTGCTATAATTCATTATGTGTTGGGGGAATGATCCCCGGTATGACAAAGGCATGCCAAACCGGATGGTTTGATCTATCAAGATACCGGTCTAATGTTTATACCGGAGCGCAGAGATAGGAGTTTGGCTAAGTAAAGCTAAGCCGGTATCCCCAAGAGGGCTATACCGGAACCGGATAGAGAAGGTACCGGGCCACCGGGAAGAAGAGCATGTCGGCAGGACTGTTCAAAGATCCTCTCCAGAGCTAGAAGATAAAGATGAGCTAAGCAATGTAGCTTTAAATGAAGGGCTGACGATAAAGAGAAGGATGACGAAGAAAGAAGCCGGAGGACGTCAGCCTCCCTGATTAAAGAGGACCCCGGTGTCATCTATGATTAAAGTAACTTTGTAAAGTAGTTTGTCTAGTCAAAGATGCCATTAGGGTTTCTTGCCCCGTAAGCCACCCTCTCCCCTATATAAGGAGAGGGGGCAGCCCTCTCTACGGACGCATGAATAGGTGAACATTTGTACTGAGAAACTTGTACCTGTGGTGATCAATAAAGAAGATGATCTAGAGCGAGTTCTTCCTTATGTCTTTCTTCTTCAACCTCTAGCCTTGGCTAAGTTCTCATCCGGAAGTTCATCCCATCTAATCACAAACCCTCCCCCGAATCCTCTAGCGTCCATTTGGCCCCAACTCAAGCCATCCTATGGCATCTGTCTGTTCACCACGACGACAGTTGGCGCCCACCGTGGGGCATGAAGTGGCGCTTGCTGGAGTACATATTCGGGCGGGCATCCTCGAGGTCGCCGGCGAGCAGACAGTGTCTGCGCTCGTCCATCGCTTCTACTCCATCGACTTCATCAACGATAACGCGGGCTGCTTCGCCAACGGCGGCATCTTCCCCAAGAACGGCCGCATCATCGAGTTCGGCAGCCACCGCGTCTACTTCGGCACCGTCCCCGTGCGCCAGCGCCTCTCGCCGGTGCTGGTGGCACCGGACCCGCCAAGGTGGCTCTGTGCTGGCCGCGCCGCTGGCAGCGTTGAGGTAATGATGACCGGTGTGGTTGGTGCAGGCAAGGAAGCTGTGGATGAGGGTGCTGGTCGTGCGGCTTCGACCCGCGCGGCCAAGCCACCGCTGGAGCGCGACACAGGCGCTGCGGGAGCATCGTCCGCACCACCGGCAACACCACTCCAAGCGGCGATGAACGTGCTGGCAATGCCATCGCGCAGAACATCGACCCGGCAGCGGCTCAGGCGGAGCTGGAGGCACAACGCCAGAAGCTGCTCGCGAACGGCGCCGACATCGTCCGGGCGCAGCGCGAGCTGAACCTAACCTTACGTGAGTACAACGCTGCCCATGGCTTTGCTTCTGTTAGCGCTCATGCTGCTAGGATACCGGAGAACCGGCTTAAAGCTCGCAATCTAGACCAGGATTTGCGTAAGGAAGTTCTTGCCGGCAAAAGTACCTCTGCATCTGTGAGTATCGTAGAAAAACCTAAGTACAGCAGCCCGGATAAAACTATAAAAGCTGCTAAGGCCGCAGTAGAACTGTGTGACTCGCTTTCCGGGGATGCTTTGGCAAAACAGCAAGAGCGTGTTAGAGAGCTGCTGGAAACTATCGAGCAGCAAAATGCTGAGCACCTGGCTAAGCTGAACAAGGCTGTGGCCTCAAAGTCCGCGCGTTCAACAAAGAATGCCGGAAGCAAGTCCCATGGGCAGGCCTCGTCCCCCCATCTGGATAGAAGAAGAGAAAAAGAAGTGAATGCGCAGCAGATGACTGTGTATGATCCGGTTCTTGCCGGAAAACAACAAGCCGGGCAACACGATGCCGGTAGAAAAAGCCAAGGGGCAGATCGAGGCTACGCTAAAGGAGGCTATGCCGGAAACAATCGTGCCGGTAGATATGAAACCGGGCAAAACTATCCAGCTGCAAGGGCAGCGTATGATGATGAGGAGATGCCTCCACCGAGGTACCGGCAGGCAAGGGCCGCGTATGATGACGAGGAAATGCCTCCACCAAGGTACCGGCAGGCAAGGGCCGCGGTACCGGAACGTAACGATGAAGCTGACTCGACAAGACTTACCGCTTACCGGAATCCTTTGGGAGAACACCTGGGAGAAAGAAACCTACCGGAACGGGATGCGAGGCACCGTCTGGATAGGGTGTACCTGTCCGAAATGATAGAGGCAGAGGGTCCTCCGGGTCCGAAGTGCTTTGGGCCAAGGATCATGAAAGAGCAACCACCGGTTCGCAACTTTCAGTTGCCCCATGACACCAAAACATATGATGGCACCACTAAGCCGGAAGATTGGCTCGCGGATTATGTGACCACGGTATACGTTGCTGGCGGCGGAGGATGTGTAGCCGGAGGAGGAAACCGGCGTTGGGCTGTGAGGATTGTGCCAACGTTTCTAGTGGGACCGGCAAGAATTTGGTTGAACAACTTGCCGGCGGGAAGCATAAATGGCTGGTTGGACTTTGAGGAAGCCTTTGTGAGTAACTTCAGTAGCACCTACCGAAGGCCAAACAGGCCTCAGCAGCTCGCTTTGTGCTTGCAGCGCCCGCAGGAAACAGACCGGGATTACCTGACCCGGTGGAACTCTGTTCGAAACTCTTGTGAAGGGGTGATAGAGGCACAAGCCATTGCTTGGTTTAGCCAAGGATGCCGGCGAGGTTCGCCTTTGTGGTAAAAGCTGCAGCGGAACATGCCAACAACTTTGGCGGAGATGATACGTGTGGCGGATAGCTATGCGTTGGGAGACCCAACGCAACCGGCGGTACAAGCTGAACCGGAACACCTAAACCCGCCTCAGCAGCGCCAGGAACAATACCGGGACAACCGGAACAACAAAAGAAGGGAAGATTTCCCGGATCGAAGGTATGGTCCGCAGCAAGTTGCTGCTGTGCAAGAAAACTCTGATGCCAGCGGCAGCCAGAGGCAGAGAACCAGATCGCAGCCGTGGGTGGGTCCTAAGAAGCAATGGGTCGAAAAGAAACCCTAGGGCCAGAAAAAGAATTGGCAAGAACCCGGTAAATATACCATGGAAGCCGCTATGGATCAACCTTGCCGGTGGCACACGCCGAATCCGGCTCACCCGTCAAACCACTTGACAAAGGATTGTACCTGGACCAAGTACTTGATGCAAAAGGGAGCAGTAAAAGATGCGCAGGCACAAGGGTGCGACACAATGTTGCCACCACCACCAGATATGCAACGCCAGCAACAACTACCACCACCACCACCGCTTACCGAAGCAAATGCTTTATCGATACAGCCTCAGCCAAACAGGCAGCAGTATCAGCAAGTCAATCAGGTGGGAGAAGGCCATGGCCAACCGCCTCCACCGGCACCTTTGGGACGGAATGTTTATGAGGATCCAGACGTGTGTTGTGTCGTGTTCGTCACTGAGCCGACAGACAAGCAAAGCCTGCGCCGCCGTTCCATGGAAGTGAACACGGTGATGCCGGCAGTGCCAAAATACATGCTGTGGTCAGATCAGGAACTCACCTGGTCGTTCAAAGATCACCCCAGAATCATGCCAAATCCGGGTGGTTACGCTCTCGTGGTGGACCCAATCATGAAGGGACCAGTAAGTCGCGCCAAATTCAGCAAGGTGCTGATAGACCATGGGAGCAGGATAAACATAATGTACCGGCACACCATGCATACGCTAGGCATAACAGAAAACATGCTTCAGCCAACGCGTACAACGTTCCACGGAATCGTTCCGGGTTTGTCTTGCGCACCGGTAGGAAAAGTCCGGGTGGACGTATCGTTTGGAGGACGTGACAATTGCCGGGTTGAAAACATTGAGTTCGAGGTGGTGGACCTAGGTAGTCCGTACCATGCACTGCTGGGGAGACCGGCATTGGCAGCCTTCATGGCCTCGACCCACACGGCATATCTCAAGATGAAGATGCCGGCACCTCGTGGACCCTTAACCGTGGTGGGAAACTATAGAGTCTCACTGGAAACAGCATCTGCCGGATCGAACCTAGCGGAATCGCTGGTGATCGCGGAGGAGAAAAGGAGGATGCAAACCGCAGTTGCGCTGGCTCAGTCCTCACAATTGAGCTTAGCGGCAATGAGTGAAAGTTTGAGTGCTCCAGCGTTCAAGCCGACAAAGGAAACGAAGGACATCGTGCTGGATCCGGCTTTCCCTGAGCGTACCGTTCGTATCGGTGCCTGCCTCAATGAAGCATAGGAAAGCGCGCTCGTCAGCTTCCTCCGTGAGAATCGGAATATTTTTGCCTGGTCTACTGATGACTTGGTAGGTGTTCCGAGGGAGCTGGCTGAGCACTCTCTGAACGTCCGGAAGGATGCCAAGCCGGTACGACAACCTTTGCGCCGGTTCGCTGAAGATAGGAGGAAGATTATCGGAGAAGAGGTGACGAAGTTGTTAATTGCCGGTTTCATTGTGGAAGTCACGCATACTGAGTGGCTGGCCAATCCGGTAATGGTCGAAAATAAAAAAGATGAGAACCTGGAGGCAAAAGCTCCAAAGGTGTGGCGCATGTGCATCGACTACACCAACCTCAACAAAGCTTGCCCAAGAGGTCCTTTTCCTTTACCACGGATCGATCAAGTGATTGATTCAACTGCTGGGTGTGAGTTATTGTCTTTCTTGGATGCCTATTCCGGTTTCCACCAAATCCCCTTGAAAAAGGAAGATCAAATAAAAACTGCGTTCATTACCCCGCACGGGGTTTATTGCTATGTCACTATGCCTTTTGGGTTGCGCAACGCTGGTGCAACGTACCAGCGCTGTATGCAAAAATGCTTGTTTGAACAAATTGGAAAGAATGTGCAAGTCTATGTGGACGATATTGTGATGAAAACGAAAGTAAAAGATACCCTAATTAACGACATCCGGCAGACATTTGATAACTTAAGAAGATTCCGGATGAAACTCAATCCGGCAAAATGTACCTTCGGTGTCCCTGCTGGTAAGCTGCTTGGTTTTCTTGTGTCAAGCCGGGGCATGGAAGTAAATCCGGTAAAGATCCGGGCAATCGAGAGAATGACGATACCGCGAGAGCTCAAGGATGTACAAAAGTTCACCGGAAGCTTAGCATCGCTAAGCCGGTTCATAAGCAGGTTGGGAGAGAAGGCCTTGCCGCTCTATGCTCTGATGAAAAAATCTGATACGTTCGTCTGGACCCCTCAGGCAGACGCGGCGTTCAAAGAGCTAAAAACGATGCTAGCCACTGCACCAATACTAGCTTCGCCGTTGGAAAGAGAACCCATGTTGTTATACATAGCAGCAACTAACCGGGTTGTGAGTGTTGTTGTGGTAGTAGAAAGAGAAGAGGAAGGAAAAACCGTCCAGAGGCCGGTATACTACCTGAGCGAGGTGCTCTCCCTCTCAAAGCAAAACTACCCGCACTTCCAGAAAATGACTTATGGCGTGTTCATGGCCGCCACAAAGCTCAAGCACTACTTTGAGGAGCACCCTATGAAGGTGGTGAGTGAGGCACCCATCTCCGATATCATGAGCAACAAAGATGCTAGCGGCAGGATTGCAAAATGGGCGATCCAGATATCACCGTATGTACCGGTGTATGAAAGAAGAGATGCCATAAAATCACAAGCTTTAGCTGATTTTTTGGTTGATTGGGCAGAAATGCAATACAAGCCCCCAGATCAAAGAATAGAATACTGGAAGATGCACTTTGACGGATCCAAACTCAAAGAGGGTCTAGGTGCCGGTGTGGTGCTCACCTCACCCAAGGGAGATCATCTCCGGTATGTTTTACAAGTACATTTCAGGGCATCAAACAATGTCGCTGAATACGAGGCTTTGATCCATGGGCTTAAGGTCGCAAAAGAAATCGGTGCACACCGGATCATTTGCTATGGAGATTCAGATCTTGTGGTACAACAATGTTCTGGAGATTGGGACGCAAAAGATGCCAACATGGCCTCATACCGGTTTCACGTGCAAAAGATCGCCGGATTCTTCGAAGGGTGTGAGTTTCACCATGTGCCGCGTGCAGAAAATGAAGTCGCGGATGCTTTGTCAAAGCTAGGTTCGTCCAGACAAGAAATTCCTCCCGGAATAGCCCTAGCGCACTTAAGAGTACCATCGATCAAACCGAGTCCGGAGTCGGAATCAATTTTCGTACCGGAATCACATGTTGTACCAATGGATGTTGACGAAGGAAACCCGGGGACTGTACCGGCAAGCTCGGGGACTGCTGTGCCTGTACCGGAAGAAACAATGTTGGTGGACAGCATGGACATAGACGTACCGGTGTTCCTAGTTCGGGATGCACCATCTTGGGTTGAACCTATTAAGGAGTTCCTGATCAACGGCACCTTGCCGGTTGACGAAAATGAATCGAGAAGGATCCAGAGGAGGTCCAAAGCTTACACCTTCATCAATGGCGAGGTGTACAAGAGAAGTGTTACCGGTGTCCTCCAAAGGTGTGTGGAACCGGAGGAGGGAAAAGAAATGCTCGAGGAGATTCACTGAGGGGAATGTGGGCATCACGCTTCGTCAAGGGCGCTGGTGGCAAAAGTGTTCCGGCACGGGTTTTATTGGCCCACGGCTTTGGAGAACGCGGAAGATCTGGTAAGAAAATGCAATGGGTGCCAGAGGTACGCCAAGCAAAATCATACCCCAGCCTCCGGTTTAAAAACTATACCGCTAACTTGGCCGTTTTCCGTTTGGTGCCTAGACATGGTTGGCCCATTCAAAACCGCAAGGGGAAACATGACCCACATCTTGGTTATGGTAGATAAATTCACCAAGTGGCTAGAGGTGAAACCCATTGCAAAGTGTGATGGGCGCACGGCGGTGAAGTTCTTAAAAGATGTTATTTTGCGGTATGGCTACCCACATAGCATTATCACTGACAATGGCACAAACTTTTCTCAAGGTGAGTTCAAAAGATTTTGTGAGGACAACAACATCCGGTTGGATTTGTGCTCAGTGGCACACCCACAAGGCAATGGCCAAGTTGAGAGGACAAACGCTTTGGTACTTTCCGGTATCAAACCAAGACTCATCGATGCAGTGGAAAAATCGCCGGGGTGTTGGCTCGATGAGTTACCATCAGTGCTTTGGAGTATAAGAACAACTCCAAACCGGTCTACCGGATACACTCCATTCTTTATGGTTTATGGAGCAGAAGCGGTCATACCAACCGGCATTCTCCACGACTCACCAAGGGTGCAACTCTATACCGAAGAAGAGGTAAAAGAAGCCCGAGAAAACGATGTGGACTTGCTAGAAGAAGCAAGAGAATTAGCTTTGGCAAGAACAGCCATTTACCAGCAAAACCTCAGACGCTATCATAGCCGAAAGCTTAACCCGAGGGTGTTCCGGGAAGGAGACCTGGTGCTACGCCTAGTGCAGCGCACTGAAGGTCGGCACAAGCTTTCCCCTCCATGGGAAGGACCTTTCATTGTGAGCAAGGCTCTCCACAATGATGCCTACTACCTAATTGATGCACATGAATGGAAGAAAGGAAAGGCGGACAGGTCCGGAGAGGAAACCAAGCGTCCATGGAATGTAGCTCTGTTACGCCCTTTCCACTCTTGAAGTTGTGGTGTAAGAAGTTCCTTTTTGTACCTTATTTGCTATGAATAAAAGATGTCGGAACCTCGAATAAGTCTCGGGGACTACCCTTACTTAAGTTCCATGTAACATGTTTATTTTTTCAGTTTACCGGTTGCTTATTGAACGTTTTTTCTTCCCGGTTTAGTAGTGTGCTAAACCCTACCGGAGTCTTCGACTCTGCTGCTGTCCGCAACCCGGCTTCATGGCAAGCAAGATAAATCGGTAGGGGATAAGCACATGAACTGCGTAGAGGGAGAGCGGGAAAGAACAATCCGGAAAAATTTAACTAACCCCGGTTATACCGGTTTTTTGCAAAAATTTCGAGTTATTTCTAAGTTCAAGAAAGTGCTTGCTTGGTAAAAGAACTTTGTGCTCATACGCCAAAAACGCCCAGAGAAGGTAGGCAGAGTCAAAGCAAAAGAACCAAGTATGCATCAAATTGGATGCGGAAACAATTTCGAAGTTATTGCAGTGCAAGAAAAGCAAATCAACAAGCAAGTATGCTAAGGCAAACATAAATTAATTAGCTACCGGTATAGCGTACCGGCTAAAACTGTTGCACCACAACCAAAATAGAGGTATTATCTTACATCATAACCCCCGGCATACCGGGGTCGAATCTAACGGGCAATGTTTCCAAGTTAAGCAGGGCAAGCATACCACAAGCATGTCACAGGCAATATTCAAGCAACAGGGGCTTCAGGAGGAGCGTCGTTGGCATCAGGACCCTCTGGAGGCGCATCGCCGGCTCCGGCCTCATCAGCGTCTTCATCCTCCTCCTCGTCGCTCAGATAGTCCTTGACGTCTGCAGGAGGGGGGATGAAGGTGCGCATCTCAGCAAACTCCGCGATGTGGTACGCGCGATCCTGCCGCTTAGCGGTGAGGACCGGGTCCAGGTCGGTTGGAGCCTCTTCGCACACGCTGGTGAGGGCGTCCAGGTCCAGCTCCGGGTACCAGGAGCAGGCAACGCGAAGCGCTGAGTTTGCTCCGGCACGGGCGGTAGAGCACTGCCACTCCCGGATCCTTCGGCCGGCACCTTTCAGGCGGTCGCTGATGAGGGAGAAGGTGTCTGGCACTTCTTCGCCAGGCCAGAGAGTTCGGAAGAGCTGCGTGGCCACATCAGGGATGTCAGAGAGGTTCCGGTCTATGGCGCGCATATGGGAAACCCGCGCGTTCAGCGCAACAAAATGGTCATAGGGGTCCCATGGCGCATCCAGATTCTTGTACGCCTGGGCAACCCGACGCTCTCCAACCCTCTTCACGGCAAACGCCTGGGAGTCCGGGAAAAGCCCTGCAAGACAAAGGAAAGAAGTTAACCACATGCTACCAGAACAAATAAGCTCACAAGCAGGAACCGGAAACGCAAAAAGAGAAGCCTACGGAGGGCAAGCGCGTCAGTCTGCGTAACCAGAAGGTCATACTCCTTCTGTTCCGCATCCAGCCGCGCGGCTTTATCCTCGGCTGCTTTCCGCGCCTTGGCGGCCTCCTCCAGCTCAGCCTGCAACACCACGTTCGCATTGCCGGCATCCTCCAGTGCCTCATGCAGCTTCGCCTCCGCAGCAGATTCAGCGGCCTTCAGCGCCTTAGCATGGTCAAGAGCAAGCTGAATAAGCTGGTCCTTGAGCTCCTTGTAGCTGGTTTTCTGGGCGCTCAGGTCCTCCTGATGCTGCCGGACAAGTTGGTCCTTTGCTTCTGAAACCCGGCAAGAAAGTGTTAGCAAAGTTGTACTAGTACAATGTAGAGAAAGCAAGCTAGCTGGAAAACAGAAACCTATACCTTGGGCGGCGGCGAGCTGCGTCATGAGGCCTCAATAGAAGCTTCCGGAATGGCTGTTGAAACAGAAAATCACAAGTGTTAAGAATTGAGAGAAAGAGGACTTCCCGGTAAGAAGACGCCAGAAGAGCAAAAATTTACCTTGGCATTTGCTATGTGCCTCAGCAAGGTCCCGGTGCTCCCAAAGAAGCTCCTCAAAGAGGACCTTCCGAGCGTCAGCCGTGGTCTGTTCAAGAAAATAATGTCAGCTAAGAGCAAAGATCTTAACCCGAAACTCGGGGACTGGCTATGCCGGTTTCGCGCGTTTCTAGTTAATTTTCGCGCTAAGAGCAAAGATCTTAACCCGAAACTCGGGGACTGGCTATGCCGGTTTCGCGCGTTTCTAGCTAATTTTCGCGCTAAGAGCAAAGATCTTAACCCGAAACTCGGGGACTGGCTATGCCGGTTTCGCGCGTTTCTAATTAAGTTTCGCGCTAAGAGCTACGCTCTCAACACGAAACTCGGGGACTAGGAGGATGCACAAGATTCAGCAAAAAAGAGAAACCGGCATAAGTTGATAGTTCAAGGAAAGGTAAATCAAAAAATGGAACAGGCTTTGTGGGACTTACCATCATGTTGTTCGTGGCGTCGAACCACGCGCTGTCTAGCTCCTTGACGGCCCGGCGCAGCCGCATGAAGTGCTCTTCCGAGCACCGCGCACCAACAGGGTCAGGCGCCGGTAGCCGGTCCTTGCCCAGGCCGCGGGTCGCCTTGGACATGTCCGCGGCGTTCCATTTCTCTGCATAGGGCAGCAAGTGCCCCAGCTCCCGGCCTTCGGCTGGAAAGCGGTGATCCGGCCAAGTAGGCCGGTGGCCTTTTCGCCGGCTGCGCTAGCAGCGCGGGAGACATGGAGCGACAAAGGCTGCTGGCCAACAGAAGGGGCGCTGGAGGTCGTTGCCTTGACAAGCGTTAAGGTCTTGGGCGGCGGCGCCGTTGGAGTGGCACCAGCCAGCTCAGTGCGAGGAGCTTCCGGCGGTGGCGTTGGCGTGGTCCTGGGAGAAGGGGGAGCGCCAGGTGCGTCAACCGGGTTGGAACTTGCCGGCGCGGAAGTTTCCGGCGCGGCTTTGGAGGGGGAGGACTTCTTGGTCTTCTTCTTTTTCTTCTTTTCTAGGACGGGAGGAACCAGAGGTTCCGCCCGCCCGGCAGCTTCTTCCCCAGCGCCGATGTTGCTGGCACCGGTGTCTTGGTTCTCGGGAGGAGAGACAAGGTCCTCCTCCGCGCGGTGATCTGGCGGTGTAGGGGCCGCGCGCCCCGAACTTGTAGTGCCTCCAGAGGGGAGGCGGAGATGTTGCCGGCACCAGATGGTGCCGGGCTTGAGTGAGGAGGAGGATTTGAGGTCCTTGCAGATCCGGCAGAGTCCTCAGGCCTGGGGCCGAGCTTGAGCGCGGGGCTGAAAGAGAGAAAAAGAAAGGGTTGGAAGAAAGCAGCCGGAAAAGAGTTTGGTGAAAACAAACAAGCAGAGAAACGGGGCCTTACCCGGAAGAGGTCGGCATCTGCCTGCTCTTGTAGCGCCTCACGCTTGTGATCTTCCCCGCAACGGGTTCAGTCCAGAAGCGTTTGGATGCAGGGGCCTGGCTCGAACCGGCATCAGAAGCTGGGGCCTTGTTCTTTTGGCCTTGGGCCATGAGTTTCTCCATGAACTCGTGGCCTGCCTCGGCCTACAGAGGAGGAACGTGCTCATGGACCTGTGGGTTAATGTTGGCTGAGGGAATGTCTACAGAAAAGCAATAACAGAAAATATGAGAAATCAAAAAGAAGAGCTACCTCAAGCAAGTTCAGGTCATCAGACGAACCGGCTGGTTCCGGTGGAGATCTGCCAAGGCACGAAGCTGGAGTCCGGCCCATCTTCAGGTCCTGCCAACGAATGAAGGGGTCCGGGTCGAATTTGTCCAGAGCACGCTTCCGGCAAGGGCCTCGCCGATCTGAGTTGATGCGGGGGAAGCGGTCCTTGGCCTGAAAACAAAAGAAAAAAGGGTTAGTCGCAGTATACAAGCTACCGGTAAACCGACCCGAGTCGCGTAATTTCTTACTTCTTGGGTCGGAGGGTTAGTGGAACTGAGAGACCGGAGGCCCCATTCCCAGTCTTCCGGCATGGCAGTCTGCTGCTTAGCCTTGAGGACAATGTCCTTCTTGCTGAGAGGGAGTCCGGTGATCTTGGTAGGATCACCAGGACCGTACATCTCGCTCATCTTGTGCTCGCGGTGCTTAAGAGGAAGCACCCGGCGCGAAATGAAGGCGCGGATTATATCATCGGAGCAGATGTCAATGTCCTTCATCAGCTGCTTCATGAAGCGTATGACCCGGTTGGTCTCTATATGAGATTCCTTCGGATTGTAGCTCCAGTTGGCCCTTGTGGGCGGCGCCGGGTTAAAAGGCGGCAGATCAATAAGATCTGCGGCGCCGTTGTTCTTCACGTAGAAGAAGGTCCCCTGCCATAGCCGGCATGACTCAAGACCGGAAAACTTGAAAAAAGGGCTCCCTTGACGGGAGCCGATGATGCAAGACCCGCACTGAACAGGGGGTTTGGGTTTAGGGATTTCCTTGCCCTGAACGGAATTGATCCGAAGAGCAAAGAAACGGGCAAACGTCTCGCGAGTGGGACGAATGCCGATATAGGCCTCCATAAAGGTGGCATAGCAAGAGAGGTAGAAAACGGCGTTGCCGGGAAGATGGTGATGTTGGAGTTGGTAAAAATCAAGAAAACTCCGGAAAAATTAGAGACGGGGAGGCCGAAGCCGCGCTCGAAGTGAGCGAGAAAAACAACGCGTTCACCGGGCTCAGGCGCCGGTTCAATCTCGTCGCCGGGAGGCCGGCAGGATACTCCCTCCGGAATCCTCCTGGACCGGTAAAGCCAGTCGATTTCGTACCGACTGACACTGGAACCCATCCAGGCCCCGCGTGTGATACCGGCGGAATCTGCGCCGGAAGTTTGGCTAGAGCTACCGGTTTCCTGGTCACTACCGGTATCAATGTCCATCTGGGCAAGATCGGCGGTTAGTCCGTCGGACGATTGGCTACGCCGGCTAGCAGAAGAAGAGGCAAAAGAAGAGGTAGAGGAACGCCCCTCGCTAGACATAAATTTGGCGAAGAGAAACACGAATCCCACAATTTACCCCCGCGCGCAGATCTACGAGTAAGAGAAAAAGCAAAAGAAAAGGAGAAGTAAATACACTACTAACTCAAGATCTGGAAAGCAACCAAGAGAGGGGGAAACGCAGATTGAGCCTAACCTGAGGCGGCGGAGTTGCAGAGGAAGTGGCTCGCCGGTGAAATAGCGAGCCTAAGGTTGGCGAGGACATCCGTCGACGGCGAGGTGAGGAAGAGCTCGAAGAAACGCCAATGCCGCCACCGCAGTAGGAGCACCGCAGAGGTTCTTCGCGCGGTGAAGTTCGGCGACGTCCGGCGGAGCGCTAGCGGAGATTCGCCGGGCGACGGAGCTCAAGAAGCAAACGAAGCGGCGGAGGCGCAAGGAGCAAGGGGCACTATACGCGAAGGAGTGGAGAATGCGAGAAGAAGAAGAAGAAGAAGAAGGGGCGGTTTCGCCTTATAAAGGAAGAGAGAGAAGTGGGCCGAAAACCGCCGGGCCACAGCGGTTCGGTCCGCGGCCGTGACGGTTCGCTCCACGGGCCGCCACGTGGCGCAGCGATACACGCGAAGAAACAGAAGGCCACAAGGAGGTGCACACGGATCCGGAACGGCGGTTGGGATCCGCTGTGGGGCAATTAATACACACGCGGAAGCCGAAGGGAAGTGACCCCTGACACTGACGCAACAGTCGCAGTGCGCATGTCACTGATGTCTACGGGAGCTTCTATTCTTGTAGACAGTGTTGGGCCTCCAAGTGCAGAGGTTTGTAGAACAGCAGCAAGTTTCCCTTAAGTGGATACCCAAGGTTTATCGAACTCAGGGAGGAAGAGGTCAAAGATATCCCTCTCATGCAACCCTGCAACCACAAAGCAAGAAGTCTCTTGTGTCCCCAACACACCTAATAGGTGCACTAGTTCGGCGAAGAGATAGTGAAATACGGGTGGTATAAATAAGTATGAGCAGTAGCAACGGTGCCGAGAAAAGTGCTTGCTGGCGTGTAGTTGATGGTGGTAGTATTGCAGCAGTAGTAACACGGTAAAACGAGTAAACAAGCGGTAGTAACTCAGCAGTATTTAGGAACAAGGCCTAGGGAATAGACTTTCACTAGTGGACACTCTCAACATTGATCACATAACGAACGAGATAAATGCATACTCTACACTTTTGTTGGATGATGAACACATTGCGTAGGATTACACGAACCCTCAATGCCGGAGTTAACAAGCTCCACAATAATGCTCATGTTTTAGTAACCTTTAGTGTAAGATAGATCAACGAGACTAAACCAAGTACTAGCATAGCATGCACACTGTCACCTTCATGCATATGTAGGAGGAATAGATCACATCAATATTATCATACCAATAGTTAACTTCATAATCTTCAAGAGATCATAATCATAGCATAAACCAAGTACTAACATGGTGCACGCACTTGTCACCTTTGCACACATGCAGGAGGAATAAAACTACTTTAATAACACATCACTAGAGTAGCACATAGATAAATTGTGATACAAACTCATATGAATCTCAATGAGATCATTGTATTGAAGTACATGGAAGAGAGATGAACCACATAGCTACCGGTACAGCCCCGAGCCTCGATGGAGAACTACTCCCTCCTCATGGGAGCAGACAGCGGTGATGAAGATGGCGGTGGAGATGGCAGCGGTGTCGATGGAGAAGCCTTCCGGGGGCACTTCCCCGCTCCGGCGGGGTGCCGGAACAGAGATCCTGTCCCCCGGATCTTGGCTTCGCGATGGCGGCGGCTCGGAAGGTTTTCGTGGGTTTCGTCAATTGGTATCGGGTTTTCTGATCCGGGGGCTCTTTATAGGCGGAGAGGCGGCGCAGGAAGGTCACCGGGGTGCCCTCACCACCGGGTGGCGCGGCCGGGGCCGGCCCGCGCCCGGGTGTGGTGTGGGGCCCCCCGGCCCATCTCCGGCAGCTCTCGAGTGTTCCGGATGGTTCCGGGAAAAATAGGAACCTGGGCGTTGATTTCGTCCGATTCCGAGAATATTTCGTTACTAGGATTTCTGAAACCAAAAACAGCGAGAAACGGGAGCCGGCACTTCGGCATCTTGTTAATAGGTTAGTTCCGGAAAATGCACGAATATGACATAAAGTGTGCATAAAACATGTAGATAACATCAATAATGTGGCATGGAACACAAGAAATTATCGATACGTTGGAGACGTATCGGCATCCCCAAGCTTAGTTACGCTCGTCCCGAGCGAGTAAAACGATAACAAGGATAATTTCTCGGAGTGACATGCCATCATAAACTTGATCATACTATTTGTAAAGCATATGTAGTGAATGCAGCGATCAAAACAATGATAATGACATGAGTAAACAACTGAATCATATAGCAAAGACTTTTCATGAATAGCACTTCAAGACAAGCATCAATAATTCTTGCATAAGAGTTAACTCATAAAGCAATAATTCAAAGTAAAGGTATTGAAGCAACACAAAAGAAGATTAAGTTTCAGCGGTTGCTTTCAACTTGTAACATGTATATCTCATGGATAATTGTCAATGCAAAGCAATATAACAAATGCAATATGCAAATATGTAAGAATCAATGCACAGTTCACACAAGTGTTTGCTTCTTGAGATGGAGAGAAATAGGTGAACTGACTCAACAATGAAAGTAAAAGAATGGTCCTCATAGAGGAAAAGCATCGATTGCTATATTTGTGCTAGAGCTTTGATTTTGAAAACATGAAACAATTTTGTCAACGGTAGTAATAAAGCATATGCATCATGTAAATTATATCTTATAAGTTGCAAGCCTCATGCATAGTGTACTAATAGTGCCCGCACCTTGTCCTAATTAGCTTGGGTTAACATTGATCATCATTGCATAACATATGTTTCAACCAAGTGTCACAAAGGGGTACCTCTATGCCGCTCTGTACAAGGGTCTAAGGAGAAAGTTCGCATTGGATTTCTCGCTTTTGATCATTCTTCAACTTAGACACCCATACCGGGACAACATAGACAACAGATAATGGACTCCTCTTTTAATGCTTAAGCATTCAACAACGAGATAATATTCTCATAAGAGATTGAGGTTTTATGTCCAAACTGAAACTTCCACCATGATTCATGGCTTTAGTTAGCGGCCCAATGTTCTTCTCTAACAGTATGCATACTCAAACCATTTGATGTGAAAACCGCCCTTACTTCAGACAAGACAAACATGCATAGCAACTCACATGATATTCAACAAAGAGTTGATGGCGTCCCCAGAAACATGGTTATCGCACAACAAGCAACTTAATAAGAGATAAAGTGCATAAGTACATATTCAATACCACAATAGTTTTTAAGGCTATTTTGTCCCATGAGCTATATATTGCAAAGGTGAATGATGGAATTTTAAAGGTAGCACTCAAGAAATTTACTTTGGAATGGCGGGAAAATACCATGTAGTATAGGTAGGTATGGTGGACACAAATGGCATAGTGGTTGGCTCAAGTATTTTGGATGCATGAGAAGTATTCCCTCTCGATACAAGGTTTAGGCTAGCAAGGCTTATTTGAAACAAACACAAGGATGAACCGGTGCAGCAAAACTCACATAAAAGACATATTGAAAACATTATAAGACTCTACACCGTCTTCCTTGTTGTTCAAAACTCAATACTAGAAATTATCTAGACCTTAGAGAGACCAATTATGCAAACCAAATTTTAGCATGCTCTATGTATTCTTCACTAATAGGTGCAAAGTATATGATGCAAGAGCTTAAACATGAGCACAACAATTGCCAAGTATCACATTACCCAAGACATTTATAGCAATTACTACATGTATCATTTTCCAATTCCAACCATATAACAATTTAACGAAGAGGAAACTTCGCCATGAATATTATGAGCTAAGAACACATGTGTTCATATGAACCAGCGGAGCGTGTCTCTCTCCCACTCAAGCATGATGTAATCCAATTTATTCAAAAAAAAACAAAAGCACACAGACGCTCCAAGTAAAAGCACATAAGATGTGGCCGAATAAAAATATAGTTTCAGGGGAGGAACCTGATAATTTGTTGATGAAGAAGGGGATGCCTTGGGCATCCCCAAGCTTAGACGCTTGAGTCTTCTTGATATATGCAGGGGTGAACCACCGGGTGCATCCCCAAGCTTAGAGCTTTCACTCTCGTTGATCGTAGTATATCATCCTCCTCTCTTGACCCTTGAAAACTTCCTCCACACCAAACTCGAAACAACTCATTAGAGGGTTAGTGGACAATAAAAATTAACATGTTCAGAGGTGACACAATCATTCTTAACACTTCTGGACATTGCATAAAGCTACTGGACATTAATGGATCAAAGAAATTCATCCAACATAGCAAAAGAGGCAATGCGAAATAAAAGGCAGAATCTGTCAAAACAGAACAGTCCGTAAAGATGGATTTTATTAGGCCACCAGACTTGCTCAAACGAAAATGCTCAAATTGAATGAAAGTTGCGTACATATCTGGGGATCACTCACGTAAATTTGCATAATTTTCTGAGTTACCTACAGAGAATTAGGCCCAGATTCGTGACAGCAAAGAAATCTGTTTCTGCGCAGTAATCCAAATCTAGTACTTACTTTACTATCAAATACTTTACTTGGCACAACAAAATACAAAACTAAGATAAGGAGAGGTTGCTACAGTAGTAAACAACTTCCAAGACACAAATATAAAACAAAGTACTGTAGTAAAATAACACATGGGTTATCTCCCAAGAAGTTCTTTCTTTTTAGCCATTAAGATGGGCTCAGCGAGTTTTAATGATGCACTCGCAAGAGATAGTATGTGAAGCAAAAGAGAGCATCAAGAGGCAAATTAAAAACACATTTAAGTCTAACATGCTTCCTATGCATAGGAATCTTGTAAATAAACAAGTTCATGAAGAGCAAAGTAACAAGCATAGGAAGATAAAACAAGTGTAGCTTCAAAAATTTCAGCACATAGAGAGGCATTTTAGTAACATGAAAATTTCTACAACCATATTTTCCTCTCTCATAATAATATCCAGTGGTATCATGAGAAAACTCAACAATATAACTATCACATAAAGCATTCTTATCATGAGTCTCATGCATAAAATAATTACTCTCCACATAGGCATAGTTAATTTTATTAGTTGTAGTGGGAGCAAATTCAACAAAGTAGCTATCATTATTATTCTCATCATCAAATATAGGAGGCATATTGTAATCATAATCAAATTCACTCTCCATAGTAGGTGGCACCAAAAGACCACTATCATTATAATCATCATAAATAGGAGGTAAAGTATCATCAAAGAAAATTTTCTCCTCAATGCTTGGGGGACTAAAAATATCATGAAAACCAGCTTCCCCAAGCTTAGAACTTTCTATATCATTATCAACCATGGTGTTCAAAGCGTTCATACTAATATTACTACCGAGCATGCAAATAAGATTTCATAGGTTTTTTAATTTTCGCATCAAACAATCCAAGTTTTAAATCAGGAAATAGAACAAGAAGCTCACTCTTATACATTATGCCAAACTAGTGTAAACAAGAAACAACAAGATGCAATTGCAGGATCTAAAGGAAATAGCTTTGAGTACACACACGACGGCGCCGGAAAAATACTTTACCTGGGACCGTAGTATGAGTGCCTTTTTACCTTTCCTCCCCGGCAACGGCGCCAGAAAAGTGCTTGATGTCTACGGGAGCTTCTATTCTTGTAGACAGTGTTGGGCCTCCAAGTGCAGAGGTTTGTAGAACAGCAGCAAGTTTCCCTTAAGTGGATACCCAAGGTTTATCGAACTCAGGGAGGAAGAGGTCAAAGATATCCCTCTCATGCAACCCCGCAACCACAAAGCAAGAAGTCTCTTGTGTCCCCAACACACCTAATAGGTGCACTAGTTCGGCGAAGAGATAGTGAAATACAGGTGGTATAAATAAGTATGAGCAGTAGCAACGGTGCCAGAAAAGTGCTTGCTGGCGTGTAGTTGATGGTGGTAGTATTGCAGCAGTAGTAACACAGTAAAACAGTAAACAAGCAGTAGTAACTCAGCAGTATTTAGGAACAAGGCCTAGGGAATAGACTTTCACTAGTGGACACTCTCAACATTGATCACATAACAGAACAGATAAATGCATACTCTACACTTTTGTTGGATGATGAACACATTGCGTAGGATTACACGAACCCTCAATGCCGGAGTTAACAAGCTCCACAATAATGCTCATGTTTTAGTAACCTTTAGTGTAAGATAGATCAACGAGACTAAACCAAGTACTAGCATAGCATGCACACTGTCACCTTCATGCATATGTAGGAGGAATAGATCACATCAATATTATCATACCAATAGTTAACTTCATAATCTTCAAGAGATCATAATCATAGCATAAACCAAGTACTAACATGGTGCACGCACTGTCACCTTTGCACACATGCAGGAGGAATAAAACTACTTTAATAACACATCACTAGAGTAGCACATAGATAAATTGTGATACAAACTCATATGAATCTCAATGAGATCATTGTATTGAAGTACATGGAAGAGAGATGAACCACATAGCTACCGGTACAGCCCCGAGCCTCGATGGAGAACTACTCCCTCCTCATGGGAGCAGCAGCGGTGATGAAGATGGCGGTGGAGATGGCAGCGGTGTCGATGGAGAAGCCTTCCGGGGGCACTTCCCCGCTCCGGCAGGGTGCCGGAACAGAGATCCTGTCCCCCAGATCTTGGCTTCGCGATGGCGGCGGCTCTGGAAGGTTTTCGTGGGTTTCGTCAATTGGTATCGGGTTTTCTGATCCAGGGGCTCTTTATAGGCGGAGAGGCGGCGCAGGAAGGTCACCGGGGTGCCCTCACCACCAGGTGGCGCGGCCAGGGCCTGGCCCGCGCCCAGGTGTGGTGTGGGCCCCCCGGCCCATCTCTGGCAGCTCTCGAGTGTTCTGGATGGTTCCGGGAAAAATAGGAACCTGGGCGTTGATTTCGTCCGATTCCGAGAATATTTCGTTACTAGGATTTCTGAAACCAAAAACAGCAGAAAACAGGAACTGGCACTTCGGCATCTTGTTAATAGGTTAGTTCCAGAAAATGCACGAATATGACATAAAGTGTGCATAAAACATGTAGATAACATCAATAATGTGGCATGGAACACAAGAAATTATCGATACGTTGGAGACGTATCAGTCACTGACAGGCGCGGGGCCCAAGATATTCTCGACTTCGCCGAGGAAGTGTTTAATTACTAAGATACCGGAGAATGAGATACTGAAAAATGCCTTGCAAAGAGAAAGTGTAAATCCGGGAAAAGATGGCGGAGCCAAGGTAAGCGCCGGATAGATTAAACCGGTATCCTAAGACAGAAGAACCTGGCATGGTCTGTTGGATAGAATCCGCCAGACTATACCAGCTTCGGAGACTAATGTTGGGGGAATGATCCCCGGTATGCCAAAGGCATGCCAAACCGGATGGTTTGATCTATCAATATACCGGTTTAATGTTTATACCAGAGCGCAGAGATAGGAGTTTGGCTAAGTAAAGCTAAGCCGGTATCCCCAAGAGGGGTATACCGGAACCGGATAGAGAAGGTACCGGGCCACCGGGAAGAAGAGCATGTCGGCAAGACTGGTCAAAGATCCTCTCCAGAGCTAGAAGACAAAGATGAGCTAAGCAAAGTAGCTTTAAACGAAGGGCTGACGATAAAGAGAAGGATGACGAAGAAAGAAGCCGGAGGACGTCAGCCTCCCGATTAAAGAGGACCCCGGTGTCATCTATGATTAAAGTAACTTTGTAAAGTAGTTTGTCTAGTCAAAGATGCCATTAGGGTTTCTTGCCCTGTAAGCCACCCTCTCCCCTATATAAGGAGAGGGGGCAGCCCTCTCTACGGACGCATGAATAGGTGAACATTTGTACTGAGAAACTTGTACCTGTGGTGATCAATAAAGAAGATGATCTAGAGCGAGTTCTTCCTTATGTCTTTCTTCTTCAACCTCTAGCCTTGGCTAAGTTCTTGAGGAAACCATCCGGAAGTTCATCCCATCTAATCACAAACCCTCCCCCGAATCCTCTAGCGTCCATTCGGCCCCAACTCAAGCCATCCTATGGCATCTGTCTGTTCACCACGACGACATTATGGAGAGATCTTCTCTTGAATTCCTATTTGGAAAATCTACTACTACTGCAAAGGTAGTGGATGAGGCGCCAGGTGAGAAAGAGATTCCATATAAAATACCTATGAAATTATTGAACGTGTTGTGGATAACTGCTATGAAGGGGATGGAACTGTCCATCCTGGAGATCATTTACTGTTTTTACATGAATTATGCGGGTTATTCAAGTGTGCAGGTATTTCTATGGATGAAGTTAGCAACAAAATATTCTCTATATCGTTGTCTGGTAAAGCGGCGCATTGATATAAACTGCTGAAGAATGGGAATTCTCTTGATTGGAAGGATATTGTGCCTCTATTTTATTCTAAATTCTATCCTCCAAGTGAAATTCACAAAGACCGAAACTACATATATAATTTCTGGCCTCATGATGGAGAGAGTATTGCCCAAGCATGGGGGAGGTTGAAGTTTTTAATGCTCAAATGCCCCATTCATGAGCTTCCTGGTAATATCATCATTGATAATTTCTATGCAAGACTTTCTTTTCAAGATAAAACCTTGCTGGATACTACTTGCTCTGGATCATTCACACACAACAAAGAAGAGTTTAAATGGGACCTTCTTGATCGGATCCAGGAGAATACAGAAGGATGGGAGAACGACAAAGGTAGATACTCAGGTATAAATTATGATTATGAATGCATTGGAACTTTTATGGATACTGATAAATTTTGTAATATGAGTGCTACTTATGGTCTTGACTCTCAAGTTGTTGCAAATTTTTATAAAGCTTTTTCCTCTCATTTTGAATTTCCTAGGAAGAATTTTGATAAGTATCATGAACCTTACAAAGATAAAACTGATTCACCTATAGGTAAATGTATTGAAGTTAAAACTGTTGATCACATTCTTCCTGAAGCTTATATCGAAAAAATTCCTTTTCCTGCTAAAATGTAGGAGTATTCTGTTTTAACTAGCGTGGTTAACAAAAGTTCAAAGAAACCTATAGAACCTGAGGAGCAAATAAATGTTGAACCTGCTGTTGCAATAGTTAAAGACCTTGTGACTGAAAATGTAGAAGATGGTCACATCATTTTCTGTGAAGATGCTTCTAATATTGTTTCACATCCTAGTAAGGAAAGCCAGCGTTCCTATGCTCTCTGTTAAAATTGGTGATCATTGTTATTATGGTTTATGTGATATTGGTGCTAGTTCTAGTGCCATTCCTTACGAGCTTTACGTGGAAATCATGCATGAAATTGGTTCTTGTGAACTTGAAGATATTGATGTGGTTATTCGGCTAGCTAATAGAGAAACTATCTCTCCTATTGGTATTGTTCGAGATGTGGAAGTTCTATGTGGTAAGATTAAATATCCTGCTGACTTTTTGGTGCTTGGTTCTGCTGCTAGTAAGACTTGTCCTATCATTTTTGGTAGACCTTTTCTAAATACTTGTGGAGCTATTATAGATTGCAAGAAAGAGAAAATTGTGACTAAATTTGCTGGTGAATCTTATGAGTTTAATTTTTCTAAATTTGCCAAAGTTCCTTATGAAGCTGAATTGCCTAATGATGATTTTAGAGTTGAACGACTTGCATCTATTGCTCTTGCTCCTAATAATCCTTTGCAGCAACATTTGGAGGATCATGAGAGTGAAGTCTTTAGGGAAGAAAGGAATGAGCTTGATGAAATTTTCCTTCGTCAACCTATTCTTAAACATGACTCACCGGTCGAAGATCTAGGTACAACACCACCACCAAAGGAAGATCCTGTTTTTGATTTGAAACCGTTACCTGATAATCTTAAGTGTGCTTATATTGATGATAAGAAAACATGTCCTGTTATTATTAGTGCTAAGCTTTCAAATGTTGAGGAAGAAAGATTATTGGAAATATTGAAGAAACACCGAGGAGCTATTGGCTACACTCTTGATGACTTGAAGGGGATTTCTCCCTCTATTTGCCAACATGCCATCAACATGGAAGATGATGCAAAGCCTGTTGTTGAACATCAGCATCGTCTAATTCCTAAGATGAAGGATGTGGTAAGGAATGAGGTATTAAAACTTCTTGAAGCTGGTATTATATATCCTATTGCTGATAGTAGATGGGTTAGTCCTATGCATTGTGTTCCTAAGAAAGGAGGAATAACTGTTGTACCTAATGATAATGATGAGCTCATCCCTCAAAGAGTAGTGCATTGATTTTCGTAAGGTTAATAAAGTTACTAAGAAAGATCATTACCCTTTACCTTTTATTGATCAAATGTTAGAAAGGTTATCTAAAAATACTCATTTCTGCTTTCTTGATGGTTATTCTGGGTTTTCACAAATTGCTGTTAGAACTAAAGATCAAGAGAAAACCACTTTCACCTGTCCCTATGGAACTTATGCTTATAGGAGTATGCCTTTTGGTTTATGTAATGCTCCTGCTACTTTTCAAAGATGCATGTCTGCTATTTTTCATGGCTTTTGTGAAAAGATTGTAGAGGTATTCGTGGACGATTTTTCTATCTATGGGAATTCTTTTGATAATTGTTTGTGAAATCTTGATAAAGTTTTGCAGAGATGTGAAGAAACTAACCTTGTTCTTAATTGGGAGAAATGCCACTTTATGGTTAATGAAGGAATTGTATTGGGACATAAAATTTCTGAGAGAGGTATTGAAGTTGATAGAGCTAAAGTTGGAGAAATTGAGAAGATGCCCTATCCTAGGGATGTTAAAGGTATTCGTAGTGTTCTTGGTCATGCTGGTTTTTATAGGAGATTTATTAAAGATTTCTCTAAAATTTCAAAGCCTCTTACTAATCTTCTTCAAAAAGACGTACCTTTTGTTTTTGATGATGATTATAAGGAAGCTTTTGAAACTCTAAAGAAAGCCTTAACAACTGCTCCTGTAGTTGAACCTCCTGATTGGAATTTACCTTTTGAAATTATGTGTGATGCTAGTGATTTTGCTGTAGGTGCTGTTCTTGGAGAGCGAGTAGATAAAAAATTGAATGTTATTCATTATGCTAGTAAGACTCTTGATGCTGCCCAAAGAAATTATGCTACAACTGAAAAAGAGCTATTAGCTGTAGTTTTTGCTTGTGACAAGTTTAGACCTTATATTGTTGATTCAAAAGTCACATTTCATACTGATCATGCTGCAATTAGGTACCTTATGGAAAAGAAAGATGCTAAGCCAAGGCTTATTAGATGGGTGCTTCTTTTGCAAGAATTTGATTTACATATTGTAGATAGGAAAGGTGCTGATAATCCTGTTGCTGATAATTTATCTAGATTGGAAAATATTGCTTATGATCCTGTTCCTGTTAATGATAGTTTTTCAAAAGAACAATTGGCTGCAATAAAGGTGAGCTCGCGAGATAGTCCTTGGTATGCTGATTATGCTAACTTTATCGTTTCGAAGTACTTGCGTCCAACCTTTTCAGCTCAGCAAAGGAGGAAATTCTTTTATGATTTGAGGCATTATTTTTGGGATGACCCATACTTATATAAAGAAGGAGTGGATGGTATTATGCGAAGATGTGTCCCCGAATATGAACAAAAGGAGATATTGAGTAAGTGTCATGGTAGTGTTTATGGAGGACATCACGCTGGAGATAGAACCGCACAAAAAGTTCTACAGTCAGGTTTTTATCGGCCAACTCTCTTTAAAGATGCAAGGAAGTTTATTTTATCTTGTGATGAATGTCAAAGAGTTGGTAATATCTCTAGGCGCAATGAAATGCCTATGAATTACACTCTTGTTATTGAACCATTTGATTGTTGGGGATTTGACTTCATGGGTCCTTTCCCTTCTTCAGAAGGTAATACTCATATATTTGTTGTTGTTGATTATGTTACTAAATGGGTGGAAGCCATACCCACAAAAAGTGTTGATGGTGAGACCTCTTTAAAAATACTTTTAGATGTTATTTTTCCTAGGTTTGGAGTACCTCGATATCTTATGACTGATGGAGGTTCTCATTTTATTCATGGTGGTTTTAGAAAAATCTTGCTAGATATGGCATTAATCATATAATTGCTTCAGCTTATCATCCTCAAACTAGTGGGCAAGTAGAATTATCAAATAGAGAAATTAAATCTATCTTGCAAAAGACTGTTAATAAATCTAGGAAAAATTGGGCTATTAAGTTGAAGGAAGCGTTGTGGGCTTATAGGACTGCTTATAAAAATCCTATGGGTATGTCTCCTTATAAAATGGTTTATGGAAAAGCTTGTCATTTACCTTTAGAACTAGAGCACAAAGCTTATTGGGCTATAAGAGAACTTAATAAAGATTTTAAACTTGCCGGTAAGAAAAGGTTGCTACAATTGAGTTCTTTAGATGAGTGGAGAAGTGAAGCTTATGAAAATGCTAAACTTTTTAAGGAGAAAGTTAAGAAATGGAATGATAGAAGAATTATTAAAAGAGAATTTAATGTTGGAGATAAATTCCTATTGTATCGTTCTCGTCTCAGATTTTTTGCAGGGAAATTACTCTCAAAATGGGAAGGACCATATGTCATTATGGAGGTGTATCGTTTAGGGGCAATAAAAATTGGTTCTCTGAAAGGTGATGCCACACAAGTGGTGAATGGACAAAGACTCAAGCATTATATTTCTGGAGATTCTTATAATGAAGATGTTGATGTTATTCGAGTGGTGACTCCGGAAACTTTCATCAAAGATCAAATTGATAGTTATGCAGAGTTCGACTTCGAATAGGTAACAGTTTTGGTAGTAAAAAGTCCGCGTTTAACTTTCCGAACAATGTTTTTGCTGTTTTTAGAAAATATGAAAAATTACGAGATCGAATCGGAGCGGAGGAGGCACACGAGGGCGCGTCCCCACGTGGTGGCGCGGGCCCCACCCTGGCCGTGCCGCCATATGGGGACGGCTCCTCGGTGTCCCTCTCCCACTCGTGTTCGACCTGGTACTTTCCTTTTGTCGTGAAAATTCTTGCTATATAATCCCCCGGACCCTCCGAGGTCCGTATATCGTCTTCTCGTCGTGTTTTGTTTCGAGATGTTTTCTGCCAGGATCTGTTTGATCTAGAAGCACCATGGTCTCCAACAACAAGGACAAGGGGCCTTTTGAGGAAGATATTCAAGACCCCGAGTTGAAGGAAGAAGTCGAGAATGAAGATGAAGGAGAAGTGGAGAAAGACCCGTGTGTATACCCGCGTGCCACCGTCGCAAGCATCGGGGTACTGGCAAATCCGTTCAACCCCAAGAGAAGCGCACGAATTAGCACCGAAGGAAAAGTCCCACGTCGCTTCCTAGCTCCAAGGACATCTCCTCCAGGCATCGACAACCCCTTCCACACTCTAATTCATAATAGTCAAATTGAAAGGATTCCCAAGGCAGTATTGCCTAGTAGTTGGGATATGGATCGTTCTAACACTGCAGGAAGGATGAAACCTGAAGCTGAGGAGTGGGGAAACAACTCTAAGAGTTGGGACTCACCGTCTGACATACTTCTTAACCGCGTCGAGCAAAACTCGGAGCTGATCCGCAACCTCACCTACGAGATTGATGAGCTAAAGGAGCTTGTTAAGAAGCTTATCAAGAATTCACCACCATCACCGAAGGAGTAATTCATCATTGGTATTGGCATCCCCTTGGCTTGTTCCAAGCTTGGGGGGAGTGCCGCGGTATCACATCATCACTATCTTTTACCTTTTACTGTCAAGTAGTGTCATATCATGAGTAGGGAAGGTATCATATAAGATGGTTTGCGATGTCGAAGTATCTCTCTTTTAGTTGGTTATCTATGTATCCCTTGGTGTGAGTTATCGTTATGGAATATTAATGAGAAGTTTTATCATTTACTTTTTGCACACCTTATTTTAGTTTGCAATTTCTGTTATATGATTGATCTTGTTGTTAGTATTGATATCACTTTGGGAGCATCGAGTAAATCTATTTGGTTTTGGCAAACTTAGCATTGGTCAATAGCAACAATACTTTGAGGTTTAAGTAGAAAATAGGGAAGTGCATGTAGATATATTATTTCATTATCTTTCTTTCTTGTTAGCTAATGAGTTTAGTATTCTGAAGTTAAAATTCTTTGTGCTTACAAGGAAGATGCATGATTGTTTCTATCACATATATATTTGTTTGTATCCCTCACCTCTTAAGCTTGCTAACCAACCTTGCTAGCCAAAGACCTGTACTGAGAGGGAATGGTTCTCGTGCATCCAAAACCTTAAACCAAACCCATGCCATTTGTGTCCACCATAACTACCTATTATGTGGTATTTTGCGCCACTCCAAGTAAATATTTCATGTGCTACCTTTAAACAATTCAAAAGTTATTATCTCTTATTTGTGTCAATGTTTTATAGCTCATGAGGAAGTATGTGGTGTTTTATCTTTCAATCTTGTTGAGCAGACTTTCACCAATGGACTAGTGGCATATACATCCGCTTATCCAATAATTTTGTAAAAAGAGCTGGCAACGGGGTTCCCAGCCCCAATTAAATAACTGTCATTAATAATTCTCTTCACATGTTTTGCCCTGCTTTATCAGTAAGCAACTTAATTTTGCAATAGACACTCCTCCATGGTATGTGAAATGTTGGAAGGCACCCGAGGTTCGGTTAGCCATGGCTTGTGAAAGCAAAGGTTGGGAGGAGTGTCATCCATAAATAAAACTAAAGTACATGTGTAAACAAAAGAGAAGAGGGATGATCTACCTTGCTGGTAGAGAAAACGTCCTTCATGGGAGCCGCTCTTTGAAAGTACGTGTTTGGCAAGGGGGTTAGAGTGCCCACTACCATTCGTTGACAACAACAAACACCTCTCAAAACTTTACTTTTATGCTCTCTATATGATTTCAAAACTTGAAAAGCTCTAGCACATGATTTAATCCATGCTTCCCTCTGCGAAGGGCCTATCTTTTACTTTTATGTTGAGTCAGTAAACCTATTTCCCTCTATCTCAAGCAAGCAATTGAGTTGATGTGATCCAACCATTTATATTGTGATCTATTTAATCATGTCTTTTATTCTTCCTTGTTTAGTACAAATTTTATCTGAATGAATATGACTTTGAAGGTTATCTATGCTCGAAAAATAAGTACAATATGTTAATTGTTCTTTGACCAAGAACGAAGTTTGCCATCACCAATTATGATTTCCTATGTACCTTTATTTGTGATTTCCCTTTACTTGTCTCAAGTTGAGTTATATGAGGAAGTTGCTTACTAGAATGTCTTGTGTGAGTTAATAAATGTGATGCTTCTTCTCCGTATTTCATTTATCGACTCTTCACTCCATAAACATGTGGTCTTGTTTACTGAGTTCAGTTTTGCTTGGGGACAAGCGAGGTCTAAGCTTAGGGGGAGTTGATACGTCCATTTTGCATCACTATTTTATATCATAATTTACTGTTATTCATTGATATATTTCATATTTAGAGATGATACTTATGGTATTTCACCTATTTTGCATGTTTCATTATTATTGGAGAATTACTCACCGGAGTCAGGATTCTGCTG
The DNA here is from genome assembly GCF_022539505.1 of Lolium rigidum. Classification (NCBI taxonomy): domain Eukaryota; kingdom Viridiplantae; phylum Streptophyta; class Magnoliopsida; order Poales; family Poaceae; genus Lolium; species Lolium rigidum. The sequence goes on from NC_061508.1 coordinate 189,332,071, forward strand.
GAAAAAGCACCGTCATGATACAATATTTCTGAAGATCAACAATTGACGGAAAATATACCGAAGCTCCTATTTTTCCAAATGACGGAGCCAGCCAGAAGGGGAGGCCGAGGAGGGCCACCATGGGCCCTCCCCATAGGCTGGCGCGGCCACCAAGCCTGGCGCGCCGCCATGTGGGGAGGGGGACCACGACCCCCCTCGGCCATCGCCCTTTCGCGTACTTCATCTCCCAAAAGCCCTAAGGTGCGGGGAATCATCGAGGAGAGACACAGCCGCCTCTGCGGGGCGGAAAAACACCAGAGAGAAAAGAGCTCTCCGGCAGGCTGAAATCTGCCGGGGAAATTCCCTCCCGGAGGGGGAAATCGTCGCCATCGTCACCGTCATCGAGCTGGACTTCATTGGGATCATAATCATCATCATCTCCACCGCCGACACCATCATCTCCACCACTGCACCTCGTCTCCGCTGTAACATCTAGGGTTGAATCATGATTATTACATAGGGGAAACTCTCCCGGTGTTGATTACTCCTTGTTATTGATGCTATTGAGTGAAACCATTGAACCAAGGTTTATGTTCAGATTGTTATTCATCGGCATATCACCTCTGATCATGTTCCATATGATGTCTTGTGAGTAGTTCGTTTAGTTCTTGAGGACATGGGTGAAGTCTAAATGTTAGTAGTGAACTATGTTGAGTAATATTTAATGGTTTGATATTTAAGTTATGGTGTTATTCTTCTAGTGGTGTCATGTGAACGTCGACTACATGATACTTCACCTTTATGGGCCTAGGGGAATGCATCTTGTATTCGTTTGCCAATTGTGGGGTTGCCGGAGTGACAGCAACCTGAACCCCCGTTGCTATATCGATGCATGAGGGATAGTAGGATCTCAGAGTTTAAGGCTGTGGTTAGAGTTATCTTAATTACTTTCTTGTATTTGCGGATGCTTGCAAGGGGTTTAATCACAAGTATGTATTAGTCCTAGGAAGGGCGGTGCATTAGCATAGGTTCACCCACACAACACTTATCAAAACAATGAAGATTAATCAACTATATGAAGCGAAAGCAATAGACTAAATTCCCGTGTGTCCTCAAGAACGTTTGGTCATCATAAGTAAAAAAACCGGCTTGTACTTTGTGCTAATAAGGATTGGGCCACTCGCTGCAATTATTACTCTCGCATTTTACTTACTTGTATTTTATTTATCTGCTATATCAAAACCTCCTAAAAACTTGTATGTGAGCATTTACAGTGAATCCTTCATCGAAACTGCTTGTCAACACCTTCTGCTCCTTGTTGAGTTCGACACTCTTATTTATCGAAAGTACTACGATACACCCCCTATAATTGTGGGTCATCACTCCTCTCTCTCTTTCCACAAGTACGTGCATGTGCTTCCTTTTCATTCTCTCTCCCACGAATGCACTCCAACGGAGCACCCACAAGGCCACAACTCTCCCTTTCCTCCTTCATCCTCCATGGAAACCTGCAGCTCCATGGATCCTTGTGGTGGAGCTCGAATCAGCGCTATGGAACCACCATTAGGGAAAAGACTACCACTCGCGTGTCAAATTGGACTATCAGTCGCGGGTCCTGGCACGCGATTGGTACCTCGCTAGTGGTAAGTGTTAGAGATATATTTGGTATATGTGTATTTGGTAGTATATGATTTGTAATCATCTCCTTCCTTATCTCTAGGATAGCCTTCTTGGCTCCCAAGACTTGTACCCCTATATATACTCGCCCGAGAGGCTCAATACAACATCCAACATATTGCGCATATCCCTCTATCCTTCTACATGGTATCAGAGCGGCACACTCCTTGACCTAGCCGCCGCAAAGTTTCCGCGCCGCCCCGGGGAGGTCGATCTCCATGATCTAATCCGGGGGCCGCGCAACCCGTATAAGGGTTCGTTCACCGATCGGTTGATCGGCTGCCCTCGTGTCTTTTTTCGATATTTAGATCGTTTTTTTTTTACCCGCCGGTCGCTCGATCGGCGTTTTCTTTTTTGGTTTACCGATCATAGATCGGCTTGAGTCGCCCATCTTCGTCGTCCACTTGTGCCTCTACTCTGACAACGGCAATTACCTGCATCGGCCATCAACCGCACGGCACAGCCGGACGTGCCGCACACGGGGCGCCCCTACGTGCGATGCAGCACTCTATTTCGCCTGCACGGTCTCCATCCCCAGTTCGTCTTCGCCGTCATCGCCCAGGACATCACCGACAATGTCGCCAATGACTCCGATCTGCGGCGCGTCGTCCACACCATGGCACGTGTAGCGCCACCGTCGGTCTGATCAACCGACCCCGCACACGTCAACGCCAAGCACGTCCCCGAGCACGCGCCTACCACCGATCGAGCATCGGTTGCCGCTGCGTCACGCCTTCGGGCCGCATCGCCGCCACCTTTGGTCCACGCTACCGGCCTCTGACGCGCCTTCCGAGGCGTGTACGTCGCCGGTGGTCTCCCGCCGCTGCACCAACTCGTGCCCTGTAGCTACGCCAGCCCCTCGGGCCGTGGCGTCGCTGCACGCGGTCACCTTCGTCGTCACTGGCGTCGCTGCACGCGGTCACCTTCGCCGTCCCCCGCGCATCAACGTCTAAGGCCATCACAGCACCGGCCCTTCGGCGCGTGATATGGATATCCAGGCCTGGTACACTAGGACAGCCATTGATATGATAATTAGGTCTAAGGTTGTACCAGTATTTTATTATAGTCTTGTTATTAGGAAATAATAATGTAGCCAGGTCATGTGGTGGGCCAAATTAGGGTTTTAAGTTGTGTCTATTTGACTTGGGCCTCTCCAAGTCGAATTAGGTTAGGCCCAATAAGGGATGGCCGGCCACCCCATCCCTCATATAAGGTGGAGGTACGGCTAGGGTTAGGGGAAGATAAGTTTAGACTAAAGATTAGGGTTTTCCCCATTGCGTGTGTTCACGTGTATCATCCCTCCGGGGGTACGACGTTGCCGTTATCTATTATATCCGCTGCGAAAGTTCTTGTGTTCATCGAGGATTGTCTAGCTCAAGGTTTGAGGCGTATCGTTCATCGATCCGTTGCTTGCTGGACTCGTTCCCTCTTCTCCAGGCTGCGTTCATCGCGTTGTTGGGAGATTCTATCTATCCGGGTTCTCGCTATGAAAGATCGGGCAACACCTAGGAGGATCTGCTGGGATCCCCCTTATCATGTGGTATTAGATTTCTGGGTTGCTCACGGCGAGTTTTTGTTGATCGGTCGCATCTTGATCGGTTTGCATCGGAGAAGGTTGGCTCTAGATCGGAGGAGATTGGCTCTCGGTCGAAGGAGGTTGGTTGGAGGAAGTTTGGTGAAGTTCTGGTGCAGTTTGCAGGTCATCCATGGCTGTTTCGGAGGTCAAAATCACGAAAATTCGCGTCTGGAATCGGGAAGAAGATGACAGTTCGCGACGCGATCCGGTCTCCAGGCCGGTTGACCGGGTTCTGGACCTGCCGGGCCGGTCAAAACCGGGCCCTCGGCTGGTGCCAACCGGCCAGGATCCAGGGGCGCCAGGACAGTCGGCCGATCACCAGGCCGGTCTGACCAGGTCCCGGGCTGGACCAACCGGTCACCAGGCCGGTCTGACCGGGCCCCCGGCCGGACCAACCGGTCACCAGGCCGGTTTGACTGGGTCCCAGGCCGGACCGACCGGTTTTCAGGCCGGTTCAGCTAAGCTCTGGGCCGGGCAGGCTGTGGCTGTGTCTGTTTCTCCGGCGATGAAAACTGGTGCTGCTGCTGTTATTTCTGCTGTTCCGTCTGCACTTACGTTACGTGTGCGTGCTCTGGGTTGGAAGACAGACATCTACTATGACTACCTCGGTATGATCACGGGTACACCATTTGATGCATCTACAATCAAGTGGAGGTTGCTTAGTTCCGCGACACCTATGGAATTTCAGATTTCGGAGTCACATATTGACGGTGGTTTTGAGACATGCAAGGCCGCGGATAGTACGTTCGGTGGCCAAATTGAATTTGATATTGCATACAGGCATGTTGATGATGTTCTGGCTGCTTGGTACCGTGATTTTCTGATTGTCCAGGGTATCATTGGTTTAAGGTCTAGTTGGGCAGATTTCAAGCAGCGTGCTAGATTTCGTGTTAAGTCCACGGCGTTGGACAAAACGGTGGTGTGTTCTAACACTTCCGTGAAGGAGGTGGTTCCCCAACCAACAATCACTAAGGACGAGGTGATATCTTCAGAGGAGAGGAAACCTGGCTCTGATACCAAGAGCGCTACTGTGACTGTTGAGGAGAATGTACCATTAAGCGGGCTGAATATGCAACTCAAGAAGGTACAAGATGATGCTCGCAAGACAGTTGACAAGGGTCAGCGGTGGAGTTTGTTTCAGACTCGGTGCTTTATCAAGGGCAATGCTTGCAAGTTGATGGTTGATGGTGGTAGTTGTACTAATGGCATTAGCAAGGTGATGGTGGCAGCATTGGGGTTGTCTACATGGCGTCTTCCTGAACCTAAACGTCTTGAGTGGTTGAATAGCTGTGGTATGCTCGAAGATTACTCACAAGGTGCGTGTGCCATTTACAGTTGATGATTATGTTGATGAGATAGAGTGCGATGTGTTGCCATTGGAGGTGTGTGGATTGCTACTTGGGCGTCCTTGGCAGTATGATCGCAATGTGACACATGCTGGGCGAGCAAATACATGTTCTTTTATGCATGGTGGCAAAAGGCGGACTTTGAAGCCTATGGGTGATGATCATATCAAGTCCGATGTGGAGTTAGTAGTGCGTAAAGAGAAGTTGCACAAGCCTAAAGTGCAGCAAGAGGTGCATGATGTTCCGAGCATTGATGTTGGTGTTGTTTCAGCCATGCCTGTAGATGACAAGCCAGTTCTTGTTGGTGACAAGCCGGATGAAGCTACACTTATTATTGATGTGGATGTTGCAGCATGTGCTACAGTTCTAGTTTGTACTGATGCTAGTATGCAGACTGATGATGTTTGTGCTGACGGTGTTTCGGTACATATGGCGCAGATGCGCGTGGGAGGAGTGGGAGGTGAGCGCGTCAGTGGAGACAGTGGGCAGCGATACTACCGTGCTAGGAGTACTGCAGTCCAATTTTCCGCGACACCGCGGATGTATCGAGGCAAGGATGGACGTGTGAGACATCTATGTGGCCCAGGAATTACACATCTTGTGTAGGGTCATGTTCAGCAACACAGGGGTCCATCAAAACCTCGCAAGAAGAAGGTATTGGCGCCGAAGTCCAAGCTTATGTGGAGAAGAAAGGAGGCGCCAAATTCTATATGAAGTCAAGCAGGCCGCGAGGGAGGATGTGGTGTGGAAGGCAAGCAAGACTTGAGGACGGCGAGGACGTGTCATGTTCATATCACGTCACCTTTTTCCAGAAGACCCTCACGCGTTGGGGACAACGCTTCTTGAAGAAGGGGAGAGATGATATGGATATCCAGGCCTGGTACACTAGGACAACCATTGATATGATAATTAGGTCTAAGGTTGTACCAGTATTTTATTATAGTCTTGTTATTAGGAAATAATAATGTAGCCAGGTCATGTGGTGGGCCAAATTAGGGTTTTAAGTTGTGTCTATTTGACTTGGGCATGTACAAGTCGAATTAGGTTAGGCCCAATAAGGGCTAGCCGGCCACCCCATCCCTCATATAAGGTGGAGGTGCGGCTAGGGTTAGGGGGAGCTAAGTTTAGACTAAAGATTAGGGTTTTCCCCATTGCGTGTGTTCACGTGTATCATCCCTCCGGGGTTACGGCGTTGCCGTTATCTATTATATCCACAACGAAGGTTCTTGTGTTCATCGAGGATTGTCTAGCTCAAGGTTTGAGGCGTATCGTTCATCGATCCGTTGCTTACTAGACTTGTTCCCTCTTCTCCAGGCTGCGTTCATCGCGTTGTTGGGAGATTCTATCTATCCGGGTTCTCGCTGTGAAAGATCGGGCAACACCTAGGAGGATCTGCTGGGATCCCCCTTATCAGCGCGGGTCGCCTCCGTCTGCGCATGGTCTTCGTCACGCCGTCGGGTCTTCCTCGCCAACCTCGTGTACCGCCGCCGCGTCTCCACCCCAGGTCTCTGCTGGGCTCGCCAACCATTCCAGGTCGCGCTGGGCTCGCCGACCACCGCAACGCCCGTCTTCTACGTCTTCGTCCACTACATCTCCGCCGTCAGCGTCCTCGCATTTTCCCCGACTACGACACATGCTACTCTACTCCGACAACCGTCGTTGAGTCTTCCTCTGCTAATTTTACTCCGACATGGCGTGCCATTTGTACTGGTCCCGTCCTACGCATGCACGGTGCAGGCAACACCGCCGCGTGCCTTCGTCCCCGATGCGTCCCCGGGCCTGGCAAGCTCGGATCGGCGCCTCGCCTTCCTCGAATTCGTCTTGCGTACTCGGTTCTGGCAAAACCGGAGTATGCCTTCGTCCCTGATGTGCGCCTAGTTCTGGCAAAACTAGGGCAACACCTCGTCCTCGACGGCTCAGACTGCACCGACTTCGGCATCGACCATCTCCACGACTACCTCGGCGCGTCTCCGTCACCCTCCTCGCACACCACCTCGCATGCGGCTACATCGACACCGGCACCCGGCCACGACATCGACCACGGCAATTCCTCGCGCGGCTCCCTCGACCAAGCTTGTAGCACCCACGCTCTCGGCTACCTCGACATCGGCACAAGGGCTACCACCTCGACGAGCACCTCGGTGATACGTCCCAAACGTATCTATAATTTCTTATGTTCCATGCTACTTTTATGATGATACTCACATGTTTTATACACATTATATGTCATTATTATGCATTTTCCGGCACTAACCTATTGACGAGATGCCGAAGAGCCAGTTGCTGTTTTCTGCTGTTTTTTGTTTCAGAAATCCTAGTAAGGTAATATTCTCGGAATTAGACGAAATCAACGCCCAGGGTCCTATTTTTACATGAAGCTTCCATAAGACCGGAGGGAAGACGAAGTGGGGCCACGGGGCGCCGCCACACTAGGGCGGCGCGGCCTAAGGGGGGCCCGCGTGGCCCTAGCGTGTGGGGCCCCCGTGACTCTCCCGACTCCGCCCTTCCGCCTACTTAAAGCCTCCGTCGCGAAACCCCCAGTACCGAGAGCCACGATACGGAAAACCTTCCAGAGACTCCGCCGCCGCCAATCCCATCTCGGGGGATTTAGGAGATCGCCTCCGGCACCCTGCCGGAGAGGGGAATCATCTCCCGGAGGTCTCTTCATCGCCATGATCGCCTCCGGATCGATGTGTGAGTAGTTCACCCCTGGACTATGGGTCCATAGCAGTAGCTAGATGGTTGTCTTCTCCTCATTGTGCTATCATGTTAGATCTTGTGAGCTGCCTATCATGATCAAGATCACCTATTTGTAATCCTTCATGTTGTGTTTGTTGGGATCCGATGAATATTGAATACTATGTCATGTTGATTATCAATCTATCATATATGTTATTTATGTTCTTGCATGCTCTCCGTTGCTAGTAGAGGCTGCGGCCAAGTTGATACTTGTGACTCCAAGAGGGAGTATTTATGCTCGATAGTGGGTTCATGCCTCCATTAAATGCGGGACGAGTGACGAGAAAGTTCTAAGGTTGTGGATGTGTTGTTGCTACTAGGGATAAAACATCGATGCTTTTTCTAAGGATATTTGTGTTGATTACATTACGCACCATACTTAATGCAATTGTCTCGTTGTTTACAACTTAATACTTGGAGGGGTTCGGACGATAACCTCGAAGGTGGACTTTTTAGGCATAGATGCATGCTTCGGATAGCGGTCTATGTACTTTGTCTTAATGCCCCGATTAAATCTCATAGTACTCATCATGATATATGTATGTGCATTGTTATGCCTTCTTTATTTGTCAATTGCCCAACTCTAATTTGTTCACCCAACATCTGCTATCTTATGGGAGAGACACCACTAGTGAGCTGTGGACCCCGGTCCTATTCTTTACATCTGAAATACAATCTGCTGCAATTGTTCTTTACTGTTCTTCGCAAACAAACATCATCATCCACACTATACATCTAATCCTTTGTTTACAGCAAGCCGGTGGGATTGACAACCTCGCTGTTACGTTGGGGCAAAGTTCTGTGATTGTGTTGTGCAGGTTCCACGTTGGCGCCGGAATCCCTGGTGTTGCGCCGCACTACACTCCGCCACCATCAACCTTCAATGTGCTTCTTGGCTCCTACTGGTTCGATAACCTTGGTTTCTTACTGAGGGAAAACTTGCTGCTGTGCGCATCACACCTTCCTCTTGGGGTTCCCAACGGACGTGTCAACTACACGCAATCACTCGGCTTCCTCTACAGTCCAAGCATCCACGACGCGACATCGTCCACGACGCTCCCGCTACGACTGCGGGGGAGTGTCAGCCCGTTGGTTCATACCTTCGGTTTCTCTCCAGTCTGACCGTCCGCGATGTACCGCTACGACTGCGGGGGGGGGGTGTTAGAGATATATTTGGTATATGTGTATTTGGTAGTATATGATTTGTAATCATCTCCTGCCTTATCTCTATGATAGCCTTCTTGGCTCCCAAGACTTGTACCCCTATATATACTCGCCCGAGAGACTCAATACAACATCCAACATATTCCGCATATCCCTCTATTCTTATACAGTAAGGACCTAATAGTCGTGGAGGTCCGGGACACGCGACTAGTCCTAGTCTATCGACTATCGCCATTATCCCATGATGTGTTCGTGTATAGCATAGTTCTAGGAGTTAGTTTTCCTGTTAGCCACAACGGTACTCTCTGTACATGTAGCTATGAGGCAATGAAATAGAACTCGTCTTGCCCAAAACATTCTTCTCGTTCTATACTCTTTAGCACACAGTGGTGCCGTTTGGAGGAAGGGTTGTGGTGTGAAACCCATACCATTTGATAACAGTAGATAAAAATTGTTAATCGACCCGTTCCGTCTTCTGTCTCCGACCAGGTCAAACCACTTTCCTCAGATACGCTGTCCGAGAGCTCTGCGACCCTGGCGATTCTCAGGCGACTCCGCGATGCCACCGCCTCTCTCCCCACCCCGATCTCCCGCCACCGCTGGTACTCGCCGGTGCGGCCCTCGGAGCATCATGTCGATTCCGAAGTGGACGGCAGGCTTCCCGTCGTTCGCAGAGGAAAGGAGGATGGCGGAGGAGGGGGCGAGAAGGGAGAAGGAGGTGGCGTTGGAGGCTGAGAGGAAGCAGGCGCTGCTGCGGCGGAAGCTACTGATTCTCCAAATCAGTTTGGCGTCGCCGTGGGCAGTTGCGTAGATGGAGAAGGGGTGGCGGCCTCAGCTCTCGGGGCAGGGTCTCGAGGAGCAGGTCGCGGCGGCGCTGGCGATGATCAAATTGAAGGATCCCGGAGACCCGGGGAGGCTAATGGCGGAAACAAGGGCTCGAGGATCCGGAGAATTGGACGCCGTGATGATCTCGATCCGTGGCTCGCCGCTGAGGCCTTCTCTGTTTCGACTTGGCGGTGAGGGTGGTGGAGTTGTGGGATCTGATGATATCCGATGCTCTGTGGTTCAGCGGCGACGGCTTGATCGGATTCGGAAGGGAGATCCGTCGCCGACGAGGAGCTCCTAACCGGAGAGGTTTGGGGGATCTGGTACTAGCCCACAGAGACGGGGACCCGCTGCGCAGCCGCTCCCTGCTGGCAGTCGTTGATGGCCGTCGATGTGATACTCCTGTGCGAAATCTGGCCGTTGGTGGCCTATCGAAGGTGACGGGTTTTGGAAAGCCGTTTTCAGGTATGGATAAAATGGTGGCTACGTCGGCAGTCTCAGACCACAAACACCTGATCGGTTCTAGGGTTCCGCCTGGCTCCCAGACCCTTGTCTGGGTCAGGAAGGATCTAGTCCAGAAGAAATCCTTCACTCTTGCTCATTGTCACCCTGTTGGATCTGGTTTTCTCCCCAAGCCGGCTGTGATCAAGTTCTCTGATCTGTAGGGAGCGGTAGAAGGGAGGAGATCGTTGATGTGTGTAGTTGACACGTCCGTTGGGAACCCCAAGAGGAAGGTGTGATGCGCACAGTAGCAAGTTTCCCTCAGTAAGAAACCAAGGTTTAATCGAACCAGTAGGAGTCAAGAAGCACGTTGAAGGTTGATGGCGGCGGGATGTAGTGCGGCGCAACACCGGGGATTCTGGCGCCAACGTGGAACCTGCACAACACAACCAAAGTACTTTGCCCTAACGAAACAGAGTGAGGTTGTCAATCTCACCGGCTTGTCTGTAACAAAGGATTAGATGTATAGTGTGGATGATGATTGTTTGTAGAAAACGAGTAAAACAAGTATTGCAGCGAGATTGTATTCGATGTAAAAGAATGGACCGGGGTCCACAGTTCACTAGAGGTGTCTCTCCCATAAGATAAATAGCATGTTGGGTGAACAAATTACGGTCGGGCAATTGACAAATAGAGAGGGCATGACCATGCACATACATGATATGATGAGTATTGTGAGATTTAATTGGGCATTACGACAAAGTACATAGACCGCTATCCAGCATGCATCTATGCCTAAAAAGTCCACCTTCGAGGTTATCATACGAACCCCTTCCAGTATTAAGTTGTAAACAACAGACAATTGCATTAAGTATGGTGCGTAATGTAATCAATAACTACATCCTTAGACATAGCATCAATGTTTTATCCCTAGTGGCAACAGCACATCCACAACCTTAGAACTTTCTGTCACTGTCCCAGAATTAATCGAAGGCATGAACCCACTATCGAGCATAAATACTCCCTCTTGGAGTTAAGAGCAAAAACTTGGCCAGAGCCTCTACTAATAACGGAGAGCATGCAAGATCATAAACAACACATAGGTAATAGATTGATAATCAACATAACATAGTATTCTCTATCCATCGGATCCCGACAAACACAACATATAGTATTACGGATAGATGATCTTGATCATGTTAGGCAGCTCACAAGATCCGACAATGAAGCACAATGAGGAGAAGACAACCATCTAGCTACTGCTATGGACCCATAGTCCAGGGGTGAACTACTCACTCATCACTCCGGAGGCGACCATGGCGGTGAAGAGTCCTCCGGGAGATGATTCCCCTCTCCGGCGGGGTGCCGGAGGCGATCTCCCTGAATCCCCCGAGATGGGATTGGCGGCGGCGGCGTCTCTGGAAGGTTTTCCGTATCGTGGCTCTCGGTACTGGGGGTTTCGCGACGGAGGCTTTAAGTAGGCGGAAGGGCGGAGTCGGGAGAGTCACGGGGGCCCCACACAGCAGGGCCGCGCGGGCCCCCTCTAGGCCGCGCCGCCCTAGTGTGGCGGCGCCCCGTGGCCCCACTTCGTCTCCCCTCCGGTCTTCTGGAAGCTTCGTGTAAAAATAGGCCCCTGGGCGTTGATTTCATCCAATTCCGAGAATATTTCCTTACTAGGATTTCTGAAACCAAAAACAGCAGAAAACAGTACCTGGCCCTTCGGCATCTCGTTAATAGGTTAGTGCCGGAAAATGCATAAATACGACATAAAGTATGCATAAAACATGTAGATATCATCAATAATGTGGCATGGAACATAAGAAATTATCGATACGTCGGAGACGTATCGGCATCCCCAAGCTTAGTTCCTGCTCGTCCCGAGCGAGTAAACGATAACAAAGATAATTTCTGGAGTGACATGCCATCATAATCTTGATCATACTATTGTAAGCATATGTAATGAATGCAGCGATCAAAACAATGGTAATGACATGAGTAAACAAATGAATCATAAAGCAAAGACTTTTCATGAATAGTACTTCAAGACAAGCATCAATAAGTCTTGCATAAGAGTTAACTCATAAAGCAATAAATCAAAGTAAAGGTATTGAAGCAACACAAAGGAAGATTAAGTTTCAGCGGTTGCTTTCAACTTATAACATGTATATCTCATGGATAATTGTCAATGTAAAGTAATATAACAAGTGCAATATGCAAGTACGTAGGAATCAATGCACAGTTCACACAAGTGTTTGCTTCTTGAGGTGGAGAGAAATAGGTGAACTGACTCAACATAAAAGTAAAAGAATGGTCCTCAAAGAGGAAAGCATCGATTGCTATATTTGTGCTAGAGCTTTGGTTTTGAAAACATGAAATTTTTTTGTCAACGGTAGTAATAAAGCATATGTATCATGTAAATTATATCTTACAAGTTGCAAGCCTCATGCATAGTATACTAATAGTGCCCGCACCTTGTCCTAATTAGCTTGGATCACCAGGATTATCATCGCAATACACATGTTTTAACCAAGTGTCACAAAGGGGTACCTCTATGCCGCCTGTACAAAGGTCTAAGGAGAAAGCTCGCATTTGGATTTCTCGCTTTTGATTATTCTCAACTTAGACATCCATACCGGGACAACATAGATAACGAGATAATGGACTCCTCTTGAATGCATAAGCATGTAGCAACAATTAATGTTCTCATATGAGATTGAGGATATATGTCCAAAACTGAAACTTCCACCATGATTCATGGCTTTAGTTAGCGGCCCAATGTTCTTCTCTAACAATATGCATGCTCTAAACATTAAAATGAGTGGTAAATCTCCCTTACTTCGGACAAGACGGACATGCATAGCAACTCACATGATATTCAACAAAGAGTAGTTGATGGCGTCCCCGGGAACATGGTTATCGCACAACAAGCAACTTAATAAGAGATAAAGTGCATAAGTAAATATTCAATACCACAATAGTTTTTAAGGCTATTTTGTCCCATGAGCTATATATTGCAAAGGCGAATGATGGAAATTTTAAAGATAGCACTCAAGCAATTTACTCTGGAATGGCGTAGAAATACCATGTAGTAGGTAGGTATGGTGGACACAAATGGCATAGTGGTTGGCTCAAGGATTTTGGATGCATGAGAACTATTCCCTCTCGATACAAGGTTTAGGCTAGCAAGGTTATTTGAAACAAACACAAGGATGAACGGTGCAGCAAAACTCACATAAAAGACATATTGTAAACATTATAAGATTCTACACCGTCTTCCTTGTTGTTCAAAACTCAATACTAGAAATTATCTAGACTTTAGAGAGACCAAATATGCAAACCAAATTTTAGCAAGCTCTTCGTATTTCTTCATTAATGGGTGCAAAGTATATGATGCAAGAGCTTAAACATGAGCACAACAATTGCCAAGTATCAAATTATTCAAGACATTTTAGAATGACTACATGTAGCATTTCCCGATTCCAACCATATAACAATTTAACGAAGAAGATTCAACCTTCGCCATGAATACTATGAGTAAAGCCTAAGGACATATTTGTCCATATGCAACAGACGGAGCGTGTCTCTCTCCCACACAATGAATGCTAGGATCCATTTTATTCAAACAAAAACAAAAACAAAAACAAACCGACGCTCCAAGCAAAGTACATAAGATGTGATGGAATAAAAATATAGTTTCGGGGGAGGAACCCGATAATGTTGTCGATGAAGAAGGGGATGCCTTGGGCATCCCCAAGCATAGACGCTTGAGTCTTCTTAAAATATGCAGGGGTGAACCACCGGGGCATCCCCAAGCTTAGAGCTTTCACTCTCCTTGATCATATTGCATCATTTCCCTCTCTTGATCCTTGAAAACATCCTCCACACCAAACTCGAAACAACTCATTAGAGGGTTAGTGCACAATAAAAATTTATATGTTCAGAGGTGACATAATCATTCTTAACACTTCTGGACATTGCATAAAGCTACTGGACATTAATGGATCAAAGAAATTCATCCAACATATATAGCAAAAGAGGCAATGCGAACTAAAAGGCAGAATCTGTCAAAACAGAACAGTTCGTAAATACAAATTTTAAAGTGGCACCAGACTTGCTCAAATGAAATTGCCCAAATTGAATGAAAGTTGCGTACATATCTGAGAATCACGTACGTAAATTGGCATATTTTTCTGAGCTACCTACAGAGAGGCAGGTCGAAATTCGTGACAGCAAAGAAATCTGTTTTCGCACAGTAATCCAAATCTAGTATGAACCTTACTATCAAAGACTTTACTTGGCACAACAATGCATAAAACTAAGATAAGGAGAGGTTGCTACAGTAGTAAAAAACTTCCAAGACTCAAATATAAAATAAAAATACTGTAGTAAAAACATGGGTTGTCTCCCATAAGCGCTTTTCTTTAACGCCTTTCAGCTAGGCGCAGAAAGTGTGTATCTAGTATTGTCAAGAGACGAAGTATCAACATCATAACCAGGGGTGTTGGGAGTTTTCTCAACTATACATTGTATCTTATCTATGTAAGTTTCAGAGGCTCCCTTTTCATTAGTCTTAGGCTTGCTATTCTCATCAAACAAATTTTCGGGAACAAGCCAAGCATAATTATTTTCTAGTGCCTCGCACATTCCTAAGAGTTTGCACGGTATTGAGGTTTCAATATCCCCCTCATAATTAACTTGATTAGTATACTTTTGTCTATCTTTTTCCATTTTTTCAAGGGTACTGGCAAAATTGGTATAAGATCCTAGCATATTATATTTAGTGAAGACTTTTCTAGCTTCTCTTGCTACTCCCCCGAATTCTTTAAGAAGGGTTTCTAATACAAAATCCTTCTTTTCCCCTTCTTCCATATCACCAAGCGTGAGAAACATGTGTTGGATTATAGGATTAAGATTAACAAATTTATTTTCCAACATGTGAACTAAAGAAGCAACAACAATTTCATAAGTAGGAGCAAGTTCTACCAAGTGTCTATCTTCAAAATCTTCACTGGTACTAACATGAGTGAAAAAATCTTCTATATTATCTTTCCCAATTATAGACCCAAGTCCTACCGGTATGTCTTTTAGAGTGTACTTAGGAGGAAACATGATGAAATAAACTAAAGATAAATAAAGTAAATGCAAGTAACTAATTTTTTTGTGTTTTTGATATAGAGAATACGATAGTAAATAAAGTAAAGCTAGCAACTAATTTTTTTGTGTTTTGATTTAGTGCAGCAAACAAAGTAGTAAATAAAATAAAGCAAGACAAAAACAAAGTAAAGAGATCGGATTGTGGAGACTCCCCTTGCAGCGTGTCTTGATCTCCCCGGCAACGGCGCCAGAAATTAGCTGGCAGTTGCCGTGGGAGTTGGAAATCTTTGTGGTGTAACTTTTCTTTGTTCCCCAGCAACGGCGCCAGAAATTTGCTTGATGCGTGTAGTTGACACGTCCGTTGGGAACCCCAAGAGGAAGGTGTGATGCGCACAGTAGCAAGTTTCCCTCAGTAAGAAACCAAGGTTTAATCGAACCAGTAGGAGTCAAGAAGCACGTTGAAGGTTGATGGCGGTGGGATGTAGTGCGGCGCAACACCAGGAATTCCGGCGCCAACGTGGAACCTGCATAACACAACCAAAGTACTTTGCCCCAACGAAACAGTGAGGTTGTCAATCTCACCGGCTTGCTGTAACAAAGGATTAGATGTATAGTGTGGATGATGATTGTTTGCAGAAAACAGTAAAACAAGTATTGCAGCAGATTGTATTCGATGTAAAAGAATGGACAGGGATCCACAGTTCACTAGAGGTGTCTCTCCCATAAGATAAATAGCATGTTGGGTGAACAAATTACAGTCAGGCAATTGACAAATAGAGAGGGCATTACCATGCACATATATGATATGACGAGTATTGTGAGATTTAATTGGGCATTACGACAAAGTACATAGACCGCTATCCAGCATGCATCTATGCCTAAAAAGTCCACCTTCAGGTTATCATCCGAACCCCTTCCAGTATTAAGTTGTAAACAGCAGACAATTGCATTAAGTATGGTGCGTAATGTAATCAACAACTACATCCTTAGACATAGCATCAATGTTTTATCCCTAGTGGCAACAGCACATCCACAACCTTAGAACTTTCAGTCACTGTCCCAGATTTAATGGAGGCATGAACCCACTATCGAGCATAAATACTCCCTCTTGGAGTTAAGAGCAAAAACTTGGCCAGAGTCTCTACTAATAACGGAGAGCATGCAAGATCATAAACAACACATAGGTAATAGATTGATAATCAACATAACATAGTATTCTCTATCCATCGGATCCCGACAAACACAACATATAGTATTACGGATAGATGATCTTGATCATGTTAGGCAGCTCACAAGATCCGACAATGAAGCACAATGAGGAGAAGACAACCATCTAGCTACTGCTATGGACCCATAGTCCAGGGGTGAACTACTAACTCATCACTCCGGAGGCGACCATGGCGGTGAAGAGTCCTCCGGGAGATGATTCCCCTCTCCGGCAGGGTGCGGAGGCGATCTCCTGAATCCCCGAGATGGGATTGGCGGCGGCGGCGTCTCCGGAAGGTTTTCCGTATCGTGGCTCTCGGTGCTGGGGGTTTCGCGACGAAGCTTTAAGTAGGCGGAAGGGCGGAGTCGGGAGAGTCACGGGGGCCCCACACGGCGGGGCCGCGCGGCCCCCTCTAGGCCGCGCCGCCCTAGTGTGGCGGCGCCCCGTGGCCCCACTTCGTATCCCCTCCGGTCTTCTGGAAGCTTCGTGTAAAAATAGGCCCCTGGGCGTTGATTTCGTCCAATTCCGAGAATATTTCCTTACTAGGATTTCTGAAACCAAAAACAGCAGAAAACAGCAACTAGCTCTTCGGCATCTCGTTAATAGGTTAGTGCCGGAAAATGCATAAATACGACATAAAGTATGCGTAAAACATGTAGATATCATCAATAATGTGGCATGGAACATAAGAAATTATCGATACGTCGGAGACGTATCAATCGTTCATTGAGATTGTCAAGATGGCGGGTGGTGGTCGAGGTGTGGGGAGAGCTGGGGAGCTGGTGATGGGCGTGGAGTCGGTGGTGGTCGTGTCCCTCCAACGACAACGGCAACATCGAGCGCGACTGCGATTTCCCTCGACACTTCTCCTGATCTGGTCCCTGTCAAGACGGAGTTTCCGCAACCTATGATGCAGCAGATGGGGGGACTGGTCAAGGTATGTACCCGATGATGCAACCCAACATGTGGAACATGCAAATGGCGCAGTGGCCGCAGTTCTTTGGGAATCGGCAATTTCCACCCTCTGGTTTCAACCATGTGATGATGTTGCCGCAAGGAGTTGCTCCTACTCTTCCCCAACCAAATATCCAGAGCAGCAGTGCTAGCCAGATCCCTTCACAGCAGCAACCATCTGGTAGCAATAAAAACAAGAAGAAAAATCTGAAAGGAGCTGCTTCTGATGGCTCTAAGAATAGTGGGGATAGGAATGGGAGTACTATGCAAATGACTATTGCTTCTGGGCCTGGACCTGCATTGGACCCTAAGTTCAAGAATGTGACCTGCTATAACTGTGGTGAACTGGGTCACTATGTTGGGCTTTGCACCAGGATCAAGAGATGCTTTATCTGCAGCAAAACTGGGCACCATATGGACAACTGTCTGATGTGGTACTCTCTGCTTCCCACTGCTCAGTACTGGGGGAGTGCCAATCCTGGTTTGGGTTTTTTTCATGTGGAGGTAGAGGGGCCTAAAGCTGTCCAATGGCTGAACATGGATAATGTTGGTGTGGTGGTAGTGAAAGATGGGGAAATTTCTGCTGAAGAACTGGAGAAATGCTTCAATGACATGTAGGAAGGTCAACTGGTTCTGGCAGATTCGACAGCTAGGTCCTAAGAGATTCCTGGTAAGGTTTCCTCCTAGTAAGAGAGTCAAAGAGCTAGTGGAGTATCCCTCCATCAACCTCAAAAAAGATGGTGTGGTGATATATTTTGTTAATTGGGAAGGGGAAGCAGAACCTTTTGAGGAATTCCAGGAGGTGTGGGTAAGGATTACTGGCATCCCTGCTAAGTGGCTCACCTGGAAGACTATCTGCCAAGTATCTACCACTCTTGGTGTGCTTGTTAATATTGATTGGCAAGGCATCTTCAGAAGTTTCTACAAAGAGGTTAGAGTCAAGGTGTCTGTGAGAGACAAGTCTAAGATCCCTTCCAACAAACTTTTTGAGATGGAGCAATGCTTTTTCCTGATTGACTTCCTGGTGGAGAATGAGGGTGAGGCTATTGACTTGGATGAAGATGATGATGAGGATCCTGGACAGACAAATGAAGGGAACAAGCTTCATGATGATGCTGATCTTGGGGATGACTTCAGGGCTCTGGACAAGAGTAAATCTGGGGGAGAGTAACAGCAAGATGCAGACTAAACCTTCCATTCGTCATAGTGGAAAAAATGTCTCTAGGTCTGCTGCTCAACTGAGCCTGGAGACAAGTGTCCAAGCTAAGGTTCTTGGCAAGGAGGCACACATCCCTATTGGTGGTGTCTTGGTGTTAAGAAGTGTTGATGAGAATATTGGGAAGAACTTGATTCAACAGTTTGATGCTGAGAGTGATGATGATGTGGAAGATATCAAGGATGGGGAGGAGGGCCTGGTGAGCAGCAATCTTGACCCTCCCATGCCTCCTATGGCATGGAAAGAGAAGAAACAGTGGGGCCCTGTTCAAGCTACTAGGATGAGCTCTAGAATTCCTAGGGATGGCAAGAGTGTGATTGAAAAAGCTCAGGACCTTAAGAAAGAAAAAACCTGGAGATTCCTAAAGGTAATAAGACTTTTGGGTTTTCCAATTCCTTTGCTGCCCTTGATAATCATACTTTATTTGATAAGGCAAAAAATGCTGGCATTAGCCTGGGTCTTAAAACAAAAAATGTTGATGTTGTCATAGATAAGATTAAAGAGGTTGAAACTAAAAGACTTGATGATTTTCATCTTTCTAACCCTGCTAGTTTTCTTCCTAAGGACATTAGTCTTTTTGTGGAAGAATTGAGAGTAGGTTTGGAGGATAAAGATGAGATGCTATCTGACCAAGATGATCACTTTAGTGATGTACCTGATGAAGTTGAACCCTGGACATTAGTCCATAGTAGGAAAAAAGGTAGAAGGAAGTTGATCTTTAAAAATGGTAGTATCTCTAATTTGGAACTCTAGAGGTCTGAATAGGCCTGATAAAATCACTAGAGTGCATGATCTCATTAGAGAAACATGCCCTGGTATTATCTGCTTCTCTGAATCCAAAAAAGAGGATTTCTCTAGTTTACAATTGTAGCAATCGGATCCAGGAGGTAGATTCTCCTGGAATTGGTTGCCAGCTGTAAAAACTACTGGAGGAATCCTTGTTGGCATTAGTCATGAAATGTTTGATATAATTAGGTGGGATATTTTATCGTACTGTGTCTCTGTACAAATTAAGGCTAAAAGAGATAATGTGATTTGGAGAGTCATTGATGTATATGGCTCTTCCTATGAAGAACACAAATTCGATTGTATTAATGAATTGCACAATGTGTTTGCTAGTTGGAGTGGCCCCACTTTAATTGTTGGTGACTTCAATCTCATTAGAGAAAAATGTGAAAAGAATACTGGCAACATTAACCAACATTGGGATAATTTGTTCAATGATTGGATTAATAAATTCAATCTAATGGAACTTATAAGCCCTAGTAGACAATTATCTTGGGCCAATAACCAAGATAATTTGGTTATGGCTTTGTTGGATAGAGTTTTTGTCTCTACTTGTTGGGATGCTTTATTCCCTGCTAGTAGTCTTACTTCTAAGCCTAGGGTTGGCAGTGATCATACTCCCCTGATTGTGGATACTGGTGCCTTAAAGAACCCTCACAATAAGCAATTTAGATTTGAAAAATTGTGGCTTAAAATTGAGGGTTTTGATCAGGTGGTTGCCAAGTTCTGGTAGAGCCCTTGTCATCACAAGAACTCCCTTGACAGATGGCAATTTAAGTTGAGAAATACTAGGAAAGGTTTAAAAGGTTGGTCAGCTAATATTGAATCTGCACAAAGGAAACTTAAGCAAGGTCTGGTTGCTGAGTATGACCTGCTTGATACCCTTGCTGAAACTCAAATTTTATCACCAGCTTCCAAAAAAAGGATGAAAGCCATTTCTGATGAGCTGACCAAATTTTGGGGTAATGAGGAGATAAAGGCTAGACAAAGATCTAGAGAAAGATATATATTAGAGGGTGATCGTAATACTGCTTGTTCTCATGCTGTAGCAAACCAGAGGAGGAGGAAGAAGCAGATTTGTTAATTGAAAGGGGGGGGGCTGGAATGGTTGAGGACAACAAAGGTATGTTAGAAATTGCTGTTGCTTATTACAAAAACCTTTTATGTAAGGAACCTTGCTGGATGTTAATTTGATGGGTGACTTTTGGGACCCCCAAGATATGGTATCTCAAGAACATAATAACATGCTTAATGCTGATTTCTCTGAGAAAGAGGTTAATGATGCTATCTTTGGCTCCTATGTTGAGGGTGCTCCTGGCCCTAATGGGTTCTCTTTCCTTTTTTATCAACATTTTTGGGAGCTCATTAGAGCTGATTTCATGGCGATGGTTAAGGATTGGAATGAAGGGAACCTTGATCTTTATAGATTAAATTTCTCCCTCTTGACTTTAATTCCAAAATAGGCTGATGTTGTAATTATTCAGAAGTTCAGACCTATTGCCTTAACCAATTGCAGTTTTAAATTTTTTTCTAAGTGTGCCACTAACAGGCTGGGTGTGGTTAGTGAGGACCTTATATCCCCTAACCAAAAAGATTTTATCAAAGGAAGGTACATTCTTGAGAGCGTGGTATCTGCTCATGATGTCATTCATGATGTAGTCCATAGGGGTCAGTCTGGCTTTATTTTCAAACTTGATTATGAAAAAGCATATGATAGGGTTGATAGAGATTTCCTTTTGAGAGTTATGAGGATGAGGGGCTTTAGCCCCAGGTGGATGTCCATTGTTGAGGGGCTTTTACAAAAAGGTTCTGTTGGTGTTAGGATTAATGACTGCAATAGTCAGTTTTTCCTAACTAGCAGAGGTGTGAGACAGGGGGACCCTATCTCTCCCATTCTCTTTAATTTTATGGCTGATGTTTTCACCAAGGTGATGTTGAAAGTTGCTGGTGATAGACAAATTGCTAGGCTTATGCAAAATCTGGGAGGGGGAGGGGTCATTAGCATGCAATATGCTGATGATACTCTTCTCTTTCTAGAAAATAAGTTGCAAACTGCCATAAATTTGAAATGGATTCTAGCTTGTTTTGAACATATGTCTGGGATGAGAATTAATTTTCATAAGTGTGATCTTGTACATATTAATGTGATTGAAGATGATGCTCAGCTTATTGCCTAGTCACTAAGTTGTAAGCTGGGGGAATTCCCTATGAATTATCTAGGAGTTCCTCTTCATCATAGTAAACTTAGGAAGGAGGATATTCAACCCGTTGTTGACAAAATTCTCAATAGAGCTGGGGGCTGGAGAGGGAAACTTCTCAACCATGCTGCTAAACTAGAGCTGGTTAGAAGTGTCCTGGCTAGTATCCCTCTTTATCTCCTTAGTGTGATTAAATTTCCAAAATGGGCCATTACCCTTATTAACTCCCAAATGGCTCATTGCCTATGGGACAATTATGAGGGTCACCATAAGTACCATCTAGCCAATTGGGGGTTGGTTACTAGGAGAAAGGAGTTTGGAGGTTTGGGCATTCCTGACCTAGCAGAGATGAACATGTGCCTTTTAGCCTCTTGGATTAAAAGGTATCATTTAAATGAGGACAAGTTGTGGAAACAAATAGTGGATACCAAATACAGCTTGGACAACCCTAACCTATTCTCTTGCTCTTTAAGTGCTGCCTCTCCCTTTTGGAAAGGGGTAATGTGGGCTGCCAAAGCTGCTAGAATGGGTTACCAATGGAAGGTTGGGGATGGTAGGAACATTAAGTTCTGGGAAGATCACTGGTTTGGTTCCTGCTCCCTGGCCATTCAGTATTGGGAGATCTATTTCCTAGTGAATGGACAGAATAAGTCCATTGCTGATCTTTGGGATAGGTCTTCTCTGAAAGTAACTTTTAGGAGATGTTTTGACCATAGATTGATGTTGCAATGGCTTGAAATTCAACAAATTGCTCAAACTATTTCCTTTGATGGTACAAAAGATAGCTTGATCTGGATGTGGGAAGCTAATGGTCTTTATAGTGTTAAATATATGTATGTTGTGATTAATTTTGGAGGTATTAAACCTGTTAATATTCACTGTGTTTGGAAAATCAAAATACCTCCAAAAATTCACTTCTTCCTTTGGTTGCTTTTTCACAACAAATTGCTCGCTGGAGATAATTTGGTTAAAAGACGGAATGTGTTGATGACTTAACTTGTGTGTTTTGTAATGAAGTGGAGTCTTGTCAACACCTCTTTTTTGATTGTGTTGTGGCATCAAAACTCTGGAGAGAGATTGTTACAGCTTTGGGTCTAAGACTTAAAATTTTAAATATGCATGACATCTCTTCTCTCTAGGAAGACAAAAAGAAGAACAACAACATTAACATGATATTTGCTGCTGTGTTGAGGACTATCTGGATTACCAGAAATGATTTTGTGTTCAACCGTTCTCAATGGCTTGGCATGCAGGGACTGTGGCGACACTTGGTTTACAATGTTGCTCAATGGAGAATACTCTTGAAGGAAGAAGGAGGAGGAGAGCTGATAGCGATGATGAGCAAGGTGGAGGATGCTGCTCGGCTGTCACCGCTGCTATTATGGCTGGAGCCTGGCTAACGCCTCAGAAGAAAGCGAGAACAACACTCGAGGTTTGTGAAATGAACAATAGAAGATGGTTCGGCCCGCTGCTGATCACTGTTGAGGATCTGGGGAGGACGCTGGAAGCAAATGATCTGATCCAGGTGGGTGACGGTGCAGGTTTCCAAGTTCTGAACCGTCCTTGAAGTTTTCAGTGATGTTTGTGCCTTAGTGTTGGCTGATGTTTCTCGTAGTGGTTTTCTGATAAAACGGTTCTGTTTTGATTGTGTTGTGTAAGATGTGTGTGGGTGGGCGTAAAACTGATGATCCTTTGAACAATGTATGTGTCTGTGGCTGGCTTCAATATAATTGGAGCTGGGGCGATGCCCTGTTTCTCTAAAAAAATTGTTAATCCTATTTATTGCTCGTGCCACGAGCAATTGCTTGTCACAAACACAAAATTTGCATGGGAGTGGCCTATAATTATCAGAGCCTCCTTCCACTGCTTTGTCCACCTTATGACCACCTATGTACTTGCGATCTGCCACCTCAACAACAAAGGAGCCAAATGAAGTACAACTTATCACATGTTCGTTGATGGTCTTCTTATTCTTATCCGAAATCTATGGGTATATAATTCGTTCCATAATAGACATGCATCGACGATTGCAGACTTCTTTCACAAAGGCCATGGTGCAGAGTGCAATATTATTGTGCGGGAACTGGTGCAACATGCAATATTGTTGTGCCGAGACTGGTGCAAAATGACAGAGGCCTGCAAAATGTAGTGCAAAGCGGAAAATGTGACAATCCATATGGCGTAGAGTGTTGAGATTTCACTTTATTTAGGTTAGAAGCAACATTAGAACACTGGATCGTAGAATTATAATTGCATTAAAAGACCCAAGAAACTTGGTTTTGTAAAGCCAGTGATGCTAAACGTGATTGGACTTTTTTTTTGGAGAACTTCCGACTTTATTAACTCGAAAGCACAGAATTACAATCAGCAAGGATGATGTCTAAAAGAAAATCTGGGCACACTCCCAACCACTCTTGCGTGACATTTCTAGCACAGGCCAGCCTTGCACAGGCATGAGCAGCTTTGTTGCCCTCTCTACCCTGAAAAACCAATGAAAAGCTAATAAAATTGTCTTTAACAGTATTTATTTCCTCAAGAATAGGAGCCACGAGCGACCTCTCCTTACTCCGAGCCCGCCAACACCGGACCAGCTCCTGGCTGTCCGTTTCAAACACAACTCTCTGGATGCCTCTGGATTGCACAAAGATGACGGCGTCTCGTAGAGCTAGCGTCTCTGCCACAAAAGGATCGCGAACACCAGCATAAACTTTTGCCCACGCTCCTCTGAATCCCAAAGCGTCTCACACCTCCGCTTCCAGCTCTACCTTCTGTTTCACAAATGGCACCATCAGAGTTCAATTTCACCACCTCTCCAATTGGTGCAGTCCATTTGCAAACTGGTTTTGGTGCTCCCTTCCTCACCAGTACTTTTGGAACCACAATCTCAAGGAGATCCTGTTTAATACCCTCCACGCATTTGCCCGGGTCGTAGCCAACTGTCCCATGTACTATCTTGTTCCTGGAATACCAGATTGCAGCCAGTACTGAGATTAGTTGTGCATGTTCAGTCGACGAGAACCATTCCTCACATAAAATATCCACCGCCCAAGACTCTGGATGAAGCCTGGGCAATTGAAGAGAAAAAACCTCTTTCGCTGCTAGCAAAAATTGCCGAGCATGAGCACATTCAAACAATGCATGAAACACTGTTTCCGGAGCTGCTTTGCATATACCACAAGTCGCTTCTTCTTTGACATGCCGCTGGGTGAGAGCCGAGTAAGATGGCAAAATGCCTCGTAGAACTCTCCACCAAAAAGTGCAAACCTTAGGTACCACTGCAAGCCTCCATAGCTTCTTCCAAACTGAACTTCTGTCCTCGGACAACGACGCGTCGTCCCCGATCATACGCTGAGCCATCATTGCACGGTAAGCAGATTTTACCGAGTAAACTCCTGATTTCTCGAGTGCCCATGCCAGCCAATCCTCCCCCTCGGTATTCCTCGGAGGGATTTGCCGAACTATCTCAACATTTATTGGGAAGAGATTCTTCTCCAACTCTTCCAAACTCCACGAATGTGTGGTGTGATCAATCAAATCACTCACTAGCTCGGCCGTGCCTTCCTCCTTCCTGCCTAGAGGTCGCATATGTTGGGTTCCAGGTAGCCAGTTGTCGTCCCAAATAGAAACTGAACTACCTGAACCTATTCGTTTTAGCAAACCAGTCCGAAGCGCCTCTCTGCCCGCTATAATCGAGCGCCACGTCCTCGAAGCAGTCCTTGGAACTGTTGTTGTCATGAAATCTTTGTCATGAAAATAGCGACTTTGTAGTACCTGAGAGCAAAGTGAATCTGGTCTGTCAACAGTCGCCATCCTTGCTTCCCCAAAAGAGCTAGATTAAACATCTGATAGTCACGGAAACCCAGTCCACCACGCCCCTTAGGTATAGACATCTTGTCCCAAGCAATCCAATGCATTGATCCCTTATCAAGGTTCCCACTCCACCAGAACTTGGATGATAGTGAGGAGAATTTCTTACACGTGCCTTTGGATAGCTGGAATATACTCATGCAATAAGTTGATTTGGCTTGCACCACTGATTTTAGCCAAACCTCCTTGCCAGGGTAAGATAACATCTTTGCACAGCCATTCATGATCTTTCGCATTCCTTCCGCTATAAATTCAAACTCACCGCTTGTTAACTGGCCAACCGCCGTTGGTAATCCCAGATACCTCTCACTGAAAGCTTCTACCAGGATATCAAGTTCGTGCTTCACTGCTTCCCTCTGAGCCTCACCTGTACTAGGAGTGAAGAAAATCGAACTCTTCTCTCTGTTAACCAGCTGCCCCGATGCCTCATTGTAAATACGGAGGATCTCATTCAAGCGTCTAGCACTGGAAACCATTGCATTGATGCATATAAGACTGTCATCAGCAAATAATAGGTGAGTAATCCACGGTGCTCTATGGCATACCCGAATTCCTCTATCAATCGGGCCCATTTGAAAATGTTTTAATAAGATCGACAAACCTTCTGAGCACAACAAAAACAAATATGGTTACATCGGATCCCCTTGCCTGGGCCCCCTCGTCGGCAGGAATTGCGGTAAAATCTCACCATTCAGCTTAACCGAGAAGCGAACTCATCTGACAAAACTCATAATCAACTGCACCATTCTTCCTGGAAACCCAAGTTTCACCATCATAGCTTCCAAAAAGGGCCACTCCACCTGATCATAGGCCTTCATCATATCTAATTTAACTGCACAATGAACTTTCTTCCCTTTCTTGTTCCGTTTCATCGTGTGTATACACTCAAAAGCAACTAATGCATTATCCGTTATGAGGCGACCCGGGACAAACGCACTTTGCTCCTTACTAATTACCTCCTCCAACCAAGGTCTCATTCGGTTTGCCACAACCTTTGCACGGATTTTATAGATAACAGTGCATAATGAGATTGGCCTAAACTGTTTAATGGACTGGGGATGTCGTACCTTGGGAATGAGAACTATAACAGTGTTGTTCATATCAGGTAGCCATTCCCCGCCATTCAAAACTCCCAATACAGTTCGGACTTAATCCTCCCTGATAATATCCCAGTGGAGCTGAAAAAATCATGTAGTAAAGCCATCCACGCCCGGGGCTTTAGATGGGTGCATCTGAAATAATGCCACCCTGATTTCCTCTTCAGCATACTCCTCTAGCATGGACTCCCTGGCCATCTCATCCAGCTTTTCAGGGACCAAATTCAACAAGTTATCCATGATTGGATCACCTTGTGAAGTGTACAGGTTGTTGTAGAAACCCTGTACCTCACCATTAACCGCCTCCTTGTCATCACATATTGATCCGTCACTTCGTTCCAGGACTGTTACTTTATTCATCCTCTTCCTCTGAGCAATACGACCATGGAAAAACCCCGTATTCCGGTCTCCAGCCTTCAGCCATAACACTCGCGATCGCTGTTTTACCCAAATCTCCTCCTGAAGCAAGACTTCTTTAATCCTCTCACTCAGGCGGCGTTCCTCCTGGGGTGGGCCTCGGCCCAAAGAACCGCGACGCACTCTTTCCAAGTTCTTACGCAATTCAGCCAATTTCTTTTTAAAATTACCGAAAGTTTTCGAGCCCTAGGACTGCAGCCCTTGCTGTGTACAACTTAGCTTGTTCAGCAGTCCAAGTGCCCCCTCTCCCTCATTGCTCGACCTCCACAGACCAGCCACCACCCGATCATAATCCCCATGTGTCTGCCACACATTCTCGTATTTAAAATTACGTGGTGTCCTCCTTGGCGATGGTCGCTGGCACATCTGAGCCACTACCAGGCTATGGTCAAACTCAACAACACTTACAATGGCGCACTTTGATCACAGAAAATAACTGGGATAAGGCGTGATTACCAAAGGCTCTGTCCAGCCTAGCTTTTACATTGGCTCTACCCTCCTGGCGATTATCCCATGTATATGGTAAATCAGAATAGCCCAGATCAGTCAGATCACAATCATCTATCACTTCCCGAAAAGGATTCATTTGCCATTCCTCCTTCCCAACCTCACTGAAGTGTTCTGAGTCGAACAATGTTTCATTGTAGTCACCCATACACAACCACGGGTAACTTCGGAGTGCATGCAACCTTCTCATCAGGGTCCAAGTATGATGGCGATCTTCCCTTCTTGGTTCCCCATAAAAACCTGTAAACCTCCACGATGATATTCCTCCATCGTTGTGGGTCACAATCGCATCAATGTGATGAGAATTAAAACTCTTTAGATCAACCGTAACAGCCGATGACCAAAAGAGGCCAATGCCTCCACTTAGACCGACACTATCCACCGCAAATCCTCCAGCGAAATCGAAGGTGCTAGCCAAATTCTCCACTCTTTTAGCCGCAATTTTAGTCTCCATTGCGAATAAAAGATCAGGCCCTTGTAGCTTCACTAAATCGCGAAGCTCCCGAACTGTCGGCTGGTTCGCAAGCCCCCGACAGTTCAAACTTCCACAAATCATTGGGTCTGGCCCGGCTGTCCCGCAACCGGCGCCAACTGTCTGTATCAACCAAATCTCCTCTTCCTACCTTTGTCTTCTTTGCATCTGGAGAAGAAGCAGCAGAATTAGTCTTCTCCGGCCTTTCATCTCTTTTCTCCCCTAAATTCTGAGGAGCAAATAGGACCAGTCGATTCTCCACCTCCATTGGACTCGTGGCCTCTGCTGTTCCATCTAGAGACAGCTTACGATACGCCGCCATGTTGCCCCGGGCCCCATTAAAACGACCACCCGAAGGTCCTGACCGACCACCTCCTCTTCCCCCTCCTCGGTTTGGGTGGTTAACTGGTGGAGGAGGACCTCCATGACCAGCACTGTTCTGCTGCTGGCTCCCAGAAAAACCACCCATATAATTTCCCCATGCCGAGGGGGCAGCTTTGTTCTTCCTCTCATCCTGCACACGCAGGCTAGGCCAAAATGGCAATCTGCCTAGTTCATCCCTTTCCCCTGGAGTCGGACACACCAAATCAGAGTGACCTAGGAGTCCACATGAAAAGCACAAGTACGGGACATTCTCGTACTTTATGTCATACCAGTCACATGCCTCCCTCGCAGTTGAATCAATCTCTATCCACCGTTGCAACGGCTCGTTAACATCAATCGCAACCCGAGCCCGCAGATACCTCCCAATCACCAGATTAGCATTACTTTTGTCCAAACTAATGTACTCGCCCACCATCTCCGCAATCTCCTTCCCCCAGTCATCGTTTAGATTAAACGGTAAGTTCATCACACGTATCCAAATTAGCATACGATCAAACCTCAGTTCTGACGGGCGTTGGCTGCGCTTAAAAGTTTCCAAGATCACAGCATGCTTGTTCACCGTCCACGGTGATCTCGCCCAGATCCTATCCCTCTCCTGCTCCGATGGCAGCTCGGCAACAACGAGGTTAGGGCCCCCATCACGAAAAACCAGACCCCGTCGGTTACCCCACGCCGGCCGCAGCACATCCGTAATCGTCTGGATGTGGAAGATCTTCGGAGCCAGGATCTTGCCTGCCAGCGCCCACATGGGCTTCTCCTGTACCCCTGCCCGATCATCAATGAAGAGCTTCTTTGATTCTTTTGCAGTAAGCTTCATCCTTCCCACCAGATCCTCTATCGATTCTTCTTCCACCGCGGGCTTCTTCCCCCGCTCAGAACCACTCCCCGATCCTCCCATCGGCGCCTCCTTTCCTTCCGCCATTACCGAAAAAACACTCCTCGCGTTGCACAGATCAATCGCCTACCAAGGGCGGGTAGAGGTGCCAGACCTCCCCTTTGTCGCCCCGAGTAGGAAACCAACCTGGCTCGGCACAGGAGACAGTTCCGCCGGTGAGGATGAATGAATCCTTGCTTGATCCTCCCTACGCCCCACAGGTTTCCCCACACGCACCGCCACTTTTCACTGGAAACCCTAATCACCCTCTGATCGCCAGAGGAGTCGAAGGGGTATCCGGGAAAAAAAATGGACGAATAAGCAAGGCGATGAGGTTTATTTCTCTTAAGAGCAACGTGATTGGACTTTGAGTTTACAACTTCACATTTTTGGAGAGCAAAACGTTCCTCGGCAAAGGATATGAAAAGGTAAGCAGCATTATCTTACCCTGTTTAGATTTGAACTCAAGATTCCTCAAAATTTGTGTTCAGGCTTACACGACCTTTGTATTAGATTCCAACAGAAAAAAGTTTCTAGGCGGTGTTGTAAAGCACGAATAATCACTGGTGGAAAAACAGGCTTCGGGTGAGCCCCATAAGTCGCGACGCTGCAGGAACCGCGACTAATGGTACCTTTGGTCGCGGTTCGGGAGGCGAACCGCGACCAAAGGCCTGGGCCCAGGGCGCTCGGTGGCCAGCCGGTGCACGTGGGGGGCTTTAGTCGCGGTTGGCCAGGCCAACCGCGACTAAGGTGCCCGAAGGCCTTTAGTCGCGGTTGGCCAGGCCAGCCGGGACTAAAGCCCCTCCCCTATATATACCCACCCGGCAGCCAACACTTAGCCATTTGGTGCCATTCTCTTCACAAGCTTCACAAGTGGGTGTTAGGTTTGCTTTTGGTTCCTCTTATGCACATAAGGTGTTTGATGAAATGCCCCAAGAGCATGAAACAAACATGATATGAAGTGTTGGAGCCACACTTGAGCTTTCTCGTTTATTTTTTCCTCCTCGATCGCGGTTAGCAACTTGAACCTTTGATGTGTCGTTGATAAAATGTGCATGTGTGTGTAGTTCATTGTTTAATTTATATTGTTTGTAGCTAGTTAGTTTAACAAATGCATGATGGTTAATTATATATTTTATATTATAATAATGCAGATGAATCGACAATGGATGTACGGTAACCGACTCTCCGGCGAGTTCACTGCGGGTTTGAAAGATTTCCTCGTAGTGGCCAATGCGAACAAGCAGGGGGGTTTTGTTATCTGTCCATGTGTTAAATGTAAGAATCAGAAGGGTTACTCTTCCTCAAGAGATGTTCAGCTGCACACTGCTTCGGCACGGTTTCATGCCAAGCTATAATTGTTGGACCAAGCATGGAGAAAGAGGGGTTATAATGGAAGATGATGAAGAAGGGGACGATTTCATCGATGAAAGCTATCTTGCTCATTTCGGTGATACTTTCATGGAGGATGCTGAAGGTGAAGGGGAAGGTGAAGGGGAAGGTGAAGAAGAGGCACGTGATGATCCCGTTGATGATCTTGGTCGGACCATTGCTGATGCACGGAGACGTCTGCGAAACTGAAAAAGAGAGGGAGAATTTGGATCGCATGTTAGAGGATCACGGGAAGGCGCTGTACCCCGGATGCGATGATGGTCCGAAAAAGCTGGGCTGCACACTGGATTTGCTGAGATGGAAGGCACGGGCGGGTGTAGCTGACTCGGCATTTGAAAACTTGCTGAAAATGTTGAAGAATATGTTTCCAAAGAATAACGAGTTGCCCGCCGGTACGTACGAAGCAAAGAAGGTTGTCCGCCCTCTAGGTTTAGAGGTTACGAAGATACATGCATGCATCAACGATTGCATCCTCTACCGCGGTGAATACGAGAATTTGAATGAATGCCCGGTATGCACCTGCATTGCGTTATAAGATCGGAGGCGATGACCCTGGTGAAGATGTTGAGGGCCGGAAACCCGGGAAGAAGGTTCCCGCCAAGGTGATGTGGTATGCTCCTATAATACCACGGTTGAAACGTACTGTTCGGGAACAAAGAGCATGCCAAGTTGTTGCGATGGCACAAAGAGGACCGTAAGTCGGACGGGGAGTTGAGACACCCCGCGAGATGGAACGCAATGGAGAAAGATCGACGAGAGAGTTCAAAGATTTTGCAGCTGACGCAAGGAACATAAGATTTTGTCTAAGTACGGATGGCATGAATCCTTTTGGCGAGCGAGCTCCAGCCATAGCACTCGGCCCGTGACTCTATGCATCTACAACCTTCCTCCTTGGTTGTGCATGAAGCGGAAGTTCATTATGATGCCAGTGCTCATCCAAGGTCCGAAGCAACCCGGCAACGACATCGATGTGTACCTAAGGCCATTAGTTGATGAACTTTTACAGCTGCGGGGCAGACCTGGTGTCCGTGTGTGGGATGAGCACAAAGAAGAGGAATTTGACCTACGAGCGTTGCTTTTCGTAACCATCAACGATTGGCCTGCTCTTAGTAACCTTTCGGGACTGTCAAATAAGGGATACAATGCATGCACGCACTGCTTACATGAGGCCGAAAGTGTACATTTGCCAAATTGTAAGAAGAACGTGTACCTTGGGCATCGTCGATTTCTTCCGAAAGGTCATCCGAGTAAGAAAGAAAGGCAAGCATTACAACGGCAAGGCGGATCACCGGCCGAAGCCTGCGGAACACACTGGTGCTGAGGTATTTGATATGGTCAAGGGTTTGAAAGTCATCTTTGGAAAGGGTCTGGCGGACAATCGGTTCCGAAGGGAGGCCGACGGGCACGTAGCCATGTGGAAGAAGAAATCTATATTCGGGAGCTAGAATATTGGAAAGTCCTAGAAGTCCGCTCCGCAATCGACGTGATGCACGTTACGAAGAATATTTGCGTGAACATCCTAAGCTTCTTGGGCGTGTATGGGAAGTCAAATGATACAAAGGAAGCACGGCGAGGACCGGCAAAGTTTGAAAGACCACGATGACTCGCATCCGGAACGGTTTCAAGGTCGTGCCGGCTACGCTACGACCAAAGAAGAGAAGGTCATCTTTTTTGAATGCTCGAGCAGTATGAAGGTCCCGTCGGGATTCTCGTCCAATATAAAGGGAATAATAAACATGGCGGAGAAAAAGTTCCAAAACCTGAAGTCTCACGACCGCCACGTGATTATGACGCAATTGCTTCCGATTGCTTTGAGGGGCTCCTGCCGGAAAATGTTCGAGTAGCCATTGTGAAGCTATGTGCATTCCTCAATGCAATCTCTCGAGAAGGTAATCAATCCAGAAGTTCTACCACGGTTACGGAACGATGTGATCCAATGTCTTGTCGGTTTCGAGTTGGTGTTCCCGCCATCCTTCTTCAATATTATGACGCACCTCCTGGTTCACCTAGTCGATGAGATTTCCATTCTCGGTCCTGTATTTCTACACAATATGTTCCCCTTCGAGAGGTTCATGGGAGTATTAAAGAAATATGTTCGTAACCGTGCTAGGCCGAAGGAAGCATCGCCAAGGGCTATGGAAATGAGGAGGTAATTGAGTTTTGTGTTGACTTTGTTCCCGACCTTAAGCCGATTGGTCTTCCTCAATCGCGGCACGAGGGGAGACTAAGTGGAAAAGGCACGATCGGAAGGAAATCAATGATATGTATGGACGGCCATTCTCCGACCGAAGCACACCACACGGTTCGACCAATTCCAGCTTGGTGGCTCCGTACTTTGAGAAACACAAGAATATTTTACGCTCGGACAACCCCGGGAAGCTCGAATCCTGGATTAGGAAGGCCCACATGGAGACTTTCGGCGGTTGGTTGAGAAAACATTTAATGAGTGACAATAAGGTTGTAGATCAGTCTGTACATGTTGGCCAAGACACCATCTTCGACTATAACGACTTTCCAAGGGTACGAGATAAATGGGAATACATTTTACACGATCGCCCAAGATAAAAAGAGCACCAACCAAAACAGTGGTGTCCGCTTTGATGCAGCAACCGAGAATGGGCAAAAGGTCACATATTATGGTTACATAGAGGAGATATGGGAACTTGACTATGGACCCTCCTTTAGGGTCCCTTTGTTCCGGTGCAAATGGTTCAAGCTAACGGGAGGTGGGGTAAAGGTGGACCGAGCAATACGGAATGACAATGGTGGATTTCAACAATCTTGGTTATCTTGACGAACCATTCGTCCTAGCGAAAGATGTCGCTCAGGTTTTCTATGTGAAGGACATGAGTAGCAAACCGAGGAAACGGAAAGATAAGAAAACGATCGGTACATCATGCGATGATCCAAAGCGCCACATTGTTCTTTCGGGGAAAAGAAACATCGTGGGAGTGGAGGACAAGACGGACATGTCGGAAGATTATAATATGTTTGCTGAAATTCCGCCCTTCAAAGTGAACACCGACCCAAGCATTAAGTTAAATGATGAGGATGCTCCATGGATACGGCACAATCGTAAGCAAGCGGGGACACAAGGGAAGAAATGATGTGTAATAATTTATTAATTGTACCAAACTTTGTTGAATGAATCATGTGTTTGGTGTCCATTTTCGAATGATTCAATTGACTCGAGATAGCACTGATGATACATGAAATTTGGAGTGACTAAGTCATACTCCTGCATACATGAAATTTGGAGTGACTAAGTCATACTCCTGCATATAGGAAATTTGGAGTGACTAAGTCATACTCCTGCATACATGAAATTTGGAGTGACTAAGTCATACTCCTGCATATAGGAAATTTGGAGTGACTAAGTCATACTCCTGCATACATGAAATTTGGAGTGATTTAGTCATACTCCTGCCTAGGCGTATAATATGCATACTCGTAGTCTTCATAGCCGCCGCCGTTGTACTGGTAGTCGTCGCCTTCTAAGTTGCCGGCGTCGTCGTCGCTGTCGTCGGGCGGCGCTCGTGGCTCGAACTGAGGGTAGCGCAGGCGGGGGATATCGCCGGCCGTGATGTAGTCCATGACGCTCTGCAGAGTCCGGCCGTACCACCATAGCCGACGGCCGGCCTCGTGGAAGTTTCCAGGAGGCAGACCGTCCTCCTCATACCTGGCGAGCGCCCTCTCACGCCGATTGATGAAGAAGGCGTCCCAAGTATGCTGGTTATCGGGATGCCAGCGGGGATTCATCCGCTGCTCCGGCGTGAGGTCGAGGTAGTAGTGGTTCGTGATGGCCGCCCTGCGCGCGTACTACCGAGGGACGGGAGGGACCGGCACACCGCCGGCGCTTAGGCTCCGGCCGGCGAGGGACGCGGTAGCCCGGAGGGCAAGGGTAGTTCGAGGCGCAAAGCTCCTCCACCTGCTGGTAGGTTAGAGTGGGTGCGGTGGAAGCCATGAGTGATGAGAGATTGTAGAGATGTGATAATGCTGGCCAAGCCGGGCTACCTATATGTAGTGACAAATGGCGGGAAAAATGGGAGCGGGAAGACACGAGGCGGGGAGAAAGAGGCGGGGAGAAAGTGGCGGGAAGAAATTGGCGGGAAAAAATTGGCGGGAAGAAAGAGGCCGGAAGAAATTGGCGGCAAACAATTGGCCGGAAGAAAGAGGCGGGAAGACAAGGAAGAAATGGCGGGAAGACGAGGAGGGAAGAGGGGGTCGGCGGAAAGAGGCGGGAAGAGGGGGCCAACGAACTTTTGAATTGAATTAGTTTTATTTTTATGAATTTTTGATAATTTGTATTTTTAAAATTTTGAATTGAATTAGTTTTATTTTTCTTAATTTTTTGATATATTATTTGTATTTTTAAGATTTTGAATTGAATTAGTTTTATTTTTCTGATTTTTTTGATATATAATTTGTATATTTAATATTTTGAATTGAATTAGTTTTATTTTTCTGATTTTTTTATATATTATTTCTATTTTTAAGATTTTGAATTGAATTAGTTTTATTTTTCTGAATTTTTTGATATATTATTTGTATTTTTAAGATTTTGAATTGAATTAGTTTTTTTCTGAATTTTTTGATATATTATTTGTATTTTTAATATTTTGACATGAATTAGTTTTATTTTTCACATTTAGAAAACGAAATAATTTTGAAAAAGGCCTTTAGTCGCGGTTGGCCTGGCCAACCGCGACTAAAGGTCGTTTTCCGCGGGAAACCGAAAATGGGGCGAAAAATGCTTTAGTCGCGGTTGGGGTCACCAACCGCGACTAAAGGGTAGCCTTTAGTCGCGGTTGGTGACCCCAACCGCGACTAAAGCCCTCTCACTATAAATATCGCGCGGCCGAACGGCCGCGCCAGTTCTCTTCTTCCTCCGCCCGTTCGTGTACTGCCGCCTCTCGACGACGCCGCCGACGCCTCCTCTGCCGCCTCGACGACGCCCCTGCACGCCGCCGCGCGACATCGACCGCCGCCACCCGCCCCCGTACGTCGTCGACTCTGTCCGCCTCGAAGCGACCGCCGCCGCCGCCGCCCTCGAAGCGACCTCGCTGCCCCCAATCTCCGGTCGTCGCCTAGATCAATCTCCGCGCCGCCGCACACACGCCGCCGCACACCACGCGCGCGCCGCGCAGTACACGGCCACCACGCGCGCGCCGGCCGGCTCGAACCGCCGCCGCCCACCGCCGCGGGAGAGAGAGGGTGGGGCGCGCCAGTACACACGGCGCCCCTGCCTCGATCTCTCGATCTCTCATTTTTTTTTTTGTTAATTAAAATTGTAAACTAAAATTTGACTTAAAAAATATTATGTAAAAAAAATTAAAATTTGGACTTAAACGAATTAACTTGTTGTTAACTAAAATTGTAAACTAAAATTTTGACTTAACAAAATTTAACAAATATGTAATATATAGTTAACAAAAAATTTGTACTCCCCTCGAAATTTTGACATAACAAAAATAATTTTGTACTCCCCTCGAAATTTAACATATAATGTTGTACTTCCCTCGAAAGTTTGACATAACAAAAATTTACTTAACAAAAATGTGTTAGGTTAACAAAAATTCACACATGTAATAGTAACTAAAATTTTACTTAACAAAATTTAGACTTAATGATCAAAATTTTAACTTAACAAAATTTTATTTGGGATCGAGAGGGGGCAGCGAGGGTTATGTGTCCTCGGCACCGCCACCGCCCTCTCGGTCAACGCCACACCGGTCTCTCGGTCACGCGGTCACTGCGTCCCCCTTTCGTCACCGCCACCGGTCTCTCGGTCACCGCCACACCGGTCTCTCGGTCACGCGGTCACTGCGTCCCCCCTTTCAATTCGCCACCGCCACTGGTCTCTCGGTCACGCGGTCACCTGCGTCCCCCTTTCGCCACCGCCACCGGTCTCTCGGTCACGCGGTCACTGCGTCCCCCTCTCGCCTCCATCGCCGCCCTCTCTCTTTATATGTAGAAGAGATGTGATAATGCTGGCATATACACAATTAATTTGTTTTGACTACATGTTTTCAGGATCGACATATGGCGGACGATAGAGCTGACCCGATTCCGGACAACTATGATCCGGACGCTGAAGAACATATCTTCGGCATCATAAAAGGCGATGTTATATATGTGCCGACCGGAGAAGAAGAAGATGATATCTCTTCTTATCCGAACCTTGAGGGTGAAGATGAAGGGCGCCGTCGAGCAAGATGGTGCGGAAGAAACGTCGATAAACGACGATCTTCGGTTGGAAGTAGCAACCACCTCCGGCGCCGAGGTATATATATATATATACATATTGAGCGTCTGGTGATACAACTAACTGATTTGAATAAATGTGTGTGTACTAACGCGCGCGACTCTCTTTCTTATTTTAGCCCTCGGCCGGATCGTCGAAAAATCGAGTACGTCGTCGTCAAAGCGTGGCGCAACCAAGACGATGAAACCAAACGAAACATGCACAATCGAGGTTGTCGAGGAAGCAACCGGCAGGCCGCTGGAGCCCAGCAAGAACGCCACCAAGTTTATCAGCCAATGCGGAGCCGTTGTTAGAGACAACGTCTCGATCACCGTCCGAGGAGTGGAATGAGCCAAAGAAGGCACGTCTTGGTTTCACTTTTGTCGATGAGAGAACAAAAAAAGATTGCTTCAACAAGCTTATAGAACATTTCGTTCTACCTCCGGAATACCGCAGAAAAGATGAGGCGGGTAACAAGATTCAGGAAAACAAGGAGAGGTACAAGCTAGTCAAACAGTTCGCTCTTTCTAAGATGGCCGACGCATTCCGGAAATACAAGCAAAAACTAGCCCATAACTTTGTCAAGAAGGGCAAGACTCCGGTTTTCGAAGGACAATATGAGAAACTGCAACATGATTGGCCAGAATTTGTGAAGCAAAAGAAATCGGAGCAGTTCCTTGAAATGTCGAAAAAAAATAAGGAGAATGCGGCCAAGAAGGAGTACAATCATATTATGGGGCCAGGAGGGTATCGCTTTTGGCAGCCTAGGTGGGAGAAGATGGAGAACGAGCTGAGGACGCGAGGAATCCGTCCAGGTACGGAGGGATGGGACCCAAGGGCCAAAAGCTGGTGGTACGGGCATGGGGGATCGCCGAACCCGGAGACAGGGGAGTGTGTTTATCAGGGTAAAATAATTACACCCACCCAAAAGCTTATTGAGGCAATGAGGGATGCTCAAGAGGGGAGGATCAAGTTCAACAGAGAGAACGACGCCCTGACAAAAGCCCTCGGGAATCCTGAACACGGAGGACGTGTACGAGGCATGCCCGGGGACATTTCGTGGAAAGTAGGGTTCCCCCAGAACGATGACCCGTACGGTTACAGAAGCCGTAAGAGAAAGATGGATCGGGATGCAGATGTTGTGGCGAAGTTGGTAACGGAAATGGATGTGATGAAGAAAACCGTGAGTGTACTAGTCGCCGAAAGAGATGCAGCTCGGGCGCAGCATGAAGATCATCCAATGGATCTTGGAAGCCAGCAGCGGCGAAGAAGCAGCGTGGCTTCCACGGAGGCCTCACCGGCTGGTGCACCGACGATCGAAATTACTGCACCGGAGCCTCGGCTGGTGGTCGAGGTTACCTGCACCGGAGCCTCCTCGCTACCCCGTGGACGATATAAAGGAGATGAAAGCATGTCATCTGTATTATCCTATCGGGAACATGTCCATGAAGGTAGCCATCGGCAGTGCTTTACCACTGGAGCACTCCACCACAACAACCCCATTCAAGATGGCTATGCTCGTGTGACGGTGGAGGAGATAGTCCAAGGGTTTGAGGACCTGGACATTGACATTGCTACACCTGAAGGGGTGAAAAGACTTGGAGATGTCAAGCGCCAGTTCATTCTATGGCAGAAGAAATTTATCAAGTTTCCAGGCGAGGCGCCAACAAGTCCACCCCCGTACGGTGGTGGCGGTGGCGGTGGCGGTGACGGTGGCGGTGGCGGTGGCGGTGACGGTGGCGGTGGCGGTGACGGTGGTGCTTCACCTAATACACCTCATTCACGTCAGCCGACGCCGCCCCCGGTCCTCGTCCGGCGGGTGATCGGACACCGGTACCGCCCCCAATCCACCTCCGGCGAAGAAGCGAAGCGGTCCTGGGTTATTAACCCGGACCCTTATGTACCTAAGAAAACAAAGGTACCGGAGGTATCACCGAAGCCTCTCCCCACGAGGCCTTGGGAAAGTACCGCCGAGGAAGTCGAGGCGGGCGCGGCTGCTGATTTAGAGAAATGGAAGGCGAGCGTCAAGAGGAAAATAGAGGGCGAGCCCAAGCCGGTATATTCCGACAAGGAAAAGCAATGGGCTAAGTCATTTTTGAACACACCGTCCCAAGCCGCGAAGAATCTGCCTGACGACTATTTACGTGAACTTCGTAGGCAAGCAGTCGCGTTCAAGAGGAACAAAGAGTCTGCGGAGAAGAAAGCCTTGGAGGACGAGGCCGAGACAAAATTAGAAAGGGGGAAAGAAGTTGCCCAGCTCGGGGAACAAAGTAAACAATCGATCGCCCCGCTCATAGTGCAAGCCGCCGGTCCGGATGCCCCCGATATCATAGCAGCTGCGGCAGCACATGGATTGACCGTAGAAATTGCCAGAAAACAAGCGGCCCACTTAGGTATCACTCTTCGTGCAGTGTTAGGCCTTGATGAGGCGCCAATGAAGGCCGTAGTATTTACATATGTGAAGAATGGCCCTCTCATCGAGCCTGCGCAGGAAGAGGATCTACCTCGACAAATGAAAGGTCTGCTAAATTGGTACAAGGGTTACATAAAACATGAAAACGCCAAAGACTATATCTATGCGGAGGTTAAATATGTGCATCACTTCAAACGTTACCGGGTACAAATTCCTCCGAGTGAATTGTTCCAATCTGTTCAATCTGCGCGAGCTCGACAAATCTATCATCGGTTGCTACGTTCGTAAGTGATTTATTAATTTCTACCCCATCTCGTTCATTGCCTGCACTATATATATATATATATATATATATATATATATATATATATATATATATATATATATATATATATATATATATATATTGTCCTAACTATCTTGTTGTGTACGCTATATATTATGCGGAATGAAGAAGCGGGAAATGCGAATAAGGAACATCCATGATGTTGGGTTCATTGACCCACACATCGTTAATTCATATGTGTTAGAACACCACCCCGCCGACGTGGAGGAAGACCTGTGGCGGTTTATTAGAAAACAGCAAGAGAAAAGTGATATTCTATTTCCTTACCATTTTGGGTGAGTGTTTCTGTCTTGAGCACATTCTCTTTTGTTTACTCCATGCATGGTATGTGGCTAATCGATGAGTTATGCATGATCTGTGCATGTATCGTGTCCGCAGGTTCCACCGGATTCTTATGGTAATTAAAGTTCAGACCTCCTCGGCTCTCGTCCACGACTCTCCGAATATGGATCCGGCGCTTTGGGGCGACATGAGAAAAATGATGCAAAAGTAATTATTTTCATTCATTTGCGCTCTATATCGATCGGCCTATTTCGTTCATCATTTCCTAATATCAAGTAACTAATTAATAACTCTCTTGTTTATTTAATTTTCTTTGCCTCGTAGGGTTTGGAGACGGTTCGTAGATACCAAGGTCGGTGAATTCAAAAAAGAGCTAAATTTTAAAATGGCAAGTGCGGACGACCGGGGATACTCAGCCACCGGGGACCAATCTATGTGGATACTATGTTTGTGAGAGGATCCGGAGATACTGCAATGAGCGGGACCAGACGTGTGAGAACAACATCCTGAGGAATAACCTCCGGAAGACGCTTAGTCTAGCAGCTCGCTTCCGACCACTTCAAGAGGAACTAGCTGGATGGTTGGCGAGGGAAGTCCTCGATCCTAGAGGAGAACACTATTACGATGACGTAGATCTTTATGTGCACCGGAATATGTAACTAACTTGTTCAAAATTGTATATGGTCATCCGATATTGATTATATATATATTGTATATGGTCATCCGATATTGAATATATATTGTATATTCCTCTTGAATTCTTTTTGGTTCTAATTTCAAATTTGTTTGAAATTGTACATTCATATGCATGTATGTATACAGTACCGTAGAATATGTGAAACTCCTTCAAAATTAAAACCCAAAAGAAATAAAATAATACAAATAAAAGAAACCAGATTTAGGGGGAGGGGGGGCTAAACCCTAAACCCTGCGGAGGCCTTTAGTCGCGGTTGGCCAGAAGAACCGCGACTAAAGGTCCTCCGCCCTGGCGCTCGCCTGCGGCCCACGTGGATGGGCCTTTAGTCGCGGTTCGTAAGGAACCGCGACTAAAGGGGGGGGCTTTAGTCGCGCTACTTTGGTCGCGGTTGGGCCACCGCGACTAATGGCAGTTGCCAACCGCGACCAAAGCCCCTTTTTCCACCAGTGAATATACTTACATGCTAATCTGACCAACTCTTTGCAAATGATAATGAAGCAATGTGTAATCCCTTAATTACGTAGATTATTATAAAATACAGCAGTAAAACAAGCCTGCATCTAAAGCAATTGATAATTTTGAAGTCTTGCAAATACTGGTGCAAAGCGGAAAAAATGGCAATCCATATGTTGTGAAGTGTTTAGATTTCACTTTATTCAGGTAAAACCAACGACAAAACACTAGATCATTGAATTATAAGTGCAATCAAAATACTCAAGACACTTAGTTTTGTAAGGCCAGTGATGCTAAATATGACTGGACTTTCAGTTTGAGAACTCAACACTACTGAAGGATGAAAGTTTGCTCACCAAAGTAAATGTGAAAACGGAAGCAGCATTATCTTACCCATGTGTAGCTCTGAACTCAATATTCATGTAAAAAATTATTGTTCAGGCTTATACAACCTTTATAAATTCCAACAGAATAAAAAGTTAATATGTGTTGCTATGTGGTGTAAAGCACGAAAAGTACTTAGCTGCTATATCGACTTACTATTTGTAATTGATAATAAAGCATGTATAAATACAGCAGTAAAACAAGCAAACATACCTTGCTATGGTAGATATAGCCAAGTTTAGCTATTAGTGCTTGAAATTCATCTCAATATAATACTTAATAATAGATAAGTTACTTTTTAGTTCAATTCATTCATCAATTTGTTGTATCTGTATGAAGAAGTTATCTAGAAAAGGAATCTCAAATGGTAAAAGTTTAGCAAACAGATGTATATGTCCCTCCAATTTGTTGTATCTGTATGAAGAAGTTATCTAGAAAAGGAATCTCAAATGGTAAAAGTTTAGCAAACAGATGTATATGTCCCCCCAATAATTCTGTGGCAGATCATAAATAAGAGTGGTCATTTGTGCTAGCAAGTGTCTACAAAAGACAGTCCACTCTTATCTAATATTCATTCACTACAATAGATGAGACCATATCAGTTCAACACGGTGATGTCGCACACAAAAACGCTTCGGCCTGACCTGTCGCTCCCCGCGGGCGACGGGTGGGCGATTCCCCCAAACCCTAGTCCCAGACCCCTCCTCCCCGCTCCCCCCGCCGCCGCCGCCGGCGTCAGCCGCCGGGCAAAGCCCTGGCGGTGCTGGCGGCGGCGGGCCCCTGGATCTTGCTCGTGTGGAGGTGGCGCGGGGCCTCTCCCTCGGGCGGTGGAGATCCTCTATGAGGAAGCGACGGCACCTTGCGCGGCGGGCCGGCGCGCCGCGGCGAGGCGTTTCCTCGAGGTCGAGGCGGCGGAGCTCGGCGGCGCGGTCGCCTCCTCGCGGGCGACGTCTGCGTCAGGTCGGCTTCTTCGGGTTGCTCCGGCGGTCAAGGGCAGGGGCCTCTGATTCGCGTGCGCGCCTCGGGGCGGCAGAAGGCGCCCTACGCGTCTGCTTTGGCATGGTAGGACGGTCTTCTTCGTTTTCGGCAGGTGGCCAAGCTCCTCGTCGGCGCTCTGCTTTACGACAAGCTCGGCCCTGGCCATGGGATGGCGGCGGCGGGCCTAGATCTGGGTAGGTGGGCCTAGGTTTGGGCCGCATCGGGGTGTTCGTGGTAGGGGCCAGGACATCCAGTTTCTCTCGCGGGTTTGCTCCGGCTCGGGAGAGCTTGGGACCCGTGGTTGGTAGGATGGTGCGGCTTTGGCATGGTGACGGCTCGCCGCCGCCATTGATGTTTTGATCCCCTCCAGCCACTTTGACAACCGTGGGGGCGGTTCGTCTCGGTTCTGCCCATCTGGTTGGTATTGCGGGGTGTGGCCTGCAGAGACGCCAGCAGTTTCGAGTGTGTCCGCGAAAGCACCGCAAGGCTTAGGCCACTGCCGGCGACGACGACGTCTATGGATGCCGTTTACCTCCTTGGAGGCGTGGCCACGACACACCTCCTGCTGCTGGTTGCCTCCCTTGGGGTATTGTCTGCTGCCCTGTTGACTCGCGAGCTCTCCGAGTTCCTCCTCGGATCCCCTTCTTGTCGATGCACTGCGTCTTGATGCGACCGGCTTCACATAGACGGTGTGCTCCAGGTTTGCGCGACCACTCTCGGGCCTAGGGTGGCTGTAGGAGTTGAGGTCAGCGCAGGGGGACACTGGTGGTTTTCAATAGCTAGGTGATGTCCTGATGTCAGTTGCAAAGACAGAGGCTTTCTGTGGGGTGGGTGTTGAAGCCCATGCGAAAGCATTGCACGGCCCTTCTGTGCCGACATCGACGACGCTTGTGAGCGCCGTGTCCCTTCCTGGAGGCGCTGTCGTGAAGGTTTCCCCCTTTGAACTCTGGAGTCTCACCTGCTCTCTTGCACAGTTAGCTAGCTCCCTTGGCGTCGGTGGTCTTCTGCTAGGCGGCCCAGTGTCCTTCTTCAGTTTGGTGCAGTCCCTCAGAGCGGCGGCTCGGTGCTTGAAGTCTCTAGCCGAGCTGCCGGTGTTTAGCTAGGCCTTCGGCTCCTTTGTTTTTATCTTTGTTTAGGCTCTAGCTTAGCACATGTGCTTGTACCGCTAGCTGGCAACCCCAGTTTTTCGCTTTCTTTTTTCTGTTGTGGGTGTTCTTGTTGTACTCCTGGCCGTGATGGCTTTGTTAATTCAAAGTCGGGCTCGTCGAGCCTTCAGTTTAAAAAACACGGTGATGTCTGAATTAAGGCTCGAACACCGCCAAAGAGTGATGAAAAGAAAACCAAGCTGAATTTTTTTTTTTGAAACGGGCAAAAAATCTTTTGCCTTATATTAATAAAGGAGAAGCAAACAGGGGGTGGCAAAAGCCACAAAAGAAAAAAGAGAAGGCGGGAAAGAAGAACCCGCCCCTAAAAGATACAAACACGATCAGCCTATAAGCTCTGCCAGGTTCTTAGCGCCGGCAAAGACCCAATCCTTTCCTTCATCCTTGATCTTCTGCATGACCACCGAGGGCAAGGAAGATTTGTTGTTGAAGACTCGCTCATTCCTCTCTTTCCAGATCTCCCAGCTGATAAGCATGATTGCAGTTCGTAAACCTTTGGGAGAGGAGGTGGTGGTTTTTGCGATAGCATGCCAGTAGTCCATCACTTTAGACCTCCCCGCACCGAGGCAGCGAATAAGGTCCGGGCAGTCCAGCCAGGAAGCCGCAGCAATCCATATTCTCTTAGAGAAGCGACATTCGAAGAGCAAGTGCCGAGCCGTTTCCTGGGAGCATCTGCATAGTTGACAAAAAGGTTGATGCGGCCATCCTCGTTTGGCAAGACGGTCAGCAGTCCAGAGGCGGTTTTGTACCGCAAGCCATGCAAAGAAACGGCATTTTGGTGGGGCCCAAGGCTTCCAAACGATGTTGCCAAAAGAGCAAGGCAAAGCGGGCAAGAACTGAGCTTTGTAGGCAGAGCTGGCCGTATAGCATCCATTGGGAGTCAGCGTCCAAACTATGGAGTCCTCCGTGCCTGGTGATAGTTGGACAGCCGAAAGGAGATCCCAAAGGCGAACGTATTGCTCCATATGATCGACGGTGAAAGCCTCAACCGAAACGTCAGCCACCCAGTTGTGACCTTCAAGGGCGTCTCGGACAGTCCGGTTTTTCCTTTTGGACGCCACATATATAAGAGGGGCCATGTCTTTAGGTGGGGTACCATTAAGCCAAGAAGAAGACCAGAAGGAGGCTTTTGCGCCATCGCCGATGGTGACTGTAGTAGCGGCGTTGAAGAGGTCCAAATCCGAGGCATCAATTGGTGTTTCTGAACCCACCCATGGCTTTTCTGGGGCTGTCCATTCGTACCAAAGCCATCTGAGTCTCAGGGCACGAGAGAATTTTTCCATGTCCAGAATCCCAAGCCCGCCAAGCTCCTTGGGTCGGCAAACCTTTTGCCAGTTGACTTTGCACTTCCCTCCGCTGACCGTCTCCTGACAAGCCCAAAGCATGCCGCGACTGATCTTTGCAAAGGCCTTAAGAATGCCCTT
The DNA here is from genome assembly GCF_022539505.1 of Lolium rigidum. Lineage (NCBI taxonomy): Eukaryota > Viridiplantae > Streptophyta > Magnoliopsida > Poales > Poaceae > Lolium > Lolium rigidum. The sequence goes on from NC_061508.1 coordinate 189,376,667, forward strand.
GTCAGCTTTCAAGGCAGTCAACAGGAAGATCGGCATAGAGGAGAGCACCGATTTAACTAGAGCGGTGCAACCCGCGCGATTTAGAAATCTTCCCTTCCAAGGGTTCAGGCGTGCAACCGCTTTGTCGATGTAGGGTTGAAGATCTGCCCTCTTGAGTCGTCCAAGAGAGATAGGCAACCCCAAATACTTTATGGGGAAGGGGGTTGTGACCGCTGGGAAGTTTGCCAGAATACCATCCAGGTCGATGTCAGAGCATTGGATGGGGGCGATGGAGCTCTTTGCCACATTGGTCACCAGACCAGTAACCTCCCCGAACTGTTGAAGGATGTTGGCAAGACCGTCGAGATCGTGCACTGTGGGGGTTAAGAAGATGGCCGCATCATCGGCATATAAAGAGATTCGGGGGCCCGTCAACACTCCCGGCATAGCGTGAAGAATCCCGGAAGCCGTAGCCTCCTCTAAGATCCTTTGAAGCGGGTCAATGGCGATGTCGAACAGCAGAGGCGATAAGGGGTCTCCTTGCTCGAGGCCGCGCCCATGAGGGATTTTCTTTCCAGAACCCCGTTAAGTAAGACCCGTGAAGAAGCCGTTGAGAAGAGGGTCGTCAAAAGAGCACGCCATCTCTGGGGAAAGCCGAGACGTTGTAAGAGATCCAACATGTAGTCCCAACGTACCGAGTCAAACGCCTTGGCGATGTCCAACTTGATGAGGAGGGATGGGACTTTGTTGCGGTGAAGCTTGCGGGCGGTGTTTCTGACGTACATGAAGTTGTCATGGATAGTTCTGGACTTTATGAAAGCGCTCTGGCTGCGTGACACGATCTCATTCATCTTAGGGCTAAGACGACGGGCCATAGCTTTCGCAATGATCTTCGGGATCGCATGGATAAGACTAATAGGCCGAAAGTCCGCAATGGTATCCGCGCCATCCTTCTTAGGTAGAAGCACCAGATTGGCGGTATTGATGATGTGGAAATTGCGCGCCGAAACCTCAGAAAAGGCGTTGATGACCCTCATAAGATCGTCTTTGATAATGTCCCAACAAGTGCGGAAAAAAGCTATAGAGAAGCCGTCAGGTCCCGGGGCCTTATCCGAAGGCATTTCAAGAATGGCCTCCTTGATCTCATTCTCGGAGAAAGGGAGATCCAGGTCTTCTAAGGAATGAGACGTGAGGTTCAGGGCCTCCCAGTTGAAGTCCAGCTGGCGAGGAGGGGGTCGACCTAGGGCTTGGCAGAAATGGTCGAAGATCAGCTTGTCCTTTTCTTCGTGTGTCACAACCCAACCATCATTATGTTTGAGCCTTAGGATGTGGTTTTTGCGCTTCCTAGCATTAACCCGCAGATGGAAGAATTTTGTGTTGGCATCGCCCTCCCTAAGGTATCGGATTCTGGAAGCTTGGCGCTTACGGGACCGTTCCAGGGCAGCAAGACCTTTCACCCGCCTTTTAAGGTCAGCGCGAAGGGTTCTTTCCTCAAGAGAGAGGTCTCGAGATTCTTGCGCAATGTCGAGTTGCAGAATGACATCCAAAGCCATGAGGAGCTGAAGTTTGCAATCGGAGAAGAGGCTTTTACTCCAAGATTTCAGCCCAAGCGCCGTGGTCTTTAGCTTGTGATTTATACTGTGGACCTGCTGGGTGTGTGTAGAAGGCGCCGACCAAGCAAGTTGAACAGTCTCCTTAAAACCAGGCATTTTGGTCCAGAAGGACTCAAAACGGAAGATCGGTGGTTTCCTCGGGCCGCTTTTGTTGGAGAGGAGTAGGGGGCAATGGTCCGAAAGGGAAGACGACAGGGCGTGAAGAACATGGTTTTCGAAAACCAAATCCCAACCTGCGTTACAAAAAGCCCGGTCCAAGCGCACAAGAGTTGGGGTCTCTCTTTCGTTGCTCCATGTAAAATTTCTGTTCTGAAGTTTCAACTCCTTCAATTGGCAAGTGGCGAGTGCCTTTCTGAAAAGGCCCATCAGACGGAAGTTTAGGTTGCCATTGTTCTTATCTTCCGCTTGATAGATAAGATTGAAGTCGCCTATAATGAGCCACATGGAGTCATCAGAAGGTTTTGCGGCAATTGCTTCTGCCAAGAAAGCTTCCTTTTCAGCGTGGTCAGTGGGTCCGTAAACCGTTGTCAGCTTAAAAGAGGTGCCGCAAAGGCGAATTGTGACGTTTGCCGAGATTAGGTGAGTGCCGATATGAATATTTGAGATTTCCACATGATCGTCGTTCCAGAGCAACAGAATGCCTCCCCGGGTGCCGGTGGCTGGGCGGTGCGCGAAGGAGCGAAGTCTAAAACCTCCAATGTAAGACGCAGTCTGTTGATCAATGTGGTCGAGTTTCGTCTCTTGGATGCAGGCAATATGGCAAAGGGTATCCGCAAGGAAAGCGTGAACGGTGTCCTTACGGCTTTGATCATTTAGTCCGCGAGTGTTCCAATCAGCAATAGATAAATTTGGTCCGATCATATTGCCAAAAAACGGTGACAGTGCAGCGACAAACTCTGACAACAATAAAAACGGCACACCAGAAGAAGAGTAACAAAGACACGACGACCGTCGACAGACGACAAACAGGAAGACACAAAAGCAGCCTTCAACTAGACGATCAGGCCCTGCTCGGCAGTCTCGCAGCCTCCTGGGCCTGCCATGGCGATGAGTGATTCGTCCGCTTCAGTCATGCTGCGGATATTGAGCTTGAAGAGCTTGGCAAGGGCGTCGATTGACTTGTTCGGAAGCTGGGACTTGTATTTATCCAAGTACGCCTTCCTAGCTTCCAGCAGAGTCATTCCCTCAGCAGCAACTCCCATTTTGGAGTTCAAAACTTGAATGGCCTTGTCCATGGCATGCATTTTTGGCTTGCTAACGAGGCGAGCGCTGCGCCTAGCTTCTGGTGGAGGCTGTTCCTTGCCATGGCGGGGCTGCGGAGACATCGGGGCGGGTAGCGGAAGCAGAGGCGGTTGTGGACGAACAAAGAGCTCGACCGTGGCAGCCGGTGAAGAGTCCTGAGCCATTGGCGCGTTGGAGTTCTGCGAGCTGGGGTCGACGTTCGGAGCTGAGATATCATCAAGCATGCCTCCGGGAGAGACGACACCGTCGCCCGTATCTTGAGCTTCATCTTGCACCATGCTGATATTATCCTCCCAGGAGTCTGGCACCTCCGACAGCGCAAAGAAGGGCTGCAAGACAGCATCATGTTGTGGCGACGACAGTATCATCCCTGAGGCGCGGATGTCGCCGTCTTCATCCCACGAGCTGGGTAAACTGAAGCTAGTTTTCGCTTCAGTAGGAGGTGAAGCCAGGCGTGAGACTCCTGTAGTGAGACCCTCAGGCACCTCTTTGATGGCCACAGCCCAGTCCCTGCAAGCAACTTTGGCAACATTGAGCGGGATAACAGAGCCGGCCAGGGGTTGGAGAGGATCAACGGCCAGCTCTCCCTCAACGATAGAGGAGAGCAGCAGCTTGGAAGGAGCCTTCCCGTAGCCATGGGTTGGTGCCCGCCGTATGGCGGAGTGGCGGTTGCGCCCTTCGTAGCGACCAGAGGAGCGGCCCGAAGACCGGCCAGAACCTCCGGCTCCGCGACGACCATCCGTCGACGAGGAGAGCTTGGCGCGCAGGGAGTGTGAGGAGGCGCGCCTTGGTTGATCACGACGAGGTCCACGCCTTTCCTCTTCGTCATCGTCATTCCGGCGATGGCGCTTGCGAGAGTCGCGGTCGACGCAACGCGAGGCGTGGCGTACGCGGTGACGGCGTCGATCTTCTTTCGCAGTAGAGCGCGAACGGTGTCGGTCGGGGCCTCTTGAAGGAGAGCGATGGGAGACCCGGCTGTCCTCCTCCCGCGGCCGGGAGCGAGCCCTGTCTTCACGTTCCTCGCGGGCGAGAGAGCGCTCCCGCTCGTGCCAGTCCTTGTAGTCGCGGCCGCGAGTGTAGGCAGGGCCAAGCTCACCCAGAGCAGGGATTGGGGCCGGCATAATGGAGCCCGATCCCGCGCAGACCGGCATGCCATCAATGGTACCGAGATGGCACTGCGGGAGAGAGTGTGACGCTGGCCTGAAGTCTGTGATGGGCTCGCCACCGTCCAACACCGGTGCCCCGGTGAAATCTTCGATGCGATCAACGTGCAGCAAGATCCTGAAGGAGACACCCCTCTTCCATTGGTCGGGTCTGTCCTCTTCGATGCGCACCTTGGAGGAGAGGCCCCCCGCCCCTTTGTTGACGAAGGTGCACCAAAGTACCTTGGGGACGCGGTGCGGAGAAGCCGTCCAAACCCACAGGCCGAAGGAGGAAGTGTCCTCCATGGTGGTGAAGCCATCATCAAGTCGCTGCACCGCGCACTTTCGGCCGACCAGCTGGTCGACCACCTCCGGTCTCCAAGCAAAAGGAGGAAGGCCGTCGATGACCATGTGGACGCGAAAGTGCAAATCAGCGTTGTAGGCGTGAGAGACTGCACGCCACGGACGAAAGTGGACGTCGAGGCCGTCGAGCTTGAAATTGCAGCGTTCCGTGCGCATCACTTCATTGCGCAGCTCGGCGGAGGAGAACTTGACGAGGTATTGCTCCGGGAAGTGCGAGCTCACCAGCAGCTCCGACGCGCGTAGACGATACTTGCGGCGGAAAACATCCTCAACGTCGGTGCGGTCTGTCCCCGAAGGCGCCGCGATCACCCAGGCCACAATGGCCGTGCTCTCCCAGTCGAGGCGTTCCCGGTCGAGGTCGTAGGTGGTGGCGATGAAGCAGGAGTCCTCCTCCTCGCGAGTGGAGGGGTGGCCGAGGTACGACATGGTCGCCGAAGACGGAGCGGGGGCGTGCGGCCTCTGCGGAGAGCTTGGGCGAGGTGTTGGTGAGAAGCGTCTGCGGCCGCGCTGTCTTGGGCAGGAGGCGACCAGGTGTTCTGTGGAGCTGCAGCGGAAGCAGGGACGAAGATTTCCTCTTGTAGGGAGAGGAGGCGGAGGGGAAGCGCCCGGAGTGGAGGAGGCGTATCGATGGCGGCCGCAATTACTGGGCGAAGCCGCGCCCCTTCGAGCCTCGCGTCGTGCACGGCGCGACATAACTGCAGTCCAGCCGTCTTCCAACGGCCCGGCAGCTGGGCCCGGTAGCGCCGCGGCGGCCGGGGGAGGTGGACCGGCCTGGTGGCGCGCGCGGGAGTGGGCCATGGCGTCCTTGGGGCTTGACGGAGGGAGGACGAAGCTGACTGATTTCCTTCCTCGCTGCGGAGCAGAAGCGCCCGGCGTGGAGGCCGTGCGGAGGATCCCCACCAGGGATGACGACGGGGGAGCCGATGCGGGCGGGCATCCGGCGCGTCGCCAAGCGGCCAGAGCTTCGCAGATCAAGTCACTTTCCTCCGGGGATGGCGCGTCGAGTGACGGTCGTCTGACGACCACACTCTTCAGTCGGTGTGGAGCTCCGCTCGTGCCCGCCTGGGTCGCCGGAGCAGAGGTGTGCGCCGCCGTCCTGGATCTGGATCTTGAGGGAGCTGTGACTGTTGGAAGGGCGCAGCCAAGAAAGGCCGGAGAGAAATTTGGTGGAAGGGTGGGTGGTGGTGGTGGAAGGTGGAGAGGTGGAGGCGCCAGGCCATGGGGCGCAGCCGTGCTGGAGGGAGGCGGCGGCGACGGGCGGCCGCGAGGCGCACGAGCGTCGCAGGAGCGCATAACGGTCCTTTCCCCACTGAGCAACATTTAGCCCTTCCTTTCTAAGAACTAGTGGAAAGAGGACAGCCACCAGTGCAGCAGCCGGGTGACGTTTGCAGATAAACCAAGCTGAATCAACCACACATACACGTCAATTCGGTTCAGTGTTCGGTTCCTGGTTTAGAAGTGCCGACCCCTATTCAGTAGTTTGACAAAAGGTGCACACAAAGTAATAACCCGGAGTGACCACCCACAGACTGAAGCAAACATAAGTTTGCCCTAGGAAACTAACTAGCCAGCTAGTAATATAACTTCAGGACTACATTATCTTGTCAACAGGCTTGGATTTGGATGAGCTGCTTGCCTACGTTTTGCGCAACTTACTTGCCTTCTCTAACACGTCTAACAAGACAGAAGGGCAAGTTCTTTTGAGATTCGTGTAACCTTGGGTTGCCATCAAAGCATCCATCTCATCCTTAGACGAAATAAACTCAATGCACGCGTCCTTAAGCCTGTCACAGTTATGCTGATCAGCTAAAGCCAATGTAGTTGCTGTCTCCATGGCAAGGTTTTTCCCGAGGATGCTTTGGCATATCAACTTGAGCCTGTCAATGGCATATCTATCTGCAGCCACAAGTAAATGGCGGATTGTCTCGGTGTAATCATCATCACCAGTATCATCCACACCAGGAAATGAATCTGTGTATATGAAATGCAGCAAAGCCTTGAAAGCAGCAGGCTGCATGTCTTCAACCATAATGCATTGCTCATTTCTCTCCTTCATATCTCCATAGAGCTCTGCCTCAAAGACAGGTGATCGTGCAGCAAGTATAATCTTGTGCGCGGCAAAAGTCTCTCCCCCAACACTGAAAGTAACATCGGATCCCTTCTCTGCCAACAACAACTTGCCCAAATGTTGCGATAATTTAGAAGGCGTCACCTTGATTTCAGAGTTCCCTTTGGTTTTTACCACCTCCGATTGCTTGATGACTGTGAGTACACATTCAATCATCAGGCTATCATCCTTAATGTACCCCGATTCTTTCTGCTCCAGCAAGCTTCTAACAATGGCCCCTCCTTGTTCTGGGAAAAAACGGCGATTGTATCCGTAGTTGAACATTGCCGGTGCTGCTGAAGAAAGAATACTTTTTGGCAACCCAGTATCCGTAGTAGAACTATAGTGTTATGGCTTCTCCCAGCTCTAGCAAATCCCCTCCACCGACAGGGTTGTCAAGCTTTAGCGGCCTATACCCATCTATAATTTGATCCACCCCGGCAACAACGTAGCCATGTGGAACCGGTCCGCAGTAGTTTCTTTGATCAGGTACTGGCGGTAAGACATAGCCGATCGCCGCCTTGAGAGATAAGTAGCCCATCACTTTGACATGTAGCTCACAAGGTATCGACTCTGTGATATGATCCACAGGGTAGCGAGGAGCCATCTGCGGATCCACATCTGCATCATCACTCGGCAGCTCCGTGGAAGCCACACAGCTTTTCCGCTGAGATCCCTGGCCGCTACCATCGAATGCAGCTTCTTCTATCTCCACATTAGCTTGAGGTTGGGTGACCATTTGGGAGCTTGACATTATCTACCTCACTTGCTCCTCTAGCTTAGAAACGCGTTCTTGAACCACATCATTTTTCCTCTGACGGCTTCTATCAGGATATTTCTTTGTTTCTACAGGAAACCCAATATACCACGGCTTGAAACCTGGTATGGTTCGTGTTCGTCATGGGTGTTCAGGATTTCCAAGGGCGCGTGCGAGCTCGTCCTTCTCTCTTTCGGGATGGAACTTCCCCTCTTCAACTTCGTTTGCAACATTTCTAAAGGCTTGGATGGGAGGTTGGTTTTCCTTATGTCTTGGTGTATATATACATTTCCCTTGTGATTTCAACGTGCCCCCATGCGTGTAAAACCAATCCCTTGACTGCTGGTTCAATTTCAATACCTCTGGCTGGATCCCATTACCAATTAGTTTGTTCTCCCATTTCTTCCACTTAGGCATGCCAGCCTTGTAGCCTCCTTGCCCCCAAGATATGATAGTATATCTTATTAGCAGCATTTTTCTTATTGGTGGCTGACCTTTTCTTTGCCCTCTCCAATGTCTTGTACTTCACAAATTCCTGTCAGTGGTCTTTTATCTTCTCATAGGGTCCATTGAAATCCGGAGTCTTTTTTTCCTTGACAAACAAGTTGTCCAATTTCTTCTTGTAGCCGTTGAACTGTGTTGCCATCTTCTTAAGAGCCCATTTCTTTACTCTTCACTGTACGATATTCAGCTCGGGATCCTCAGGGTCTAGCCTATCATTCTCACGTTCAGAGTCAGTTGGCTCCAGTAAGATGAAATTTACCACGAGCTTCCTGGACATCGGAATTTTGGATCTCGTGTCGACATAAGTAACTCCTTCCGCATTTGCAGGTTTCTTCCATTCTTGAGTGGTGATCGGGATGGTGTCCCTAACAATAACTCCGCATTGACTTACAAACTTTTTTGCGTGAGCCTTGGGAGCAATCGGTTCACCATCTTCAACGATTTCCGTGATGGTGCACCTTTCATGGTCTTCCATCTTTCTGCCCGCGCCTCGTTTACTTCCAGTAGATTTTGTTGATCGGGGGGTCTAAAAGAAGAAACAACTTTAATATATGTATATGCATAAATCTGGAGGCTTGGTTAATTAATATATATACACCTCGGCGCCGTCAGCTTCTCCCTCGTCGGAGTTGGTGCCTTCTCCCTCACCGGAGCCATCTCCACGGTGGTCTTGCTCATCTCCCTCACCGGAGCCGTCTCCACGGTTTTGCTCATCTCCCTCACGGGATTGGATCAGATAAAGAGAGGTGATATCGTCATCATCACGGATAAGGTCCTCGACGATGTATTCATTTTCTAGGTCCCGTTCCATAGTTTCTGCAAAGACTTACAAGTTATTCTAATGCTATAAACACAACGAAGCAGTAATTAAGGATAATGCTCAAAACATGATCAAATATTAGAGTTACACATATATATAGGTACTAATTAAGGATAATGCTCAATGCATAATCAAAGATTGGAGTTACACATATAGCTCGATCGGGTCCATTTATATTTAACCCTAATACATCAGTAGAACCTCTCAACGGTGCCGACCGGGTCCTGAGCCACACCGGCTGAACACCCAAAGCCAGGGAACAATCACAGGGTCATAGCTCACGTGAGATCCCTACATAACTGACCATCCGCTCCTATACATGGCTTCTAACACATGTAGGTAATGGCGAACGTGCTCGTCCTCCTCTGCAATGCGGCGAGCTACCACCTCCTGGGGGGCCGGCTCCCTCTAAAACGAGCGTGGCCCACGCGACCTCCACCAAAGAAGATCCGGGTCGACGACGGGACCTGGATTCCGCACCAAGGTGCGAGCCCCGGAAGATAACACCTCCCAGTGCCACCCCGGCGGAGCCCAGTCCCGGACCTCCCCCATCAGCAGCATCTAGTCCAGAACGGTCCAAACCCTCCACGCCGCGGCGGGCGCGACATCGTAGCAATGCAAACTAAATACTATATGTACTAACATAATTAAAAAAACATAAATATTGAATATATATTACTAACAAATATTACTACTTTTTTCTAACATATACATTTTTATCTAACAAACATTTCTAACTAATACCATTAATTTTATATAAATTTCACTACTTTTTATCTAACAAAAAATTTCTAACTATAATTTTCACTACCTTTTTCTAACATATAAATTTTATATAACAAATACTTCTAACTAATTTTTCTAACTAATACCACTTATTTTATATAATTTTCACTACTTTTTATCTAACAAAATTTTTGTAACTATTATTTCTTACTAACTAATACTACTACTTTTATAAAAAAATTCTAACTAAATAAACAAAATAAACCTAACTATACTAACAATATATATACACTAAACAAAAGTATACCTAACTATACTAAAAATATACTAACAATATACACTAACAAATAAATAACAAATTAAAAGTAAAAAAAGAGGTGCATGTGGCCGGGGCCAGCGCCTCACCTTGCCGGTGGAGGAGGCGGCAGCAGCATCGACTGGTGGGGGCGGCGTCGTGCGGCCGGTGGCGAGGGTCGATGGAGAGCGGCGGCCCGGCGGCGCGCGGGTGGAGAAGAAGAGGAGGCCGGGCCGACGCGCGGGAGAGGAAGCGGCGGCGCGAACGGGCGGCAGCGGGACAGACGGCTGCGGCGCTCAAAAATCGGGCAGCCTGCCGGCGTCGTTCATCTCCTCGCGCGACCTGGTCCTTAGCGGTTTCTGGCAGATTAATATGGCGAAGAAGGAGTGGCGCGCTGCGCGCGGTTATTTAAGGCGTTAGCCCTTTAGCACCGGTTCTTGGCTGGAACCGGTGCTAAAGGGTATTTTTTGGCCCACCTCTGTGTGGCGCCAAGGCACCCTTTAGCACCGGTTCCATCCACGAACCAGTACTAACAGTCAAATTTTCAGAAGTTTTTTGTGTTTCATTGTTTTCCGCCTTTTTTCTTTCATTGGTTCCCGTCACGATGCCGCCCATATTGTGCACACATGTGCATCTTGGGATGTCTTACGATGTTGCAGGAGGAAGTTTTCCTTTTCATCGCACGAAAAAACCATTTTCCATTTTCTAGGTGCCGAAAAGGGGGTATTTTGTGAAGCAACCACCAAATTAAAGTTTCACATTGGTACCAACACATTTTAAAAAAAAATACTAGACCACCTAAGATGGATAATTTCCAAACCGGTGTATCTGCAGCCTTTCCATCCAAACCTCGTGAAAAAGACAAATCCCTGCCGAATCGGCACGAGGCCGACCAGATTTGAACTACAGGCACATGATATAATGCTCAAGATTTTGTAAAAATCTTTATTGGGTTCACAACATGCTATTTCATCAGAGATCCAGTGCAAGTTTAGCGAAACTCCGCCCCGAGCGATGGATCTTCATGCCCGCCGTTTTGAATATACATTGAAACGAGCATAAAAAAATTCAAAAACGATCCAAACAACGTGAAACCTACGCGTGCTGTCATATATTGTGTCATAGTTGCAAGGAAAAATAATAGGGATTTCTATTTTCGTGCCCCTGGCTCCTTAGTTGTGCTCAGTTTTTCCCAGCCCCTTAGTTTTTCCTCAGTTTTCTCCAAAACCTTGTCTGAAACCCGCAGAAGGAGCTCGGACGGAAGGAATCCCGTTTAGTTGACATTGGTTGGTGCTGGCAAGTGGGGCCGCTGTTGGTGCCCCGCAGTGGACACGTCTTCACTTATCTAGATCATCGTGGGACCCACAACTTGTCCACATTAAGTGCGCCGGACCCACAGCTTACCCAGGTGACCGTTGCAAAATGGGAGCCCGAGCCAGCCCCGCGCCCGTGCCCGTTGATACGTCTCCGACGTATCGATAATTTCTTATGTTCCATGCCACATTATTGATGATATCTACATGTTTTATACACATTATATGTCGTATTTATGCATTTTCCGGCACTAACCTATTAACGAGATGCCGAAGAGCCGTTCTGTTGTTTTCTGCTGTTTTTGGTTTCAGAAATCCTAGTAAGGAAATATTCTCGGCATTGGACGAAATCAACGCCCAGGGTCCTATTTTTGCACGAAGCTTCCAGAAGACCGAGGGGGCAAGGAAGTGGGGCCACGAGGTGCCCAGACACCAGGGCGGCGCGGCCTGGGCCTTGGCCGCGCCGGCCTGTCGTGTGGGGCCCTCGTGTGGCCCCCTGACCTAACTCCTCCGCCTACTTATAGCCTTCGTCGCGAAACCCCCAGTACCAAGAGCCACGATACGGAAAACCTTACTGAGACGCCGCCGCCGCCAATCCCATCTCGGGGGATTCAGGAGATCGCCTCCGGCACCCTGCCGGAGAGGGGAATCATCTCCCGGAGGACTCTTCACCGCCATGGTCGCCTCCGGAGTGATGAGTTAGTAGTTCACCCCTGGACTATGGGTCCATAGCAGTAGCTAGATGGTTGTCTTCTCCTTATGTGTTTCATTGTCGGATCTTGTGAGCTGCCTAACATGATCAAGATCATCTATCTGTAATGCTATATGTTGTGTTTGTCGGGATCCGATGGATAGAGAATACTATGTTATGTTGATTATCAATCTATTACCTATGTGTTGTTTATGATCTTGCATGCTCTCCGTTATTAGTAGAGGCTCGGCCAAGTTTTTGCTCTTAACTCCAAGAGGGAGTATTTATGCTCGATAGTGGGTTCATGCCTCCATTAAATCTGGGACAGTGACAGAAAGTTCTAAGGTTGTGGATGTGCTATTGCTACTAGGGATAAAACATTGATGCTATGTCTAAGGATGTAGTTATTGATTACATTACGCACCATACTTAATGCAATTGTCTGTTGTTTAGAACTTAATACTGGAAGGGGTTCGGATGATAACCTGAAGGTGGAATTTTTAGGCATAGATGCATGCTGGATAGCGGTCTATGTACTTTGGCGTAATGCCCAATTAAATCTCACAATACTCATCATATCATGTATGTGCATGGTCATGCCCTCTCTATTTGTCAATTGCCCAACCGTAATTTGTTCACCCAACATGCTATTTATCTTATGGGAGAGACACCTCTAGTGAACTGTGGACCCCGGTCCATTCTTTACATCGAATACAATCTACTGCAATATTTGTTTTACTATTTTCTGCAAACAATCATCATCCACAATTTACATCTAATCCTTTGTTACAGTAAGCCGGTGAGATTGACAACCTCACTATTTCGTTGGGGCAAAGTACTTTGGTTGTGTTGTGCAGGTTCCACGTTGGCGCCGGAATCCCTGGTGTTGCGCCGCACTACATCCCGCCGCCATCAACCTTCAACGTGCTTCTTGACTCCTACTGGTTCGATTAAACCTTGGTTTCTTGCGAGGAAACTTGCTACGTGCGCATCACACCTTCCTCTTGGGGTTCCCAACGGACGTGTCAACTACACGCATCAAGCAAATTTCCGGCGTCGTTGCCGGGGACCCGAAGAAAAGTTACTCCACAAAGATTTCTAACTCCCACGCCAACTCCGCGCCGAGCAACAAATTTCCGGCGCCGTTGCCTGGGGAGATCAAGACACGCTGCAAGGGGAGTCTCCACAATCCAATCTCTTTACTTTGTTTTTGTCTTGCTTTATTTTATTTACTACTTTGTTTGCTGCATTATATCAAAACACAAAAAAATTAGTTGCTAGCTTTACTTTATTTACTGTCTTGCACTCTATATCAAAAACACAAAAAAATTAGTTACTTGCATTTATTTTATCTAGTTTGCTTTATTTACTACTGCTAAAATGGCCACTCCTGAAAATACTAAGTTGTGTGACTTCACAACCACAAACAATAATGATTTCTTATGCACACCTATTGCTCCACCTGCTACTACAGCAGAATTCTTTGAAATTAAACCTGCTTTACTCGAATCTTGTTATGCGAGAGCAATTTTTCGGTGTTAGTTCGATGATGCTCGCTGCCCATCTCAATAATTTTGTTGAATTGTGTGAAATGCAAAAGTATAAAGATGTAGATGGTGACATTATAAAATTAAAATTGTTTCCTTTCTCCTTAAGAGCAAGAGCTAAAGATTGGTTGCTATCTCTGCCTAAGAATAGTATTGATTCATGGACTAAATGCAAGGATGCCTTTATTGGTAGATATTATCCCCCTGCTAAAATTATATCTTTGAGGAGTAGTATAATGAATTTTAAACAATTGGATAATGAGCATGTTGCACAAGCTTGGGGAAGAATGAAATCCTTGGTTAAAAATTGCCCAACCCATGGACTGACTACTTGGATGATCATCCAAACCTTTTATGCAGGACTGAATTTTTCTTCGCGGAACCTATTGGATTCAGCTGCTGGAGGTACTTTTATGTCCATCACTCTTGGTGAAGCAACAAAGCTTCTTGATAATATGATGATTAATTACTCTGAATGGCACACGGAAAGAGCTCCACAAGGTAAGAAGGTAAATTCTGTCAAAGAAACCTCTTCCTTGAGTGATAAGATTGATGCTATTATGTCTATGCTTGTGAATGATAGGACTAATGTTGATCCTAATAATGTTCCGCTAGCTTCATTGATTTCCCAAGAAGAACATGTTGATGTAAACTTCATTAAAAATAATAATTTCAACAACAATGCTTATTGGAACAATTCTAGTAATAACTATAGGCCATATCCTTATAATAATGGTAACGGTTATGGTAATTCTTATGGGAATTCTTACAACAATAATAGGAACACACCCCTGGACTTGAAGCTATGCTTAAAGAATTTATTAGTACACAAACTGCTTTTAACAAATCTGTTGAGGAAAAGCTCAATAAAATTGATATTCTCGCTTCTAAGGTTGATAGTCTTGCCTCTGATGTTGATCTTTTGAAATCGAAAGTTATGCCTAATAAGGATATTGAAAATAAAATTGTTACTACAGAAAATTCCATCCAAGTTAGAATTAATGAGAATATAAGATTAATGGCCGAATTGCATGCTAGGTGGGAAAGAGAAGAAAATGAAAAACTAGCTAAAGAGAATAATGTAGCTAAAGTTTGGACTATTACCACCACTAGTAATGTTAATGATTCACATGTTGCTGCACCTCCTACTATCAATGGTAAAATAATTGGTGTTGGCAATGTTTCTACTCCTAATGCAAAGCCTGCAAAACTGCAAAAAACTGTTAAAACTGCTGAAACTGCCTGTGATAAAACTGCTGAAATTTTTTCCAACATTGGGGATGATGATCCCATTGCTTTAGATTTTGATGATTGCCACATCTCTGAAGTTATAAAGTTCTTGCAAAAACTTGCTAAGAGTCCTAATGCTAGTGCTATAAACTTGGCTTTCACAAAACACATTACAAATGCTCTCATAAAAGCTAGAGAAGAGAAATTAGAACGTGAAGCTTCTATTCATAGAAAGTTAGAAGATGGTTGGGAGCCCATCATTAAGATGAAGGTCAATGACTTTGTTTGTAATGCTTTATGTGATCTTGGTGCAAGTATTTCCGTTATGCCTAAGAAAATTTATGATATGCTTGACTTGCCACCATTGAAAAATTGTTATTTGGATGTTAATCTTGTTGATAATGCTATAAAGAAACCTTTGGGGAGAGTTGATAATGTTCGCATTACCGTTAACAATAACCTTGTCCCCGTTGATTTTGTTGTCTTGGATATTGAATGCAATGCATCTTGCCCCATTATATTGGGAAGACCTTTTCTTCGAACTCGTTGGAGCTATCATTGATATGAAGGAAGGTAATATCAAATATCAATTTCCTCTTAAGAAAGGTATGGAACACTTCCCTAGAAAGAGAATGAAGTTACCTTTTGATTCTATTATTAGAACAAGTTATGATGTTGATACTTCGTCTCTTGATAATACTTGGTACACACTTTCTGCGCCTAGCTGAAAGGCGTTAAAGAAAAGCGCTTATGGGAGACAACCCATGTTTTTACTACAGTACCTTTATTTTATATTTGAGTCTTGGAAGTTGTTTACTACTGTAGCAACCTATCCTTATCTTAGTTTTATGCATTGTTGTGCCAAGTAAAGTCTTTGATAGTAAGGTTCATACTAGATTTGGATTACTGCGCAGAAATAGATTTCTTTGCTGTCACGAATTTCGACCTGCCTCTCTGTAGGTAGCTCAGAAAAATATACCAATTTACGTGCGTGATCCTCAGATATGTACGCAACTGTCATTCAATTTGGGCATTTTCATTTGAGCAAGTCTGGTGCCATTTTAAAATTCTTCTTTACGAACTGTTCTGTTTTGACAGATTCTGCCTTTTATTTCACATTGCCTCTTTTGCTATGTTGGATGAATTTCTTTGATCCATTAATGTCCAGTAGCTTTATGCAATGTCCAGAAGTGTTAAGAATGATTATGTCACCTCTGAACATATAGATTTTTATTGTGCACTAACCCTCTAATGAGTTGTTTCGAGTTTGGTGTGGAGGAAGTTTTCAAGGATCAAGAGAGGGAAATGATGCAATATGATCAAGGAGAGTGAAAGCTCTAAGCTTGGGGATGCCCCGGTGGTTCACCCCTGCATATTTTAAGAAGACTCAAGCGTCTAAGCTTGGGGATGCCCAAGGCATCCCCTTCTTCATCTACAACATTATCAGGTTCCTCCCCTGAAACTATATTTTTATTCCATCACATCTTATGTACTTTACTTGGAGCGTCGGTTTCTTTTTGTTTTTGTTTTTGTTTGAATAAAATGGATCCTAGCATTCATTGTTGGGAGAGAGACATGCTCCGCTGTTGCATATGGACAAATATTTCCTTAGGCTTTACTCATAGTATTCATGGCGAAGGTTGAATCTTCTTCGTTAAATTGTTATATGGTTGGAATCGGGAAATGCTACATGTAGTAATTCTAAAATGTCTTGAATAATTTGATACTTGGAAATTGTTGTGCTCATGTTTAAGATCTTGCATCATATACTTTGCACCCATTAATGAAGAAATACATAGAGCTTGCTAAAATTTGGTTTGCATATTTGGTCTCTCTAAAGTCTAGATAATTTCTAGTATTGAGTTTTGAACAACAAGGAAGACGGTGTAGAATCTTATAATGTTTACAATATGTCTTTTATGTGAGTTTTGCTGCACCGTTCATCCTTGTGTTTGTTTCAAATAACCTTGCTAGCCTAAACCTTGTATCGAGAGGGAATAGTTCTCATGCATCCAAAATCCTTGAGCCAACCACTATGCCATGTGTGTCCACCATACCTACCTACTACATGGTATTTCTACGCCATTCCGAGTAAATTGCTTGAGTGCTATCTTTAAAATTTCCATCATTCGCCTTTGCAATATATAGCTCATGGGACAAAATAGCCTTAAAAACTATTGTGGTATTGAATATTTACTTATGCACTTTATCTCTTATTAAGTTGCTTGTTGTGCGATAACCATGTTCCTGGGGACGCCATCAACTACTCTTTGTTGAATATCATGTGAGTTGCTATGCATGTCCGTCTTGTCTGAAGTAAGGGAGATTTACCACTCATTTTAATGTTTAGAGCATGCATATTGTTAGAGAAGAACATTGGGCCGCTAACTAAAGCCATGAATCATGGTGGAAGTTTCAGTTTTGGACATATATCCTCAATCTCATATGAGAACATTAATTGTTGCTACATGCTTATGCATAAAAGAGGAGTTCATTATCTCGTTGTCTATGTTGTCCCGGTATGGATGTCTAAGTTGAGAATAATCAAAAGCGAGAAATCCAAATGCGAGCTTTCTCCTTAGACCTTTGTACGAGGCGGCATAGAGGTACCCCTTTGTGACACTTGGTTAAAACATGTGTATTGCAATGATAATCCCGGTGATCCGAGCTAATTAGGACAAGGTGCGGGCACTATTAGTATACTATGCATGAGGCTTGCAACTTGTAAGATATAATTTACATGATACATATGCTTTATTACTACCGTTGACAAAATTGTTTCATGTTTTCAAAACCAAAGCTCTAGCACAAATATAGCAATCGATGCTTTCCTCTTTGAAGGACCTTTCTTTTACTTTTATGTTGAGTCAGTTCACCTATCTCTCTCCACCTCAAGAAGCAAACACTTGTGTGAACTATGCATTGATTCTTACATACTTGCATATTGCACTTGTTATATTACTTTACATTGACAATATCCATGAGATATAACTGTTATAAGTTGAAAGCAACCGCTGAAACTTAATCTTATTTTGTGTTGCTTCAATACCTTTACTTTGATTTATTGCTTTATGAGTTAACTCTTATGCAAGACTTATTGATGCTTGTCTTGAAGTACTATTCATGAAAAGTCTTTGCTTTATGATTCATTTGTTTACTCATGTCATTACCATTGTTTTGATCGCTGCATTCATTACATATGCTTACAATAGTATGATCAAGGTTATGATGGCATGTCACTCCAGAAATTATCTTTGTTATCGTTTACCTGCTCGGGACGAGCGAGAACTAAGCTTGGGGATGCTGATACGTCTCCGACGTATCGATAATTTCTTATGTTCCATGCCACATTATTGATGATATCTACATGTCTTATACACATTATATGTCGTATTTATGCATTTTCCGGCACTAACCTATTAACGAGATGCCGAAGAGCCGCTTGTTGTTTTCTCGCTGTTTTTGGTTTCGAAATCCTAGTAAGGAAATATTCTCGGAATTGGACGAAATCAACGCCCAGGGTCCTATTTTTGCACGAAGCTTCCAGAAGACCAAGGGGGAAAGGAAGTGGGGCCACTAGGTTCCCAGACACCAGGGCGGCGCGGCCTGGGCCTTGGCTGCGCCGGCCTGTCGTGTGGGGCCCTCGTGTGGCCCCCTGACCTATCTCCTCCGCCTACTTATAGCCTTCGTCGCGAAACCCCCATTACCGAGAGCCACGATACGGAAAACCTTACTGAGACGCCGCCGCCGCCAATCCCATCTCGGGGGATTCAGGAGATCGCCTCCGGCACCCTGCCGGAGAGGGGAATCATCTCCCGGAGGACTCTTCACCGCCATGGTCGCCTCCGGAGTGATGAGTGAGTAGTTCACCCCTGGACTATGGGTCCATAGCGGTAGCTAGATGGTTGTCTTCTCCTTATGTGCTTCATTGTCGGATCTTGTGAGCTGCCTAACATGATCAAGATCATCTATCTGTAATGCTATATGTTGTGTTTGTCGGGATCCGATGGATAGAGAATACTATGTTATGTTGATTATCAATCTATTACCTATGTGTTGTTTATTATCTTGCATGCTCTCCGTTATTAGTAGAGCCTCTGGCCAAGTTTTTGCTCTTAACTCCAAGAGGGAGTATTTATGCTCGATAGTGGGTTCATGCCTCCATTAAATGCTGGGACAAGTGACGTAAAGTTCTAAGGTTGTGGATGTCTTGTTGCCACTAGGGATAAAACATTGATGCTATGTCTAAGGATGTAGTTATTGATTACATTACGCACCATACTTAATGCAATTGCCTATTGTTTACAACTTAATACTGGAAGGGGTTCGGATGATAATCTGAAGGTGGACTTTTTAGGCATAGATGCATGCTGGATAGTGGTCTATGTACTTTGTCGTAATGCCCAATTAAATCTCACAATACTCATCATATCATGTATGTGCATGGTCATGCCCTCTCTATTTGTCAATTGCCCGACTGTAATTTGTTCACCCAACATGCTATTTATCTTATGGGAGAGACACCTCTAGTGAACTGTGGACCCCGGTCCATTCTTTACATCGAATACAATCTACTGCAATATTTGTTTTACTATTTTTTGCAAACCATCATCATCCACACTTTACATCTAATCCTTTGTTACATCAAGCCGGTGAGATTGACAACCTCACTGTTTCGTTGGGGCAAAGTACTTTGGTTGTGTTGTGCAGGTCCACGTTGGCGCCGGAATCCCTCGTGTTGCGCCGCACTACATCCCGCCGCCATCAACCTTCAACGTGCTTCTTGACTCCTACTGGTTCGATTAAACCTTGGTTTCTTACTGAGGGAAACTTGCTACTGTGCGCATCACACCTTCCTCTTGGGGTTCCCAACGGACGTGTCAACTACACGCATCAAGCAAATTTCTGGCGCCGTTGCCGGGGACCTGAAGAAAAGTTACTCCACAAAGATTTCTAACTCCCACGCCAACTCCGCGCCAGCACCCGTGCCATTGCTTCCCCTTTCTTTCCCCGCGCCCCATTGTTCTTCTTCTCCGCCAGCGGCAGCCCTTCTCCGGCAGGCGGGTGATGTCTAGTTTCTCTTCGACCTCCCGTTCTTCATGGCCGCAGTATGGACCCGTGCCTTTGACAAGATGCCTGATGTCTACGGGAGCTTCTATTCTTGTAGACAGTGTTGGGCCTCCAAGAGCAGAGGTTTGTAGAACAGCAGCAAGTTTCCCTTAAGTGGATACCCAAGGTTTATCGAACTCAAGGAGGAAGAGGTCAAAGATATCCCTCTCATGCAACCCTGCAACCACAAAGCAAGAAGTCTCTTGTGTCCCCAACACACCTAATAGGTGCACTAGTTCGGCGAAGAGATAATGAAATACAGGTGGTATGAATAAGTAGTAGCAACGAGCACCGGAAAAGCGCTTTGCCCGAGGACGAGTAAACAAGCAGTAGTAATGCAGCGAGTAGTAACGCAAGTAAAACGAGTAAACAAGCAACGATAGCGTATTTAGGAACAAGGCCTAGGGATTACACTTTCACTAGTGGACACTCTCAACATTGATCACATAACGAGAATAGATAAATGCATACTCTACACTTTTGTTGGATGATGAACACATTGCGTAGGATTACACGAACCCTCAATGCCGGAGTCAACAAGCTCCACAATAATGCTCATATTTTAGTAACCTTTAGTGTAAGATAGATCAAAAGACTAAACCAAGTACTAGCATAGCATGCACACTGTCACATTCATGCATATGTAGGAGGAATAGATCACATCAATATTATCATAGCAATAGTTAACTTCGCAATCTACAAGAGATCATGATCATAGCATAAACCAAGTACTAACACGGTGCACACATCTGTCACCTTTGCACACGTGCGGGAGGAATAAAACTACGTTAATAACACATCACTAGAGTAGCACATAGATAAATTGTGATACAAAACACATTGCAGTCATAAAGAGATATAAATAAGCACTTCACTACGCCATTCATAACGGTGAGTAAGTATTCCGTGAAATATAGCCTAAGAGACCCACACGGTGCACACACACTGTCACCTTTACACACATGGGACAAGGAGTCTCCGGAGATCACATAAGTAAAACTCACTTGACTAGCACAATGACATCTAGATTACAAGCATCATCATATGAATCTCAATCATGTAAGGCAGCTCATGAGATTATTGTATTGAAGTACATAGGAGAGAGATGAACCACATAGCTACCGGTACAGCCCCGAGCCTCGATGGAGAACTACTCCCTCCTCATGGGAGCAGCAGCGGTGATGAAGATGGCGGTGGAGATGGCAGCGGTGTCGATGGAGAAGCCTTCCGGGGCACTTCCACCGCTCCGGCAGGGTGCCGGAACGAGACTCCTGTCCCCAGATCTTGGCTTCGCGATGGCGGCGGCTCTGGAAGGTTTTCCGTATCGTGGTTCTTTCGCATCAGGGTTTTTGATCCAGGGGCTTTATATAGGCGAAGAGGCGGCGCAGGAGGGTCGAAGGGGTGGCCACACCATAGGGCGGCGCGGCCAGGGCCTGGGCCGCGCCGGCCTATGGTCTGGGTGGCTCGTGGCCCCCTCCGGTCCTTCTCGGGTGTTCGGATGCTTCCGGTGAAAATAGGGACCTGGGTCTTGATTTCGTCCGATTCCGAGAATATTTCGTTACTAGGATTTCCGAAACCAAAAACAGCGAGAAACACAGAATTGGCACTTCGGCATCTTGTTAATAGGTTAGTTCCAGAAAATGCACGAATATGACATAAAGTGTGCATAAAACATGTAGGTATCATCAATAATGTGGCATGGAACACAAGAAATTATCGATACGTCGGAGACGTATCAGCATCCCCAAGCTTAGTTACGCTCGTCCCGAGCGGATAAAACGATAACAAAGATAATTTCGAAGTGATATGCCATCATAACCTTGATCATACTATTTGTAAACATATGTAGTGGATGCAGCGATCAAAACAATGGTAATGACATGAGTAAACAAGTGAATCATATAACAAAGACTTTTCATGAATAGTACTTCAAGACAAGTATTAATAAGTCTTGCATAAGAGTTAACTCATAAAGCAATAAATCAAAGTAAAGGTATTGAAGCAACATAAAGGAAGATTAAGTTTCAGCGGTTGCTTTCAACTTGTAACATGTATATCTCATGGATAATTGTCAACATAGAGTAATATAACAAGTACAATATGCAAGTATGTAGGAATCAATGCACGAGTTCACACAAGTGTTTGCTTCTTGAGGTGGAGAGAGATAGGTGAACCGACTCAACATAAAAGTAAAAAAGAATGGTCCTTCAAAGAGGAAAGCATCGATTGCTATATTTGTGCTAGAGCTTTTATTTTGAAAACATGAAACAATTTTGTCAACGGTAGTAATAAAGCATATGAGTTATGTACATTATATCTTACAAGTTGCAAGCCTCATGCATAGTATACTAATAGTGCCCGCACCTTGTCCTAATTAACTTGGACTACCGGATCTTTGCAATGCACATGTTTTGACCAAGTGTCACAATGGGGTACCTCCATGCCGCCTGTACAAAGGTCTAAGGAGAAAGCTCGCATTTTGGATTTCTCTCTTTTGATTATTCTCAACTTAGACATCCATACCGGGACAACATAGACAACAGATAATGGACTCCTCTTTAATGCATAAGCATGTGGCAACAATTATTATTCTCATATGAGATTGTGGATATATGTCCAAAACTGAAACTTCCACCATGATTCATGGCTTTAGTTAGCGGCCCAAAGTTCTTCTCTAACAATATGCATGCTCCAACCATAAAGGTGGTAGATCTCTCTTACTTCGAGACAAGACGGACATGCATAGCAACTCACATGATATCCAACAAAGAATAGTTGATGGCGTCCCCGGAAGCATGGTTATCGCACAACAAGCAACTTAATAAGAGATAAAGTGCATAAGTACATATTCAATACCACAATAGTTTTTAAGCTATTTGTCCCATGAGCTATATATTGCAAAGGTGAATGATGGAATTTTAAAGGTAGCACTCAAGCAATTTACTTTGGAATGGCGGATAAATACCATGTAGTAGGTAGGTATGGTGGACACAAATGGCATAGTGGTTGGCTCAAGTATTTTGGATGCATGAGAAGTATTCCCTCTCGATACAAGGTTTAGGCTAGCAAGGTTATTTGAAACAAACACAAGGATGAACGGTACAGCAAAACTCACATAAAAGACATATGGTAAACATTATAAGACTCCATACCGTCTTCCTTGTTGTTCAAAACTCAATACTAGATGTTATCTAGACTCTAGAGAAACCAAATATGCAAACCAAATTAGCAAGCTCTAAGTATTTCTTCATTAATAAGTGCAAAGTATATGATGCAAGAGCTTAAACATGAGCACAACAATTGCCAAGTATCACTTTATCCAAGACATTATAGAGTTACTACATGTAGCATTTTCCAATGCCAACCATATAACAATTTAACGAAGAGGAAACTTCGCCATGAATATTATGAGCTAAGAACACATTTGTTCATATGAACCAGCGGAGCGTGTCTCTCTCCCACACAAGCATGATGTAATCCAATTTATTCAAACACAAACAAAAATAGAAACAAACAAACAGACGCTCCAAGTAAAGTACATAAGATGTGACGGAATAAAAATATAGTTTCAGGGGAGGAACCTGATAGTTTGTCGATGAAGAAGGGGATGCCTTGGGCATCCCCAAGCTTAGACGCTTGAGTCTTCTTGAAATATGCAGGGGTGAACCACCGGGGCATCCCCAAGCTTAGAGCTTTCACTCTCCTTGATCATAGTATATCATCCTCCTCTCTTGACCCTTGAAAACTTCTTCCACACCAAACTTTAAGCAAACTCATTAGAGGGTTAGTGCATAATCAAAAACTCACATGTTCAGAGGTGACACAATCATTCTTAACACTTCTGGACATTGCTCAAAGATACTGGAAGGTAATGGAACAAAGAAATCCACCCAACACAGCGAAAGAAGCAATGCGAAATAAAAGGCAGAATCTGTCAAAAACAGAACAGTCCGTAAAGACGAATTTTAAAATGGCACCAGACTTGCTCAAATGGAAAAACTCAAAACTAATGAAAGTTGCGTACATATCTGAGGATCACTCACGTAAATTGGCATAATTTTCTGAGTTACCTACAGAGAATTAGACCCAGATTCGTGACAGACAGCAATGCTGTTTCTGCGCAGCAATCCAAATCTAGCATCAACTTTACCATAGAGACTTTACTTGGCACAAAAACATGATAAGGATAGGTTGCTACAGTAGTAAACAACTTCCAAGACACAAATATAAAACAAAGTACTGTAGCAAAATAACACATGGGTTATCTCCCAAGAAGTTCTTTTCTTTATAGCCATTAAGATGGGCTCAGCGAGTTTTAATGATGCACTCGCAAGAAATAATATTTGAAGCAAAAGAGAGCATCAAGAGGCAAATTCAAAACAAATTTAAGTCTAACATGCTTCCTATGCATAGGAATCTTGTAAATAAACAAGTTCATGAAGAGCAAAGTAACAAGCATAGGAAGATAGAACAAGTGTAGCTTCAAAAATTTCAGCACATAGAGAGGCATTTTAGTAACATGAAAATTTCTACAACCATATTTTCCTCTCTCATAATAACTTTCAGTAGCATCATGAGCAAACTCAAAAATATAACTATCACATAAAGCATTCTTATAATGAGTCTCATGCATAAAATTATTACTCTCCACATAAGCATAATCAATTTTATTAGTTGTAGTGGGAGCAAATTCAACAAAGTAGCTATCATTATTATTCTCATCAAGTGTAGGAGGCATAGTATAATCACAACAAAATTTGCTCTCCGCAGTAAGAGGCACCAAAAGACCACTATCATTATAATCATCAGAAATAGGAGGCAAAGTATCATCAAAGAAAATTTTCTCCTCAATGCTTGGGGGACTAAAAAGATCATGAAAACCAGCTTCCCCAAGCTTAGAACTTTCTATATCATTATCAACAATGGTGTTCAAAGCGTTCATACTAATATTACTACCAAGCATGCAAATAAGATTCCATAGGTTTTTTAATTTTCGCATCAAACAATCCATGTTTTAAATCAGGAAATAGAATAAGAAGCTCATTGTTGTCCATTATGCCAAACTAGTGTAAACAAGAAACAAAAAGATGCAATTGCAGGATCTAAAGGAAATATCTTCGAGCACAAACACAATGGCGCCGGAAAAGTACTGTTACACGGAACCGGAGTATGAGTGCCTTTTTACCTTTCCTCCCGGCAACGGCGCCGAGAAAAGTGCTTGGCGCGTAGTTGACGAGGGAGGAAAAGTGCTTAGTTGCCGGGCTTGCCAATGTGTGAGTGCCGTTTACCTTCCCTCCCCGGCAACGGCGCCAGAAAAGTGCTTGATGTCTACGGGAGCTTCTATTCTTGTAGACAGTGTTGGGCCTCCAAGAGCAGAGGTTTGTAGAACAGCGAGCAAGTTTCCCTTAAGTGGATACCCAAGGTTTATCGAACTCGGGGAGGAAGAGGTCAAAGATATCCCTCTCATGCAACCCCGCAACCACAAAGCAAGAAGTCTCTTGTGTCCCCAACACACCTAATAGGTGCACTAGTTCGGCGAAGAGATAATGAAATACGAGGTGGTATGAATAAGTAGTAGCAACGAGCACCGGAAAAGTGCTTTGCCCAGGACAGTAAACAAGCGATAGTAATGCAGCGATAGTAACGCGATAGAAACAAGTAAACAAGCAACGATAGCGTATTTAGGAACAAGGCCTAGGGATTACACTTTCACTAGTGGACACTCTCAACATTGATCACATAACAGAATAGATAAATGCATACTCTACACTTTTGTTGGATGATGAACACATTGCGTAGGATTACACGAACCCTCAATGCCGGAGTCAACAAGCTCCACAATAATGCTCATATTTTAGTAACCTTTAGTGTAAGATAGATCAAAAGACTAAACCAAGTACTAGCATAGCATGCACACTGTCACCTTCATGCATATGTAGGAGGAATAGATCACATCAATATTATCATAGCAATAGTTAACTTCGCAATCTACAAGAGATCATGATCATAGCATAAACCAAGTACTAACACGGTGCACACATCTGTCACCTTTGCACACGTGCGGGAGGAATAAAACTACTTTAATAACACATCACTAGAGTAGCACATAGATAAATTGTGATACAAAACACATTGCAATCATAAAGAGATATAAATAAGCACTTCACTACGCCATTCATAACGGTGAGTAAGTATTCTGTGAAATATAGCCTAAGAGACCCACACGGTGCACACACTCGTCACCTTTACACACGTGGGACAAGGAGTCTCCGGAGATCACATAAGTAAAACTCACTTGACTAGCACAATGACATCTAGATTACAAGCATCATCATATGAATCTCAATCATGTAAGGCAGCTCATGAGATTATTGTATTGAAGTACATAGGAGAGAGATGAACCACATAGCTACCGAGTACAGCCCCGAGCCTCGATGGAGAACTACTCCCTCCTCATGGGAGCAGCAGCGGTGATGAAGATGGCGGTGGAGATGGCAGCGGTGTCGATGGAGAAGCCTTCCGGGGGCACTTCCCCGCTCCGGCAGGGTGCCGGAATAGAGACTCCTGTCCCCCAGATCTTGGCTTCGCGATGGCGGCGGCTCTGGAAGGTTTTCCGTATCGTGGTTCTTTCGCATCAGGGTTTTTGATCCAGGGGCTTTATATAGGCGAAGAGGCGGCGCAGGAGGGTCGAAGGGGTGGCCATACCATAGGGCGGCGCGGCCAGGGCCTAGGCCGCGCCGGCCTATGGTCTGGGTGGCCTGTGGCCCCCCTCTGGTCCTTCTCGGGTGTTCTGGATGCTTCCGGTGAAAATAGGGACCTGGGTCTTGATTTCGTCCGATTCCGAGAATATTTCGTTACTAGGATTTCGAAACCAAAAACAGCAGAAAACAAGCAAGCGGCACTTCGGCATCTTGTTAATAGGTTAGTTCCAGAAAATGCACGAATATGACATAAAGTGTGCATAAAACATGTAGGTATCATCAATAATGTGGCATGGAACACAAGAAATTATCGATACGTCGGAGACGTATCAATGCCCTGACTGCCCACGCCAGGAGCCTCTGAAGCGGTCGATCTGTAAGACGGACGAGAAAGGCAACCGTGGACGTGAGTTCCTTGCCATATAGAGAGGGGGATAAGGTTAGATCTCGCTCCAATTTCTCTGTTTTCTCTCGATTTTCTTGCTATTCCCTCGAATTTGGGATTTAGGGTTCCCGTTGTTGTTTTCATATCCTGAAGAAATGCAGGCATTTCGAGTGGATCGATGTGTACGTTCAGAGGCTTCAATTGCAGGAATCAATTGGCGCTATTGGGGATCGCAATTTGGGAGGGGGGGACTTGCTGTAGAGAATGCGGCGGAGAGAGGAGCCGTTCAGATTATGCCGAATGCTCCCAATGTAGGACTGGTGGAAGTGAAGGGAGAACTGAAGAAAATGAACAAGCAGTTAAGGCAGCTGATCGAGTTGAAGAAGCAAGCTAATCTGATGGCTGGTTGTTTTTTCGTTGTATAATTGCGATCGGATTCTTATCATTGCTCACCGGGCGCTAGAAGTTGTTACAAGGGATACCTTGTTACAAATTCATTATTCGATTACATGTACTTGTACTCCGTAGTTGTTTTCATAGTTAGTGTATGCATTCACCGAAATTACCAACTATATTGGAATGCTTTATGTATGCCTCATGTTTATACAAGGGATTCTTATCATTGCTCACCGAACTATATTAGTGTCTGTCGTTTCAAATTACCGAAACTATATGCCAAAACTATATCCCCTAAAAGAAAAAGGAAAGCGAAAGATAGTTGATAATTGTTAGAGGGGTGACAATAATGCATTCACCGAAATCCGCAAATATGTATGCCTCATGTTTATACCGAAATTATACCACTTTTGGGCCGTTTCAAATTACCGAAACAATATGCCAAAACTATATCCCCTAAAAGAAAAAGGAAAGCGAAAGATAGTTGATAATTGTTAGAGGGGTGACAATAATGCATTCACCAAAGGGAATCCGCAAATATGTATGCCTCATGTTTATACCGAAATTATACCACTTTTGGGCCATTTCAAATTGCCGAAACTATATGCCAAAACTATATCCCCTACAAGAAAAAGGAAAGCGAAAGATAGTTGATAATTGTTAGAGGGGTGACAATAATGCATTCACCAAAATCCGCAAATATGTATGCCTCATGTTTATACCGAAATTATACCACTTTTGGGCCATTTCAAATTACCGAAACTATATGCCAAAACTATATCCCTTAAAAGAAAAAGGAAAGCGAAAGATAGTTGATAATTGTTAGAGGGGTGAAAATAATGCATTCACTGAAATCCGCAAATATGTATGCCTCATGTTTATACCAAAATTATACCACTTTTGGGCCGTTTCAAATTACTAAAACTATATGCCAAAACTATATCCCCTAAAAGAAAAAGGAAAGCGAAAGATAGTTGATAATTGTTAGAGGAGTGACAATAATGCATCCACTGACAGAGAGAGAGAGGGGTGGCCACGAAGAAAGAGAGAGGGGTGGCCACGAAGAGAGAGAGAGGGGTGATCACGAAGAGACGGGAAGGGGTATACTGCCCGTTAGATCAGTTGATCAACGGTTCGTGGAGTCGATCCGTGTGACAACGGCTCAACCAATCAGGATAAGTTTGGGCTTCTGAGAGCATTTGTGACAGAACTTGAGGGCAAAACTGAGTAGTACTAACAATCCAAGGGCACATAAATAGTAAATAGACTAAGGGATTCAAACAAAAAGAATTACAAAATGAAAAATGCGTGTTTTGTACAATATAATTCATATTGGGCTACATCAAATTATTTGCAATTCAAATATACATGAGTGTGACAATTATGGCATCATTTAGACAAACTATGTTTTTGGGGAAGATGTTTGGAAAGGGGTTTGAGTGGAAAACCATGCATCTTCATAGCTACACTAGTGATTCTGAGAAGTGGCAATTTATGGTAAAACTTGATTTATATTTGTTTGTTAAGGTTTTCTTGGTGGCAGGTTGCATAGGAAGACTCCATGAGTAGGTGCCACTATGTTTTTATTTTTTTGAATTTTTTTGCGCATGAAATGCCTCAATTAGATATGTTAATCTCATTTGTTGACTCTCTGTTGACTAGCTACTTGAGGGTAAAACTGAGTATATTGCACTTGCCAGTCTAAGTACTCGAGGGGAAAACTGAGTACAGATAAAATTTATGTATAATGCCCGAGGTTATAACTGAGTACACCAAACGTCCCAGGGTTAGACTCGTGTCGCGGTGCACGCTGCAGCCGTGCATAGCGGACGCGTGTTGCGGTATGTGGTGACCCGGCATACCACTGCATGGTGTAGTATGCAAGTCTGATATAACACCAATGAAACACCGTTCCACTAGTATTATATCGCTCAGAGTGGTACAACAGAAACATATGCGGGTCCAAGGTATGTCTATAGAATTACAACATTGACTCTATTACATAAGATCATCACAGCCTCCTACTTTACAATGAGGTAAAACTGCAATAAACTTCAGAAGAACGACTCGTAGTCTAATCCTAACACGAACTCTATTTGTAGAGTATTTAGCTAGATACTGAGGCTATGAATAGATTCTAGCTAAATAGGAGCTAGGTCTAGGAAACTAGTTCCCTTTTATGGCTAAACTAGGGTTTCTCCTTGTTGGATGTGGTATCTGACTCCTCTGACAGGGTCTTGTCTCGTGAAGTAGTTGTTGACTCTTCGGCCTTCGATTTGCTCTGTAGATCCTCCTTCGATGCCTCCATATCTAAGAAGGGGATTTAAGAGTGGGATGAGTACGAGCATACTCAACAAGTTCTTTATAGGAAAGAGGTGTTTAATGCACTAGCTACGGCATTAGACCAGAAAGTCTAATACCAATGCAGGTTTTCATAATCATTTCTTCAAAAGGTTTCTTTTATTCAGAAGAACTATGTCCGTCAGCCTTCACCGGTTTACTAGAACTTCATGGAGTTCCTTTCCGGCAGCGTTCGCAGTTCCATATCCCGGAAGAGGGAGTGACAGGTCACGGTTCTTTACACTCTGCAGAGGTGTGTTGCTTTACCCATAAGAGATCTTAACCTTGGTGCCAACCGAGTTGCGGTGCTCGTCCACACTTCCTTTGGTGTGAGGCCCGGTATAAGGTCTAGCCAATCATGTTCCTCCGCTACCTCGCACACCCACCCTTTGTTGCATACCCCGACCACTGGGTCCTCGTCGGTCCTCTTACACCAATTAAGGATGGACCCCGACCACGACAACGGTTTGGGACTCGTTAACCAAACTCCTTCGCCGGTAGCTGCAACCCATCATAGACCACTTACCGTGGGGAATTAGAATGGGATCCCCACCCCACCGCTTGCCCAACCTGGGTCAAGTGTCTACGGTAAGCGCATCCGTTGATGTACGAGAGGTGGAAACACTTTTGACTACTCCATCCCACTCCGGATCTTATGGTTAACACGGGTATTACGGCACAAGAATCACTGGCGACATTTGTTGTTTAATCCTAGATGGATATTAACCCTTGCAATGGAACCTCCGCCATATCAACACAATCCATGGTTCCATTGCCCACCACATAGTCATATTCATAGTTATGAAAGTAGTGGTTTTGGTTTTTATGCAATAGTGATAATCATAGTACTTTGCAAGTAATTTGATAAAGATACTCAAATGACATGAGCAAGTGATGAACTTGCCTTTCTTGACTGCAAGATTATGCAGGCAAGGTCTTCGATACGCAATAACTCCAAATTCTGAAATAGCATCATCGTCCGGTAAGGACGATGCTTAGAAGATTGGCAAGGATGCAATAATGCATAAGAATGAGATGCAATCGCTCTAAGCGTGACCTAACCCCGATGATTTAGGATCGGTGAGTGGTAATGATTAGTTCAGGGTGTGTTGCACTTTTAGAGTGATTCACAAGTAAGGTTCTTATTCAGGGTTGTGTTGTTTTAGAATTATAAGCAGGTGGCAAAAGGAATAGTAACAATCATACATGATCAGGAATAGTAGCTGTATAATAAGTAAAGAGCAGTTGTCAATTTTAAGTCCTATAGTGCATGGTTGATGATTACTTATTATATATTTCAAAAGAATAACTTTTGAAGAACATATTCTTTAATGAATAACAAGTATGATAATTAGGTTGGGGGTTCTATGGTTGACTATGGTTTAGTATAGTTGCTGTGGAGTAAGTATTAGATGGATCCCAACAAAGTTGGATTCATCAACATCTAAGGCTTGTAAGGTTAAGATAAGCCTAGGTATCCTAAGCAATTCATTATGCATGGTTGTTGTCAAGGTTGATTTATCTTGCTAGTGATAGGCTGGCTAGGGTTTATAGGTCCTTATATGCGAGGTTTGAGGATGATTCTCGGTTTACTTCAAAAGAATAACTTTTGAAGAACATACTTCTTAGGTAATAAGAAGTATTACAATTAGGATTGAGGGTGTATATGGTTTGCTATTTGGTTCACTAAGTAAGGAATAATTGACTCCTAAGTAGGATGGTTGATAATCATCCAACACGGGTAGGGTTTAGTGGAGTATGGAATGTAGTACAAAATAGTAGGTGTAGTTGCTATTAGGTTTCATTGCACTGGTGTGATGCTAATTATGGATAACTAAGTATGGTGGTCTTTGGAAAAGGAACTAGGGTTTTATACTTGGTTGATCCTACTTGATCAACTAGGTTTAGTGATATGTATACATGGAATATTAAATTGCTAGTGATAGGGTTCTACAGTTTATGTGGACATAGGTATGCCTTTTAGTTGCTAATGATGGCTCTATGATTTGAAATAAAGTACCATGATCACCTGTTCTAACCTTGGGTTTAGGTTAGAAGCAAATTAGGGTTCACATGTAATAATAGAACTAGGGTTCCTAATTAATTTAGGGTTTTAGGATTACACATAAAATGATGAGGTTATCACTTTATTTATAATGGAATTAGGGTTTCCTAATTACCCTATAGGTCTATGATTAATAACTTCATTATCAAGTTGAAGTTATTAATAATGTTGAAATAAAATTAGTTTTTGGATTTGACATTTATTATTTTTAATGGATTAATAATTAAGGTAATTATTAATTAGGTTTTAAATCTCTCTAATAAAGATTAAATAGGATAACAAATAAATAAAATGAGTTTTCATGTTTTCTTTATTTACTTACTGGTTTTAATTATTTTATAAATGTTTTCTTATTTTTTTTAATTTTAATTGTATTTAGAATTAAAATTAAAGGCTTAAATAACAAGTATTAAATAATTAAATTTTTATTAAAAATAAAAATTTCATTTTATATTTTTATTGGATAGAGTTTTCTTTTCTAAGAATTTTGATATCTTATTTTCATTTTTCTGAGTTATTATGAATTTTATATGTATTTTCAAAGTTTCAGGTATATACTAGTATTTTAAATAAGGAAAAGCACTAAATGTACCCGAACCAGTACTAGTTACACACACAGACATGTGGGTTCCAATTGACATGTAGGCTGCCACGGAAGCAATGACCGGTCAAATATTTTGACCAGGTCAATGTTGACGTCACCCGCCGGAATGCTGACATCAGCACCCCGGTGCACGGAGGCGACGCCGATTTAAGGCCATCGGCGAGGTGCCACTTATGGTGTTCGAAGCGGTGATGAAAGGGGAATCTACTGGTGGTCACGCTTTTAGGAAATAGGCACCGGAGCTTGCTCCGTGAACTATACCGCGGCGGCAAACTCCGGCGAAGTGCCAAAAGGGAGCTAGGATGCATGCTAGGCAGTGAATAAGGGCTCAATCGATGCGCAATCTCACCCTGAGTTGTTAGAGGTGGTCGCCGAAGGCAGTGCTGGCCGGAGACGAGCTCACGGTCGCGGATTCCGGCGAGCTCGTCGTGGACGAAATCGTTGGAATTCTCCCAACCGAGATCACCCCGGACCAATTCCTCTCGCGGAGATGCTCGAATGGTCCCGCGCATCTCCACGGACACTTCGTGGACGCCGGGATGGCTGCAATTGACGGCGGCGGTTGGGGGCCTAGGAGCTAGGGTTTCGGGTTTTTGAGAAAAAGGAAAACGAAGAGGGTCGGAGGGAGGCTTCGTCGCTCTTTATAATGTCTCCTACGTGTTACGGGGGTCAACAATGGCGGCGCGGCCGGCGGACGTGGCTATCCTCGTCGTGGTGTCGATCAGTTGGCGTGCCAGGGGACGAACGAGACGAAGACGACGACGTCTTTCTCGTGGATGGATAAGGGAACCGGTAAGTGGGTTGGGCTGCTGGTGGGCTGGTTCGTGGGCTTCTGTTGGGCTGCGTGGCCGTCCAGGTAAGCTCCTCTCCTTTTATTTCTTTTTCCTGTTTTCTTTTTCTTGTTTTTATTTCTTATTTGAATTCTCTTTTCTTTTGCAGGTTTCTGGTTTATCTGGTTTCTAATATAACAGATATATTATTCCCAGTAGCATTTTATAGTTAAATCATTTTATTAGTATATCTATAGTTGTATTGTAATATTTCTTAACTTTAGATATGTGTGTTAATGAATATCATTTTATCCTCTCTTAATTTTTTTGGAATTCATGATAGTTGCTAATACTTAAAACTACTTTTGATAATAGATGATATTGTTACTTTGTTTGATTAGCAAGAACTGATTCATAATTTGTGATCTTAGTACTTAGTGTCTTATTTTAGAATATGATCTCAGGGTTGCTATTTCATGTGTGATTCCTTTCCTAGATATTTTTAGAATTGAATAGAGTTTATTCTATGGCTAATAGTATTGTTTTCTTGGGCCTTGATGTGAAGTGACTAGGATCAATTCTATTCTTCTTATGCAATTATTCATCATTAATAGGAAACATATCATGATGGTGTATTCATGATTTATTATTATATCTTGAGTTGCTTTCCAAGGATATGGTTATGAACACCATCCTTGGAGTTGGTATCTAGGATTTAGTATTAGGACTATTTTATGTTCACCAAGTGAAGCATATACATATTTGGGATATGGTTTAAGGGTTTTACTTGTGTTCATCAAGTAATACTTAATTTAGTTTGAGATAGGGCCTAGGTTCTATATGTGTCTTAACACCATACTATTGGCTAGGGTTACTCTTCCTCACCACTCGTAGGATGATTCAATCCAAGATCATTTAGATTGATATATGGCTGAATTTCAAAAGGGTTGTTACTATTCAGTTGTTTCTCTAATTAACATATTGGATATAGTTTAGAGTTGCTAGTAGTTCCCCTATGATTTTATGTGCTGGATTATATCTTCTTAACCAACTAAGGTTTAATTGGTAATTATCTATCCAAAGCATAGTCATGATTATACATGATTAACTTGTTCCTAGTATCTCTACCTCAAGTTCTTAGGGTTTATGATCATTACTCAATTTATAATGATCAAGGTTTTGGCTTCCTAGGGATCTCTCATTAAATGGGTTCTCACTTCCATGATCAAGCATTGTCTAGATCAATCAAGGTATAGCACTTCTAATTTACCTTCTTGTATGGGACTACTATGATTGTCTCTAAAGTTTATATCCCAGGAGAATGCCTGAGATATTATGTTAGGGTTCTACTCAACAATAATGATATGATCATCTGGTTATAAGAATAGTTCTCTCTCTCAAATCCAGATGTTGCCTCATTTATTTTTAGTGTACTCCATAGCTTGAGTTCTCTCATATAGGGATGGTTTATTCTAGGGTTTATGGTGTACTCTTAATATTTATTTAGGTTGCTGAGCTAAAGATTCAATTGTCTAACTTAGTTGGATTAGTCCAACCCTTATTTCACTAATTCATGGATATAGTCTTATTCCACTTGGTATTTGGTTATCTCACCACTCCAAGATGAAATGGGTTACAACCCAATACTTTTGTTCAAAGATTGTCCTCTATTCATTAATAGGTAAAGCTGGAATTGATATGGATGGGCTCTCTCACTTGGGAAGGACTTCAATACTAACCTAAGGTTATTCTCCAAAGATAATTATGTGGTCACCAATATCTATGGTTAATATAAATGGGTTCTCTCTCTAGGGATAGTCTGGAATAATATTCTAGGGTTTCTCTTCAAGGGTGATGATTTGAATACTTGGATGTATATCCAAGGTTTAACTCAAGGTTTGTTATTGCTTCTTTAATTATTAATATAGAACTCTCACCTCTCTAGGTTTGATGTATAATAACATGGAATAGAGAAGGATAAATATTTCTAGAGTTGATCTCCTTATTATGTTCCCAAGATTGAAATAGAATGAATACCATGAGGTTCATGGTAGGATCATGGATTAGTTTAAGACATGGAAAAGATAAGTCAAGAATGGTTTCTCCAATTATTGTTACTTGATTTCCAATTAAATGGATGTTCATATGTTATGGCAAGGATTACCATGTTGTGATCTTTTGTATGATCAAGCAATTGATCATTGAGTAAAGTGTTGTTGTGTTGAATATCAATTCCATTTGATCTAACCCCTTAGATCAAATCCTCTCTACCCAAAACAAGGTTTTAACAAAGTCACATTGAGGTTTATAGCGCTTGACTTGATGAGCTACTTCAATTCCACCAAGGTCAAGTGAAACTTCAGTTACGGTGACTGTTTTACTTTAAAGCGCGAAAATTCCCCAGATTTTCTATGCATGAATGCAATGCACACATCTGTTTCCTCTATTTTTGTAACCCCATTACCTGGTATATTACTTGTCTACCCCTTAAACTAAACTTCGTCCTCGAAGTTTGAACTCTCTCACGTTTCCGAAGTGTGGTTCTGACTTGTGCAGACTACGACTTTTCTCGAACTCCATATTGATCTCACTTGATATAATTGAATATATCCCTTGTCCAGATTCTTCCTGGAATCCATTAGGGTTGGTCTCCGAACCATGGTTCTTACTTTGATTCATTGATCTCTTCCAACTCTATAAGCTTGTTTCCTTTCTCATTGAAGATTCAATGATTAGGACTTCTTCTTGTCCCGACGAGTCTTAATTGAGGACTAATCGGATAACATTCTCCTATTTGATAAAATAGGTCTTTGTTTTCCCTTACTACCAAAACTGCAATAATGGTACTTGGTAAGGTACTTAACATGGAATGGTCGTGATGGTTTATTTTCCTAAGAATGGATTAGACTCATTTAGTCCACCCAATCATAGTTTATAGTTGATACCCATAACTATTTTGGGTTATTTAGGTTCCATGAAAGGAATCATTCAAATAGACTTTAGTTTTGGTATAGTCAATCTCCTTCGGTCTTTGGCCTATTTGAGCTTTATTGAGCCTATTGTATTTCCTTCGTCCAACTTCTTTATGCTTGACTTACTTGAGCTTTAATTCTTCTGAGTAAGTACTACTCACTTTCTCAAGTTATAGTCCACATCTTACTTCCTCGAGGTATGAACCTCGGCTCGAGTCCGACATCCCTCCGAAAGTAATGTTCAACAATCTTATGAAAATAAGATCGAACTTCCTCTCGGTTCGGACCTTCTTCTTCTATCTTGCTCAAAGTATTGAGTCATTGTAATCCAACTCAATCTTTACTCTACCCCTTAGAGTTTACTTATGTTCTTCAACTCCTTTTCTTCCAACTATTGGACTGATGATTAGAATATTGGTATAAGTCTAGTTTACGATTTATATTCCTCTATGGTTTTACGAAAAATCTTTATGGTGTATCCACTCAATTGTGGACATCCAATGTGAATCCTTTGACTAAATGTTTATAGATCTAGCTATTTGGCTGACAAGATTTTTATTTGTTCACAAACTTTTGTTACAAATAATTAAATCGTGGACTATTTGTAATACCAACTGATACCAGTTGTGGTTATTATACCAACTGTGGCTATTTGATATCTAAAAATGGATTCTATTATAGGTTCTAATCAACTGGACGGGACATCTTCTACTTTATCTCGCAGTATTGATATTATACCAATTGTGGTCTTCTGATATCGACTATGGTCTTCTTATGTATGCTATGGTTTCATAAGTCATCTCCCTTCATTCGGGTTTTTTTTGCAAGAAAACCACAAGCTGACACTATGAATATAGTATCTTAAGTGATTTCCCATGCATTCCCTCTTCCATAATGATTATGGTTCTACTTCTACTTCTCCATAGTCATCATATTTCTTACCTTCATGCTTCTTATGTACTAAAGTACTCCTCTGTTGAGGCAAAGCATGAGTTTTGATTGGCACTTCCTTCTGAATATTGTGGTTGCTTCCCACAACTTTACTTCATTTCTCCGATGAACCTTCATCTTGTCTTCGGAATCTTCAGAATTCGCCACTTCCTCACACGAATACCATTACCCTCTAGATCTATAGCATTAAGTAAGAACTTGATATAGCAACATGCATTTGTATACCAAAGTCAAACTTCATGTATGGATCTAGTCAAACAATGAAAATCCAATAAAATCCAAGAAGATTCAGCTTTGTGCTTATAATACACATCATCATAAGCCTGAATATGATTGTTGAGTAAGACATCTCTAAACATCGAGTCTGAGATGTGTAGTATAAAACACCACATAAGATAGGTTTATATCGTGATACTTAGCACGAATATAGGGAATTCTACTATTTGTCTCAACCTTTACCTTAATTGCACATTTGCAATGAGATAAACTTGAAACAAAGTGGTCTAGGATAGTTGTGGTTAACCTAATTTTCTTTGGAAATACTAACTTAGCTTCCATTTTGTTGAGGACTCCTTCAATGATATGTCTGGTTCTAACATCACTATTGGAATATAGCTCTTATACCTCCAAATTATTGTATCGTAAGGCTATGGACCTAATGTTCTTGACACAGTTCCCATGGTTTTTGGAACATAATTCTTGCACTATTGTTTAGCACTTGGCTTCTTATTGTACTTCTCCAAAATATTTATAATGTTCTATTCCATCACATAATGATTATCAGGTGAATCATATATGATTAACAACTCTACCATGTAAGTAATCATATTTTATTCATATCTCTCTTCCTTATCTCCCATGATTGACTCATCATGGTCTATACTACCTCATATGACTCATAGTTATCACTTACTATCAATTGTTTCACATGTCTAGATAGTTCTACTTACTTATTACTTAACTTGGTCTACATCTTCTATTAGGATATCTTAATTACTTCATCAATTGATATAACTCCTATTACCAGTCTGGATAACTCTTACTTAATCATAACATATGTTGGTACACATCTTCCACTAGGATATCTTCCTTATGGTTGTATCCTCTCTTTGGACTACCATGTATTGTATACCAACTTGTGGTCTACTCATAATTATTTTAGGGTCTTAAGAGTATCCTACATAATTTGAGATTAGCTAGCTAACATTACTTAGGAAATATAGGTAAGAAATGTTGACTCAAGTGTGTCAGGATTATTCTCAAGTGAATATCCATCTCAAGTCATAAAAATATTTGGTTTAACTAAGACAACTTCCTATAGACACTACCAATCATATAGGTCTCCTTTAAAGGGTTTTAATCCTAAGGTCAAAGCATTTGCTCTGATACCAGCTGTGGTGACCCGGCATACCATCGCATGGTGTAGTATGCAAGTCCGATATAACACCAATGAAACACCGTTCCACTAGTATTATATCGCTCGAGTGGTACAACGAAACATATGCGGGTCCAAGGTATGTCTATAGAATTACAACATTGACTCTATTACATAAGATCATCACAGACCTCCTACTTTACAATGAGGTAAAACCGCAAATAAACTTCGAAGAACGACTCGTAGTCTAATCCTAACACGAACTCTATTTGTAGAGTATTTAGCTAGCTACTGAGGCTATGAATAGATTCTAGCTAAATAGGAGCTAGGTCTAGGAAACTAGTTCCCTTTTATGGCTAAACTAGGGTTTCTCCTTGTTGGATGTGGTATCTGACTCCTCTGACAGGGTCTTGTCTCGTGAAGTAGTTGTTGACTCTTCGGCCTTCGATTTGCTCTGTAGATCCTCCTTCGATGCCTCCATATCTAAGAAGGGGATTTAAGAGTGGGATGAGTACGAGCGTACTCAACAAGTTCTTTATAGGAAAGAGGTGTTTAATGCACTAGCTACGGCATTAGACCAGAAAGTCTAATACCAATGCAGGTTTTCATAATCATTTCTTCAAAAGGTTGCTTTTATTCAGAAGAACTATGTCCGTCGGCCTTCACCGGTTTACTAGAACTTCATGGAGTTCCTTTCCGGCAGCGTTCGCAGCTTCCATATCCCGGAACGAGGAGTGACAGGTCACGGTTCTTTACACTCGCAGAGGTGTGTTGCTTTACCCATAAGAGATCTTAACCTTGGTGCCAACCGAGTTGCAGGCTCGTCCACACTTCCTTTGGTGTGAGGCCCGGTATAAGATCTAGCCAATCATGTTCCTCCGCTACCTCGCACACCCACCCTTTGTTGCATACCCCGACCCTGGGTCCTCGTCGGTCCTCTTACACCAATTAAGGATGGACCCCGACCACGACAACAGCTTGGGACTCGTTAACCAAACTCCTTCGCCGGTAGCCGCAACCCATCATAGACCACTTACCGTGGGGAATTAGAATGGGATCCCCACCCCACCGCTTGCCCAACTCTGGGTCAAGTGTCTACGGTAAGCGCATCCGTTGATGTACGAGAGGTGGAAACTCTTTTGACTACTCCGTCCCACTCCGCATCTTATGGTTAACACGGGTATTACGGCACAAGAATCACTGGCGACATTTGTTGTTTAATCCTAGATGGATATTAACCCTTGCAATGGAACCTCCGCCATATCAACACAATCCATGGTTCCATTGCCCACCACATAGTCATATTCATAGTTATGAAAGTAGTGGTTTTGGTTTTTATGCAATAGTGATAATCATAGTACTTTGCAAGTAATTTGATAAAGATACTCAAATGACATGAGCAAGTGATGAACTTGCCTTTCTTGACTGCAAGATTATGCAGGCAAGGTCTTCGATACGCAATAACTCCAAATTCTGAAATAGCATCATCGTCCGGTAAGGACGATGCTTAGAAGATTGGCAAGGATGCAATAATGCATAAGAATGAGATGCAATCGCTCTAAGCGTGACCTAACCCCGATGATTTAGGATCGGTGAGTGGTAATGATTAGTTCAGGGTGTGTTGCACTTTTAGAGTGATTCACAAGTAAGGTTCTTATTCGGTGGTTGTGTTGTTTTAGAATTATAAGCAGGTGGCAAAAGGAATAGTAACAATCATACATGATCGGGAATAGTAGCTGTATAATAAGTAAAGAGCAGTTGTCAATTTTAAGTCCTATAGTGCATGGTTGATGATTACTTATTATATATTTCAAAAGAATAACTTTTGAAGAACATATTCTTTAATGAATAACAAGTATGATAATTAGGTTGGGGGTTCTATGGTTGACTATGGTTTAGTATAGTTGCTCGGAGTAAGTATTAGATGGATCCCAACAAAGTTGGATTCATCAACATCTAAGGCTTGTAAGGTTAAGATAAGCCTAGGTATCCTAAGCAATTCATTATGCATGGTTGTTGTCAAGGTTGATTTATCTTGCTAGTGATAGCTGGCTAGGGTTTATAGGTCCTTATATGCAGGTTTGAGGATGATTCTCGGTTTACTTCAAAAGAATAACTTTTGAAGAACATACTTCTTAGGTAATAAGAAGTATTACAATTAGAATTGAGGGTGTATATGGTTTGCTATTTGGTTCACTAAGTAAGGAATAATTGACTCCTAAGTAGGATGGTTGATAATCATCCAACACTGGTAGGGTTTAGTGGAGTATGGAATGTAGTACAAAATAGTAGGTGTAGTTGCTATTAGGTTTCATTGCACTGGTGTGATGCTAATTATGGATAACTAAGTATGGTGGTCTTTGGAAAAGGAACTAGGGTTTTATACTTGGTTGATCCTACTTGATCAACTAGGTTTAGTGATATGTATACATGGAATATTAAATTGCTAGTGATAGGGTTCTACGGTTTATGTGGACATAGGTATGCCTTTTAGTTGCTAATGATGGCTCTATGATTTGAAATAAAGTACCATGATCACCTGTTCTAACCTTGGGTTTAGGTTAGAAGCAAATTAGGGTTCACATGTAATAATAGAACTAGGGTTCCTAATTAATTTAGGGTTTTAGGATTACACATAAAATGATGAGGTTATCACTTTATTTATAATGGAATTAGGGTTTCCTAATTACCCTATAGGTCTATGATTAATAACTTCATTATCAAGTTGAAGTTATTAATAATGTTGAAATAAAATTAGTTTTTGGATTTGACATATATTATTTTTAATGGATTAATAATTAAGGTAATTATTAATTAGGTTTTAAATCTCTCTAATAAAGATTAAATAGGATAACAAATAAAGAAAATGAGTTTTCATGTTTTCTTTATTTACTTACTGGTTTTAATTATTTTATAAATGTTTTCTTATTTTTTTTGAATTTTAATTGTATTTAGAATTAAAATTAAAGGCTTAAATAACAAGTATTAAATAATTAAATTTTTATTAAAAATAAAATTTTCATTTTATATTTTTATTGGATAGAGTTTTCTTTTCTAAGAATTTTGATATCTTATTTTCATTTTTCCGAGTTATTATGAATTTTATATGTATTTTCAAAGTTTCAGGTATATACTAGTATTTTAAATAAGGAAAAGCACTAAATGTACCCGAACCAGTACTAGTTACACACACAGACATGTGGGTTCCAGTTGACATGTAGGCTGCCACGGAAGCAATGACCGGTCAAATATTTTGACCAGGTCAATGTTGACGTCACCCGCCGGAATGCTGACATCGGCACGCCGGTGCACGGAGGCGACGCCGATTTAAGGCCATCGGCGAGGTGCCACTTATGGTGTTCGAAGCGGTGATGAAAGGGGAATCTACCGGTGGTCACGCTTTTAGGAAATAGGCACCGGAGCTTGCTCCGTGAACTATACCGCGGCGGCAAACTCCGGCGAAGTGCCAAAAGGGAGCTAGGATGCATGCTAGGCAGTGAATAAGGGCTCAATCGATGCGCAATCTCACCCTGAGTTGTTAGAGGTGGTCGCCGAAGGCAGTGCTGGCCGGAGACGAGCTCACGGTCGCGGATTCCGGCGAGCTGCTGTGGACGAAATCGTTGGAATTCTCCCAATCGAGATCACCCCGGACCAATTCCTCTCGCGAGATGCTCGAATGGTCCCGCGCATCTCCACGGACACTTCGTGGACGCCGGGATGGCTGCAATTGACGGCGGCGGTTGGGGGCCTAGGAGCTAGGGTTTCGGGTTTTTGAGAAAAAGGAAAACGAAGAGGGTCGGAGGGAGGCTTCGTCGCTCTTTATAATGTCTCCTACGTGTTCTGGGGGTCAACAATGGCGGCGCGACTGCGGGACGTGGCTATCCTCGTCGTGGTGTCGATCAGTTGGCGTGCCAGGGGACGAACGAGACGAAGACGACGACGTCTTTCTCGTGGATGGATAAGGGAACCGGTAAGTGGGTTGGGTCTGTCGGTGGGCTTGTTCGTGGGCTTCGTTGGGCTGCGTGGCCGTCCGTGTAAGCTCCTCTCCTTTTATTTCTTTTTCCTCGTTTTCTTTTCTTGTTTTTATTTCTTATTTGAATTCTCTTTTCTTTTGCAGGTTTTCGGTTTATCCGGTTTCTAATATAACGTATATATTATTCCCGAGTAGCATTTTATAGTTAAATCATTTTATTAGTATATCTATAGTTGTATTGTAATATTTCTTAACTTTAGATATGTGTGTTAATGAATATCATTTTATCCTCTCTTAATTTTTTTGGAATTCATGATAGTTGCTAATACTTAAAACTACTTTTGATAATAGATGATATTGTTACTTTGTTTGATTAGCAAGAACTCGATTCATAATTTGTGATCTTAGTACTTAGTGTCTTATTTTAGAATATGATCTCAGTGGTTGCTATTTCATGTGTGATTCCTTTCCTAGATATTTTTAGAATTGAATAGAGTTTATTCTATGGCTAATAGTATTGTTTTCTTGGGCCTTGATGTGAAGTGACTAGGATCAATTCTATTCTTCTTATGCAATTATTCATCATTAATAGGAAACATATCATGATGGTGTATTCATGATTTATTATTATATCTTGAGTTGCTTTCCAAGGATATGGTTATGAACACCATCCTTGGAGTTGGTATCTAGGATTTAGTATTAGGACTATTTTATGTTCACCAAGTGAAGCATATACATATTTGGGATATGGTTTAAGGGTTTTACTTGTGTTCATCAAGTAATACTTAATTTAGTTTGAGATAGGGCCTAGGTTCTATATGTGTCTTAACACCATACTATTGGCTAGGGTTACTCTTCCTCACCACTCGTAGGATGATTCAATCCAAGATCATTTAGATTGATATATGGCTGAATTTCAAAAGGGTTGTTACTATTCAGTTGTTTCTCTAATTAACATATTGGATATAGTTTAGAGTTGCTAGTAGTTCCCCTATGATTTTATGTGCTAGATTATATCTTCTTAACCAACTAAGGTTTAATTGGTAATTATCTATCCAAAGCATAGTCATGATTATACATGATTAACTTGTTCCTAGTATCTCTACCTCAAGTTCTTAGGGTTTATGATCATTACTCAATTTATAATGATCAAGGTTTTGGCTTCCTAGGGATCTCTCATTAAATGGGTTCTCACTTCCATGATCAAGCATTGTCTAGATCAATCAAGGTATAGCACTTCTAATTTACCTTCTTGTATGGGACTACTATGATTGTCTCTAAAGTTTATATCCCAGGAGAATGCCCGAGATATTATGTTAGGGTTCTACTCAACAATAATGATATGATCATCTGGTTATAAGAATAGTTCTCTCTCTCAAATCCAGATGTTGCCTCATTTATTTTTAGTGTACTCCATAGCTTGAGTTCTCTCATATAGGAATGGTTTATTCTAGGGTTTATGGTGTACTCTTAATATTTATTTAGGTTGCTGAGCTAAAGATTCAATTGTCTAACTTAGTTGGATTAGTCCAACCCTTATTTCACTAATTCATGGATATAGTCTTATTCCACTTGGTATTTGGTTATCTCACCACTCCAAGATGAAATGGGTTACAACCCAATACTTTTGTTCAAAGATTGTCCTCTATTCATTAATAGGTAAAGCTGGAATTGATATGGATGGGCTCTCTCACTTGGGAAGGACTTCAATACTAACCTAAGGTTATTCTCCAAAGATAATTATGTGGTCACCAATATCTATGGTTAATATAAATGGGTTCTCTCTCTAGGGATAGTCTGGAATAATATTCTAGGGTTTCTCTTCAAGGGTGATGATTTGAATACTTGGATGTATATCCAAGGTTTAACTCAAGGTTTGTTATTGCTTCTTTAATTATTAATATAGAACTCTCACCTCTCTAGGTTTGATGTATAATAACATGGAATAGAGAAGGATAAATATTTCTAGAGTTGATCTCCTTATTATGTTCCCAAGATTGAAATAGAATGAATACCATGAGGTTCATGGTAGGATCATGGATTAGTTTAAGACATGGAAAAGATAAGTCAAGAATGGTTTCTCCAATTATTGTTACTTGATTTCCAATTAAATGGATGTTCATATGTTATGGCAAGGATTACCATGTTGTGATCTTTTGTATGATCAAGCAATTGATCATTGAGTAAAGTGTTGTTGTGTTGAATATCAATTCCATTTGATCTAACCCCTTAGATCAAATCCTCTCTACCCAAAACAAGGTTTTAACAAAGTCACATTGAGGTTTATAGCGCTTGACTTGATGAGCTACTTCAATTCCACCAAGGTCAAGTGAAACTTCGATTACGGTGGATCGTTTTACTTTAAAGCGCGAAAATTCCCCAGATTTTCTATGCATGAATGCAATGCACACATCTGTTTCCTCTATTTTTGTAACCCCATTACCTGGGATATTACTCGGTACACGCCACCTTCGTCTTTATAGAGCCCTTTTCCTCTCCCTCGACGCACGTTCTCACTGCAACCGCCTCTCCTGTCCCATCATCTTCTCCACAACCGAAGAAAAAACCCCGAAGAAAACCACCGGCGATGGAGAAGAATGAGATGCCCATTTTCGGAGCATCAGCCGCCGGCGCATCGGCCGCTGCCCCCGTCCAGTGCCCCCGTCGCCGCTTCCAACGTAGCGGCCGGCGCATCAGCCGCCGGCGCATCGGCCGCTGCCCCCGTCCAGGCCCCTGTCGCTGCTTCCAACGTAGCAGCCGGCGCATCAGCCGCCGGCGCATCGGCCGCCACCACCGTCCAGGCCCCCGTCGCTTGGGACCCGTACGAACCAGT
This sequence comes from Lolium rigidum, assembly GCF_022539505.1. Taxonomy (NCBI): domain Eukaryota; kingdom Viridiplantae; phylum Streptophyta; class Magnoliopsida; order Poales; family Poaceae; genus Lolium; species Lolium rigidum. The sequence continues at coordinate 189,421,470 of NC_061508.1, forward strand.
GACGTACGACTCGCCGAAGAACCCCTACGGCACCAGCATCGTCGACGACGAGCCGGAGGTAACCCTTTGCTCCCTTGTTCTTATCTCATTTCAATCCTTTTGTGTTAGATCTAGCGTTATTAGGGTTCGTCTGTTCCTAGTTCAATCCATTTGTGTTAGATCTAGCGTTATTAGGGTGCGTCTGTTCCTAGTTCAATCCTTTTGTGTTAGATCTTGCGTTATTAGTGCTTGTGATTTGCTTTTGTTTAAGATTTGTGCCGATGATGATGAATATTTGGGCACAAATTGATTCAGTGGTTTGGTCAGTAAACAATTGGTGTGTACAAGTTTGTTGTGCGTGATCTTTGGTTTGTCGACTCAAATCCTGGATATAAGTGTGTCCAATGTAACCGAGGCTACCTCTTTTTTCGATCCCATATTATCATGCATTATTGTTGTTCACTCTCTGTTCCATCATCGTTGCAATTGACTCCGTGTTTTTGCACGATCTTTGGTGCTACGTGACAGGTGCAGAGCAGCGACATCGACAGCGACGACGAGTCCTTCCACACCAAGACTCGTCACGTCCTCAGGAGGCTGCAGTCCGGCCATTACGATGGCCCCTTTGCTCGAGGCATTTACAAGTGCCCCTTCTGCAACAGGAAGCTCCGCGCCACCGAATTCAACTGCCTGGTGAACCATGCTGAATCCATTGGCACATGCGGCGCTAGAGTTGGAACGACGGTGAACGTGCATGCGTTCATGGCCAAACACAAAGCACTTGGGATTCACCTCCGCAACCTCCAAGCGAGTCACAGGCGCAACTCCGGAGGCGTTGAACATGCCTACTCGCACTCTCTCGTATGTGACTTCTCTATCCGTAGAGCAGCTTAAATTCATGTAAAATGTAGCTTATGTTGTAGGGTTCTATCGGTACTACTGTTGGATCTGTCGTGAATATATCTATGCTATGTTGGCTGCCGTATGCAGCTTATCCTATATTTTTTCTGGATTTGTGCCCTAGATTTCCTACCTGATTGGGTAAAAACAAAGGCATAAAGAAATGAATGTCGTTAAAAAACAGAAGGAGAAGTTGCTCTAGATTTGCTACCAATTTGGGCTATCAAATATGAATGAGATCGAGCGAGAGAGAGGAAAAAGGTACATTGAAAACTGCTAATCTGGGCGAAAGAGACAGAAACAACTCGTGTCCACGTCCCGGACTCACACGGCTCCACACGCTACGGCCCCACACGCTACGGCCCCACACGCTACGGCCCCACACGCTACAGCCACACAAACATGGTCTCGTCCTGTCCCACGCGGTTCTTTCCTACCAGCCCCACACGACGCGACCCCACAAACGACACGACCCCACTCGTCAGCACGGAACGACCAACTTAACGGATCCCTTCCGTCCGAGCTCCTTCTGCGGGTTTCAGACAAGGTCTTGGGGAAACTGAGGAAAAACTAAGGAGCTGGGGAAAACTGAGCATAACTAAGGACCCGAGGGCACGAAAATAGAAATCCCAAAATAATAAACTTGGAGAATTGCATACATGACAAAAATGTTTCACAATATGAGCTATTGTGTTCGAGGTTTTATGACATTTAGGTCAAACGATCAATGTTACTGATAGAATCCCGACATAGTTTGTGATAATATGCACATATTGTGCACACATATGCATCTTGGGATGTTTTACGATGTTGCAGGAGAAAGTTTTCATTTTTATCGCACGAAAAAACCATTTTCCATTTTCTATGTGCCGAAAAGGGGGTGTTTTGTGAAGCAAGCTTGATTATACAACCAACCAAGCGGATACCAAGGCCGGTGCTGAGATTTCAGGGGCTCGGGGCATAGGTGCGCTACACAAATAGGAGCGCTACACAAATTTAAATGGAACCGGGACAAAATAATAGTCCCGCACAATTCCATATTTAATTAGGTGATTCACTATTTACCCGAACCGGAGAGATATACGATGCGATGCAACACATGTTGATATGATGAATGCAACAAGTTATATAGCACATTTAGAAAATATGGCTTATGATCGGTGTCTCACGGTAACAAGGATGGTCGCCGGATTCGGGTTCGAGGAAGAAGATGATGAAATCAGGATGTTGGTCTTCGGGTCCGAGAAGGAGAACTTGGGGTTCCATCTTCGGCGTCGGTGGCGGACTTGAATTGGCGCCAACGGTTCTCGGATCAAGGTCGCACTTGGTTGTCGGCATCGGCGTACTCGGTTTCGTGGGGAAGAACTCGAAAGATCACTTGTTGCGCCGTGTCGGAGTTACACAGTACCTCTACAGAGCATCATCACCATGCCAAAACAGTAGCAACGCAGCGCAGCATCACCTCCACAGCACCATCATCGCAGCAACAACACACACCAGATCACAACCACTTCGACACACCACCAGGTGAAACGCGCGCGGGAACAACATGACGTAGAACTCGGAGCCGGGGACGATGGCCAGACGGGCGCGGGGAAGGAGGCAGGGACGCAGTGCCGGGGTCGCAGCGCTGCAGGTCCTGCTTACGAGGAAGAGAGGAAGCAGGGGTCGCGTCCGTGGCGAGGACGCGCGCGTGGAGGAGCTCACGGTCGAGGTTGAGCAGGGAGGCAGGCGCGCTGCAGCACAGAGGAGGTGGCGGTGGGCTTGGGGAGGAGCAGCAGCAGCTGCTGAGGGAGGACGTCACGGCGGCGACCGCGTCCGGGGCTTGGAGGGAGGAGGGCTCGCGCGGCCGGCGCTAAAGCGGACAAGGCGGTCGGCGTCTGGTTACTGGGGACGCGATGGCGGCGGCCGGAGCCGGCAGAGGCGCGAAGACGGGCAACCACGAGGAGGGGTGCGAGGCTGGGCAGAGAGGAGGAGCGCGGGGGCGACGGGGGATGGGGCTGTCGTGCGCGGGCGACCACCGTGCAGGAGCGAGCCAGGAGGTCACGGCGTCGGGGGTCGATGGGGGGCTCGGGCTCGAGCGGACAGAGAGAAGTGAGAGGAGGGACCCGATTGCTTGGAAAAGATAGGAGGCGGGGGTGGGAGTGGAAAAAAGTACTCCTAGCTCCTAGGTGGCTACCGGTGGGAACCCTAGGGTTTTCCCCAGGTGGGATGGATTGGGCCAGATGGGGCAGCTCCGGCTGGGCTGGCTGGGCCTGGCCGGTTAGGAGTCTCTCTCCCTTTTTTTTTAAACAGTTTTCTTTATTGTTTTCTGTTTTGTTTGAAAGTCATTTTAAATAGTTTTTATATAGAGAAATAACTAGAGAAAGATATATAATTTTTTTTAAGGAATAGATTACCAGTTTTTCCTTACCACATGGATCCACTACGATGAATTTTGTTTATTTTTTATTTTTATAGTTCAAAATGCAAAAATGAATTCTTGAAAAAAAAAATTGGAAGAATTCATTTATAATAAGCACTCTTATCAATATAAAAAATATTGTTAGGTATTGTGTAGGTACCTAAACCTGCTCAACGTAGGTGCAGAAGGGTAGAAAGGCTGATCAAAATTTATTGATGCAGCTATCCATTCAATGTAGAAGAATTTGCATTTTAGAGTTGAAGGTTCATATTATTTGGAATAAAAGGAGGGGACTAACTGTAAAACAAAATAGGGTTTAATAAAAATAGTTTTGGGCTTAAAATATGCATGATGACATGATTATGCATAAACGAAAAACAACATGCAAAATCTAATAGGGGTATTATCCAGGGCTGTTACAACTGATGCCTCGTCGTCTGAATAGCCACCACGTCACCGCAGAGAGGTCGTGCCGCCACGCCCCCTGCAAAGTGTCGCGCCTCCTAGCGTCGGTGTCGCCCGCGCCGCCATCACCGCGAGGAGGGGAGAGGACGCCCCTTCACTGACGTCGTCCAAGCTTCGCCCGGTGATGCCCCTGGCGGCTACGAGGCAGAGAGAGGAGGAGGGAGGTCGCTAGCGGCGTGATCTAGGTTTTCACCCTGGGCTCGCCGGAGCTCAGGATGAAACGTTTTCTACTCTTTTAGAATTGTCAAAAAATCACCCACCTAAGATATATTCAAGAGGCTGGAGGCTAAAAGAGGCTGGAGGCCAAGAGAGAGTCATCTCTGAAAGAGACGCTGGTTTACAGGTGGGCCATACGATGCCTTCACACCTGCAAGGTTAACCCAAACATAGTCCCACTCTGCATCCACGTTAAACCAACCAGATTCTATGTTTCCTTTCTCTTTTTTTGATAAAGGAAATATATTAATATCAAAAGATATAATCACACCCAACCTTTGCAACAATGCACCACCCTAATAGCACTATGGATGCACAGAGCCAAAAAAAATAGAAAATAAAACTAAGAAACAAAATTCCCGCTACAGTATCTTAGACCTAATAACAGCAATACATCAACCACCAAGACAACACCTGAAATACAGACTCTCCAAAAGCGACGTCTCCAAGAAGGGAACAATGCTCCAACACCGTCGTCGCCCGATCAAAGATTTTAGGTTTTCACCCTGAAGATAGTCCCCGCTCTTAAAACAATGCCTCCAACAAGGTCATTGCCAGGCACAACCAGTTAAGGCCAGACCTTGGGTTTTCACCCTGAAAGGTAGGACTCTAAACTTCACCTCTGTTATTACCCCCACATTCATACCGCCGCTGTGAAGCCCGGAACACCAAGCAAGTCCCTCATTATCGCGGAGAATTGAACCTCCCTTAGCTAGTCCTCTCATCCAGCCTTCATGATATTCTCTTCTTATGACTTTCATCATAGATCCATAGTCACTTGATGTCAACACAGAAAAAAGAGCTTCGCACTGCTCCCTCCAGAACCAAACGGTCGGAATAAAAGCATGGGTGCGCGCGATCGAATACCACCCGACCCAGCAAACTACAGGAAAAAGATGCGATATTCCATTCGCCGGCGGAGCCTTCCGAAAATCAACACTCCGGCTAGATGAAGAGGATCAGCATCCGGTAGGTCTTCATCTTCGCAGAAGAAGAACCCAAGGACCACCACCTTCAAACCCGAAGGAGACGAACAGGCCCCCACGCTGCCATCCCCTGACCAACGACGACTATCCGCAACCACACCATCCTCGCCCCGCAGATCGCAGCCCCCTTCCTCGAGCCGCTAGCAGAATCCGACAATGGATCTCGGCGGGCCCAAGATCCAACAGCCGCCGCCACCACCATCCATCGCCGGAGGCTGTGGAGGTGGAGCCGCCGCCGCACGTCCCGGGACGCCGCCTTAGACGCGAAGCACGTCGAAGTCAATTCTGAACATCCAGCTGATGTAAAGACCAACCTCTCGTAACTGCCAAAGAAAGCAGCACACGAATAGTAGTGGGCTTGACAACTGGACTAAAGGTGTCCTCGTAATCAAGACCATACCGTTGTTTGAATCTCTCTGCCACTAAACGTGCCTTGTAGCGTTCAATATAGCCATCGGCATGTTTCTTGACTTTGAACACCCATTTGAAGTCAATGGGAGGAACCAACTTCCATGTCTCATTGGTCAAGAGAGCCTGAAACTCTTGTTCCATTTGCACGGTGCCAATGAGGAATAAGAGCAGCCTGAAAATGGCGAGGTTCAGCGTCATCTTGGATGATGCATGCCGCAATCTAGGCAGTCGTGACATCAGTACGTTCACGAGGTCAGACGATATCACTCTAGCTGCATGTACGAGGACGTAGAGCAGCATGAGCAGTTGGCTTAGCAACTGTCGCGGTGGGCACATCGGTGGGCGAAGCAGAGACCGTGTGTGAGTGCACATCCCACGACGCGGGCGAGGACGGAGGCGTCGCTCGTACGAGCGATTCCCGCGAGGCAGAGGAGACCGGTGTTGGGCCTAGAGACAACCCACTCTGGGCCGGTGCGGACGAGACCGGTCCAAGCGGCCCAGGCGCGAGGCTGGGCGGGTCGGTCCCAGCGGGTTTCCCTATACCCCGCCGCGCGCGCGAGGGAGTCATCGCCAGCATGCGATCCCGGGTGGGCCGACCCATTGGCTTATTCGCATCCAGTAAATAACTAGTACCTTGTTTTTGACAATCATACATGAGCCTGATTGTGGCCTAATGGTTTCAACTCTTGTTCGAGGCAACCCGAGTTCGATTGCCTCCACTTGTAGGAGTCGCAATAAGTTTTTCAAATTTGAAAAAATTGAATTTTGAACAACTTGAGAATCTGAGCAAAATCTGAATTCGAAAAAATTTCGAATCTAAGAAAAATTTGAATTCAAACAGTTTTTCAAATGTAAGCAAAATTTGATTTCGAAAAGTTTTTCGAATCTGAGCAAAATTTGCTTAAATTTGAAATTTTCTCGAATTCGAAATTTGCATTAAAACCGAAAGAAAGAAACAGAAAAAAGAAAAATCCAGAAAATGAAAAACTAGAGAAACTGCTGGAGCCGAGAAAAGACCCGCAAGTTTGCAAAACCGGGAAAACCGGAAAAATTCAATCTCCTACGCGTTAATCCGCCCCGCTGATGGGCGGGGAATAGGTTTTCCGGTCCCAGCGGGGAAGCCAGGCAGGAGGGCATGCACGCTTGCAACGTCCGGAGCTTGATCACCGTCTGGGGCATGGGCACCGATGGGCGCAGGATCATCGATGACCTAAAGACGTGCGCCGCGACCAGGACCTGCAACATGGTTAGGCAGCAATGCAGAAGTATATGCAGCATCTACGAACTGATCAGGCAAAGGTACAAATGAGTTCACATGTGGTACATAAGTGCTGGTAGTCGGAAGTGCAGAAAAGGGGAACATATTCTCATCAAACACGACATCCCGTGAGATGTAGACATGGTTAGACGGAACATGAAGGCATTTGTACCTTTTGTGAAGAGAATTATACCCAAGGAAGACCCACTTCTTGGACCGAAACTCAAGCTTACGCTTATTATATGGGCGAATGTGAGGCCAACACACACAGCCGAAGACCTTAAAAAGGTATGGTTTGGAGTTTCATTGAGTAAGAGTTCAAGCGGTGTTTTGATTTGAAGAAGTCGTGTAGGAAGCCTGTTAAGGAAACAAGCGGCAGAAAAAGCATCACTCCAAAACCTGAAAGGTACTGAGGCATGAGCTAATAAGGTGAGACCAGTTTTGAAAAGACGTCGATGCTTACGTTCCGCGACACCGTTCTGCTGATATGTATGAGGGCAAGACACACGGTGCAAAATTCCAAGCTTATTAAAAAACACATTGAGGTTGTGATACTCACCACCCCAATTAGACTGAGCATGAATGATTTTGTGTTTAAGGAGATGCTCAACATGCGCTTGAAATTGCAGAAAAACATCGAATACATCAGATTTGCGGTTTAGGAGATAAAGCCAAGTAAACCGACTATAAGAGCAAGTACAATAGATCCCACTCAGCAGGCTATAAGCAAATCTAACTCAGCAAAATCTTAGCTGGAGGTGAGAGAAGTAAGGTGAGAGAAAGGAGCCGACGCTCCATCTATCGCCGGCGGTAGCACAGGAAACAAGAAATTGCAGCTCACATGCAGCCTGGAGCAGACGGTAGGACTGGCTAGATGCATTAATGGCAAGCTTCGTTAGTCTTGCATGCGAGCTCTGCCATGCATGAGTTGAACCTTTAAAAATTCTACAAAGCCAACTTAACAGCCCACTGATGTCTACGGGAGCTTCTATTCTTGTAGACAGTGTTGGGCCTCCAAGTGCAGAGGTTTGTAGAACAGCAGCAAGTTTCCCTTAAGTGGATACCCAAGGTTTATCGAACTCAGGGAGGAAGAGGTCAAAGATATCCCTCTCATGCAACCCCGCAACCACAAAGCAAGAAGTCTCTTGTGTCCCCAACACACCTAATAGGTGCACTAGTTCGGCGAAGAGATAGTGAAATACAGGTGGTATGAATAAGTATGAGCAAGTAGCAACGGTGCCGGAAAAGTGCTTGCTCGGCGTGTAGTTGATGGTGGTAGTATTGCAGCAGATAGTAACACGAAGAAACAATAAACAAGCAGTAGTAACTCAGCAGTATTTAGGAACAAGGCCTAGGGATTAGACTTTCACTAGTGGACACTCTCAACTTTGATCACATAACGAGAATAGATAAATGCATACTCTACACTTTTGTTGGATGATGAACACATTGCGTAGGATTACACGAACCCTCAATGCCGGAGTTAACAAGCTCCACAATAATGCTCATGTTTTGGTAACCTTTAGTGTAAGATATATCAACAGACTAAACCAAGTACTAGCATAGCATGCACACTGTCACCTTCATGCATATGTAGGAGGAATAGATCACATCAATATTATCATAGCAATAGTTAACTTCGCAATCTTCAAGAGATCATGATCATAGCATAAACCAAGTACTAACACGGTGCACCCACTGTCGCCTTTACACACGTGTAGGAGGAATAGAACTACTTTAATAACATCACTAGAGTAGCACATAAATAGTAGTGATACAAACTCATATGAATCTCAATGAGATCATTGTATTGAAGTACATGGAAGAGAGATGAACCACATAGCTACCGGTACATGCCCCGAGCCTCGATGGAGAACTACTCCCTCCTCATGGGAGCAGACAGCGGTGATGAAGATGGCGGTGGAGATGGCAGCGGTGTCGATGGAGAAGCCTTCCGGGGCACTTCCCCGCTCCGGCAGGGTGCCGGAACGAGATCCTGTCCCCAGATCTTGGCTTCGCGATGGCGGCGGCTCCGGAAGGTTTTCGTGGGTTTCGTCAATTCGTATCGGGTTTTCTGATCCAGGGGCTCTTTATAGGCGGAGAGGCGGCGCAGAAGGTCACCGGGGTGCCCTCACCACCGGTGGCGCGGCCGTGGCCTGGCCCGCGCCCGGGTGTGGTGTGGGGCCCCCCGGCCCATCTCTGGCAGCTCTCGAGTGTTCTGGATGGTTCCGGGAAAAATAGGAACCTCGGCGTTGATTTCGTCCGATTCCGAGAATATTTCGTTACTAGGATTTCTGAAACCAAAAACAGCAGAAAACAGGAACTGGCACTTCGGCATCTTGTTAATAGGTTAGTTCCGTAAAATGCACGAATATGACATAAAGTGTGCATAAAACATGTAGATAACATCAATAATGTGGCATGGAACACAAGAAATTATCGATACGTTGGAGACGTATCAGCATCCCCAAGCTTAGTTCTGCTCGTCCCGAGCAGGTAAAACGATAACAAAGATAATTTCTGGAGTGACATGCCATCATAAACTTGATCATACTATTTGTAAGGCATATGTAATGAATGCAGCGATCAAAACAATGTGTATGACATGAGTAAACAAGTGAATCATAAAGCAAAGACTTTTCATGAATAGCACTTCAAGACAAGCATCAATAAGTCTTGCATAAGAGTTAACTCATAAAGCAATAAATTCTTAGTAAAGGTATTGAAACAACATAAAAGAAGATTAAGTTTCAGCGGTTGCTTTCAACTTGTAACATGTATATCTCATGGATATTGTCAATGCAAAGCAATATAACAAATGCAATATGCAAATATGTAAGAATCAATGCACAGTTCACACAAGTGTTTGCTTCTTGAGGTGGAGAGAAATAGGTGAACTGACTCAACATTGAAAGTAAAAGAATGGTCCTTCAAAGAGGAAAGCATCGATTTCTATATTTGTGCTAGAGCTTTGATTTTGAAAACATAAAGAGAGCATAAAAGTAAAGTTTTGAGAGGTGTATGTTGTTGTCAACGAATGGTAGCGGGTACTCTAACCCCCTTGCCAGACAAACCTTCAAAGAGCGGCTCCCATTTTATTTTATTTTTGGATGGCACTCCTTCCAACCTTTCTTTCACAAACCATGGCTAACCGAACCCTCGGGTGCCTCGCCAACAATCTCATACCATGAAGGAGTGCCTTTTTATTTTAGTTTTATTATGATGACACTCCTCCCAACCTTTGCTTACACAAGCCATGGCTAACCGAATCCTTCGGGTGCCGTCCAACAATCACATACCATGGAGGAGTGTCTATTTTTGTTAATTAATTTGGGACTCGGGAATCCCATTGCCGACTCTTTTTGCAAAATTATTGGATAAGCGGATGAAGCCACTAGTCCATTGGTGAAAGTTGCCCAACAAGATTGAAAGATAAACACCACATACTTCCTCATGAGCTATAAAACATTGACACAAATAAGAGGTAATAAATTTTGAATTGTTTAAAGGTAGCACTCAAGCAATTTACTTTGGAATGGCGGAGAAATACCATGTAGTAGGTAGGTATGGTGGACACAAATGGCATAGTGTTGGCTCAAGTATTTGGATGCATGAGAAGTATTCCCTCTCGATACAAGGTTTAGGCTAGCAAGGCTTATTTGAAACAAACACAAGGATGAACCGGTGCAGCAAAACTCACATAAAAGACATATTGTAAACATTATAAGACTATACACCGTCTTCCTTGTTGTTCAAACTCAATACTAGAAATTATCTAGACCTTAGAGAAACCAAATATGCAAACCAAATTTTAGCATGCTCTATGTATTTCTTCATTAATGGGTGCAAAGCATATGATGCAAGAGCTTAAACATGAGCACAACAATTGCCAAGTATCACATTACCCAAGACATTTTTAGCAATTACTACATGTATCATTTTCCAATTCCAACCATATAACAATTTAACGAAGAGGAAACTTCGCCATGAATATTATGAGCTAAGAACACATGTGTTCATACGAACCAACGGAGCGTGTCTCTCTCCCACACAAGCATGATGTAATCCAATTTATTCAAACACAAACAAAAATAGAAACAAACAAACAGACGCTCCAAGAAAAAGCACATAAGATGTGATGGAATAAAAATATAGTTTCGGAGGAGGAACCCGATAATGTTGTCGATGAAGAAGGGGATGCCTTGGGCATCCCCAAGCTTAGACGCTTGAGTCTTCTTGATATATGCAGGGGTGAACCACCGGGTGCATCCCCAAGCTTAGAGCTTTCACTCTCCTTGATCGTAGTATATCATCCTCCTCTCTTGACCCTTGAAAACTTCCTCCACACCAAACTCGAAACAACTCATTACAGGATTAGTGGACAATAAAAAATAACATGTTCAGAGGTGACACAATCATTCTTAACACTTCTGGACATTGCATAAAGCTACTGGACATTAATGGATCAAAGAAATTCATCCAACATAGCAAAAGAGGCAATGCGAAATAAAAGGCAGAATCTGTCAAAACAGAACAGTCAGTAAAGATGGATTTTATTAGGCCACCAGACTTGCTCAAACGAAAATGCTCAAATTGAATGAAAGTTGCGTACATATCTGAGGATCACTCACGTAAATTGGCATAATTTTCTGAGTTTCCTACAGAGAATTAGACCCAGATTCGTGACAGCAAAGAAATCTGTTTCTGCGCAGTAATCCAAATCTAGTACTTACTTTACTATCAAAGACTTTACTTGGCACAACAAAACACAAAACTAAGATAAGGAGAGGTTGCTACAGTAGTAAACAACTTCCAAGACACAAATATAAAACAAAGTACTGTAGCAAAATAACACATGGGTTATCTCCCAAGAAGTTCTTTCTTTTTAGCCATTAAGATGGGCTCAAGCAGTTTTAATGATGCACTCGCAAGAAATAGTATTTGAAGCAAAAGAGAGCATCAAGAGGCAAATTCAAAACACATTTAAGTCTAACATGCTTCCTATGCATAGGAATCTTGTAAATAAACAAGTTCATGAAGAGCAAAGTAACAAGCATAGGAAGATAAAACAAGTGTAGCTTCAAAAATTTCAGCATATAGAGAGGCATTTTAGTAACATGAAAATTTCTACAACCATATTTTCCTCTCTCATAATAATATCCAGTGGTATCATGAGCAAACTCAACAATATAACTATCACATAAAGCATTCTTATCATGAGTCTCATGCATAAAATAATTACTCTCCACATAGGCATAGTTAATTTTATTAGTTGTAGTGGGAGCAAATTCAACAAAGTAGCTATCATTATTATTCTCATCATCAAATATAGGAGGCATATTGTAATCATAATCAAATTCACTCTCCATAGTAGGTGGCACCAAAAGACCACTATCATTATAATCATCATAAATAGGAGGCAAAGTATCATCAAAGAAAATTTTCTCCTCAATGCTTGGGGGACTAAAAATATCATGAAAACCAGCTTCCCCAAGCTTAGAACTTTCTATATCATTATCAACAATGGTGTTCAAAGCGTTCATACTAATATTACTACCAGCATGCAAATAAGATTCCATAGGTTTTTTAATTTTCGCATCAAACAATCCATGTTTTAAATGAGGAAACAGAATAAGAAGCTCACTCTTGTACATTATGCCAAACTAGTGTAAACAAGAAACAACAAGATGCAATTGCAGGATCTAAAGGAAATAGCTTTGAGCACACACACAACGGCGCCGGAAAAATACTTTACCTGAGACCGTAGTATGAGTGCCTTTTTACCTTTCCTCCCGGCAACGGCGCCAGTAAAAGTGCTTGATGTCTACGGGAGCTTCTATTCTTGTAGACGAGTGTTGGGCCTCCAAGTGCAGAGGTTTGTAGAACAGCAAGCAAGTTTCCCTTAAGTGGATACCCAAGGTTTATCGAACTCAGGGAGGAAGAGGTCAAAGATATCCCTCTCATGCAACCCCGCAACCACAAAGCAAGAAGTCTCTTGTGTCCCCAACACACCTAATAGGTGCACTAGTTCGGCGAAGAGATAGTGAAATACAGGTGGTATGAATAAGTATGAGCAAGTAGCAACGGTGCCGTAAAAGTGCTTGCTGGCGTGTAGTTGATGGTGGTAGTATTGCAGCAGTAGTAACACAAGAAAACAAGAAACAAGCAAGTAGTAACTCAGCAAGCATTTAGGAACAAGGCCTAGGGATTAGACTTTCACTAGTGGACACTCTCAACTTTGATCACATAACAGTAATAGATAAATGCATACTCTACACTTTTGTTGGATGATGAACACATTGCGTAGGATTACACGAACCCTCAATGCCGGAGTTAACAAGCTCCACAATAATGCTCATGTTTTGGTAACCTTTAGTGTAAGATATATCAACAGTACTAAACCAAGTACTAGCATAGCATGCACACTGTCACCTTCATGCATATGTAGGAGGAATAGATCACATCAATATTATCATAGCAATAGTTAACTTCGCAATCTTCAAGAGATCATGATCATAGCATAAACCAAGTACTAACACGGTGCACCCACTGTCGCCTTTACACACGTGTAGGAGGAATAGAACTACTTTAATAACATCACTAGAGTAGCACATAAATAGTAGTGATACAAACTCATATGAATCTCAATGAGATCATTGTATTGAAGTACATGGAAGAGAGATGAACCACATAGCTACCGGTACAGCCCCGAGCCTCGATGGAGAACTACTCCCTCCTCATGGGAGCAGCAAGCGGTGATGAAGATGGCGGTGGAGATGGCAGCGGTGTCGATGGAGAAGCCTTCCGGGGCACTTCCCCGCTCCGGCAGGTGCCGGAACAGAGATCCTGTCCCCAGCATCTTGGCTTCGCGATGGCGGCGGCTCTGGAAGGTTTTCGTGGGTTTCGTCAATTTGTATCGGGTTTTCTCGATCCAGGGGCTCTTTATAGGCGGAGAGGCGGCGCAGAAGGTCACCAGGGTGCCCTCACCACCAGGTGGCGCGGCCGGGCCTGGCCCGCGCCCGGTGTGGTGTGGGCCCCCCGGCCCATCTCTCGGCAGCTCTCGAGTGTTCTGGATGGTTCCGGGAAAAATAGGAACCCGGGCGTTGATTTCGTCCGATTCCGAGAATATTTCGTTACTAGGATTTCTGAAACCAAAAACAGCAGAAAACAGGAACCGGCACTTCGGCATCTTGTTAATAGGTTAGTTCCAGAAAATGCACGAATATGACATAAAGTGTGCATAAAACATGTAGATAACATCAATAATGTGGCATGGAACACAAGAAATTATCGATACGTTGGAGACGTATCACCCACCTATTGTACACGTGCTTATTTAGAATGGCTATAAGTGACGTGGCTTGAGGTATGTAGCCGGCAGCTTAGAGCAAGTATAATAGAGTCCAGTCAGCTGACTATAAGACATTAAATAATATATTTTAGATGAGTTGGAGGAGAGAGAAGAGGAGAGAGAAGGGAGGTGGGCTACTATGCAATAGCCAGCTCTTGCACGTGCTCCTAGGCACCTTGTGAGAGTGAAAGGTGGGCCATGTATTAGTAAAGTACTACATTCTTATAGCCAACTATTATACATGTTAGCTATATGATGACTACAAATGATATGACATCTTGTTATAGCCAACAGTTGGCTATACTATTGGAATTGCTCTTACTTTGCTATTGTTCTTGCTCTAAGCATCAATAAAATTGACGTAGTAATTATAACCACTCATGGAAGTTTGGGCAGGACCCCACACAACTCTAGAGGAGTTTTGACTACATGACTAGACTCGGGAAAAGCAAGTTGGTGACTCTTTCCCTGCTGACAGGCATCACAAACTGTTTCAGCACTATTACTGGATACAACTGGAAGCTCATGGCGACGAAGAACATGGCGAACTATGGGGGTGGCAGGGTGACCAAGACACGCGGTAAAAGAGAGGAGGACACACCCCTTAAAGCTCGAGCACCTGGCGGCGCATCAAGCACATAAAGTCCATGGCGCATGCGAACCTCTAAGTAGAACGCCCCTCGTGTCCCGGTCTTTAACAAAAAAATGAAAACGGTGAAATTCAGCGAAGACATTATTGTCGCGAGTGAGTTGAGAAACTAACAACAAACTACGTGCAACTGAAGGAATCCGAAGAACATTGAGGAGATGCAACTGTTGGGAAGTATGAGTAAGAAGGAAAATCTGACCAATATGTGAGATGTGCATACTTGCTTCATTGACGATGTGAACCTGATCATATCCATATAAGGCTCCTGAATAGAGAGCTTGCCCATATCACTCGTCAGGTGACTAGTGGCGGCCGTGTCCATGTAGCATGAAGATCAATGGGATACGAAGGGGTATGTCCATGCTCGTGGCTCGCCAGAGCACTGTTTCTCATTACAGAACCAAACGTGTCCTTTCTCAGGTTGTGTCCAACACCCAATCCGCTTACTCCCCTAATTATCCTTCTTCATCACTTAGCAAAGCAGCGCATCCGGTGTTACACTTCCTGATGCTTCACATGCATGCCTAAACCGTCTAGTAAATCTTGCCATCTCGCTCTCACATGTGCCTCCGCACCTCTATATACTGGGAGTTCTTATTTTGACACTTGCGTTATCAGTCTCCGGATCTCCGCACCTCTATATATGAGAAGTGTAGACCAGCTTATGACCAATGACTGTTCACCAACCATCGCAGCAAGTGCGCATTGCAACCCAATCTCCATGGCTCTTACATATAAAGAGTATGTGTCTCACCTAACCGGAAATTCAATTCGGCTCCCGGGTGCGTATGCTCCCTCTACAACCAAAACATATTTCGAAGTGTGGAAAAATTTTGACAAAAAAATCACTCCCTCACCTAACAGCTTTTTTTGATAAATGGAATATATCATAGGAAGATACCAATTCCACGTAGCCTCTGCAACAACACACTCTGCAACAAAACAGTACCCTAATGGTAGTATGGATGCACACAATTAAAAAAAAAAGAAACTAAAAAAACGTCCCGCTACAGTACTGCAGTCCTAGCAACAACAGTACAATCACCACCAAGACACCACTTAAAATCCAGGTCTCCACAAGCGACACCTTCAAGAAGGGAACAGTGCACAAGCGTCGTCGTCGCTTGATCAAAAGATCTTAGATTTTCACCCTGGAGATAGTCTCCGCTCACAAAACAATACCGTCAACAAGACCATTGCCAGTCACAATCAATTAAGTCCAGACCTTGGATTTTCACCCTAAAAGGTAAGACTCTGAACTTGTCATGTGCTACTGCCCCCACTTGCATACTACTGTTACGAGACCCAGAATACAAAGCAAATCCCTCAACAACACCATTAATCGATTCTTCGCTGCTAGTCCTCCAATCCGGCCTTCAAAAAATTATCCATCTCTGATACACCATGGACTAGAATGTATCTGCTGGCAACACAGAACAGAGCTTCGCGTCGCTCCCTCCAGAACTAAACGGTCGGAATAAAAGCATGGGTGCACACGACCGAATACCTCCCAAACCAGCAAATTCCAGGCACGGGCACTGTTACATTTGCCAGCGGAGCCTTCCAGAACTCAACCTCCAGCCAAATCCAGACGGACATGCATAAGATAGATCTTCATCTTGGCGCATGAGAGATCCTAGGACCACCACCTCTATTCATGCTGCGCGAGTAGCCCCCACGCCACCCGCCGGAAACCTGCGGCCGCCGCACCAAATCCTACCAGTAGCCCGGTAAGGCCGACAAGGGGAATGATACGACAGCGCAGGGTTTATCTTGATCGGAACCGGCCCAACACGCAGCGAAATCGAGCACGGGGGGTGGGGGAGGGAGGGCAGCGAAGATCGAGCACAGGGAGGGGGCGTCCTGGGAGATGCCCATATCAAGATCTAAGGTATCTGGAACCATCATCCGTCGGCCCTGCAACTTCACTCTAGCCATGGCGCCGCCGGGGGAAGACCTCCGCCACCACCCCGGCCAGGGTCGCTGCCTCACTACTAGGAAAAGGCCTAGCCGTAAGATTAATACTAGTGGCGCACCATGCTAGAGGTGCTCCACTGCTATATAGTAGTGGCGCACTAATATAAGGTGCTCCACTGCTAGCGAATTGCCAATGGCGCACTAGTACTAGCGGTGCGCCATTACTAATTTCAGTACTGGACTATAGATGGATCTAGGGTTGGCGCACCACATATAGGTGTGCCATTGCTACACTGTGCTGCAAATTGCAATGGCGCGGTAAACAAAGTGCGCCACTGTGCTGCAAAGTGCAATGGTGCAGTATACAAGGTGTGCCACTGTGCTGCCACCCACGCCCCGGCCCCACCACCCACCGCACGACGCACATGCCTCGCCAGCCACCACCCACGCGACTCGATCCTCCCACGATACACGCGTCGCAACCAGTGGCTAGTTCCATCCCCCAACCGCTCCGCACCCCCATCGCTCCTCCTCTCCCACCCACCGCTCAATCCTATCCCAGCGCTCCTCTCCCACCGCTCCCAAGAGACAAGGTCGACACCAGCTCGATGCGTCGGAGCTGCTCCTCGCCTCTTCCTCGTCAAGGGCGTGGCGTGGCTGGTGTGGGAGATCTTGTCTGCTACCTCCTCATGGCGCCCATCCTCTACCTCAACCTCAAGATCTACAGCCAGTGGATGTCCTCTGGCGAGGGCCGCCTCTCCAAGGTGGCATGCCCATCCAACCACCTCGCCGTCGTTGGTCACTTCGTTGCCACGCTTCTCGGTGCCTCCGGGAGCTGCCCATCTTCGTCTTAGCCATTGGGGTAGCACATTGGTGGAGCGCTTCAACCTCTACATGTGCGGAGGAGGTTCTCGCCACCGACAACCCTACCCACCGCCTGCGAGGTGGCAGAGCCCACCATTCTCGAGCTTGACTCCCTCCCTTCGGCCTCTCCAAAGCCCCCTGGTCGTCTCCCCCGACAACCCTACCTGCGAGGCGGCACAGGCCCGGTCGCTCTGCTGCGCCGACGAGGCCGTCCTGCGCGCGAGCGCTGCGACTGCTACATCCACGCCACCAACCGTCTCGCTGGGAAGCACGGCCGCCGCCGTCGATTAAGGCGGAGGAGCTGAGATCGGATTTGATTGCGTTTTTTATTTTCTTTTAGGGTGTCGGCTGCAAATTTTAGAAACTTGTATTTTTTATTTAGGTCATGTAATAAGTCTAATTTGTAATAAAATAGAAGTGGCATCTGACTAGTCAACTCAGATCCAGCTGACCGCCCGCCACACACCGCTCACTGCCACACACCGCTCACCGCTTGCCACACCCAGGCCCACGTGGCCTTTTTTATTTTCTATTTTGTTCAGCTGCAGTGGCGCACCCGACGTGTATATGCAGTGGCGCATGCTGTTCTTATATCAATGGCGCACCCAACGTGTATGTGCAGTGGTGCACCCTATCCTTATATCAATGGCGCATGTTGCAGCTTATCAATGGCACACCTATTAGTGCGCCACTGATATGTATCCTTACTAATGGCACACAGGGTGGTGCGTCATTGCTAACCGTTAGCAGTGGCGTGATAGTAGTGGCGCACCCCAATGCGTCACTGATAGCCAAAACCAGTGCGTCACTAATAAGCATGTTTCTAGTAGTGCCTTGACGTTGCACGAAGAAAGATCCGGCCAAAACCGCCCTAGCAGCCCTGACCAGCATCGCCGGCGACCTCCACCCCAACCTCCTTTGGCGGCTGGGTCCACCGCCACCACGGCAAGGGCCGGCGGCAGCGGCCACAAGAGGGACAGGCGGTGCAGGAGACTTGACGGTGGCGATTGGATCGCCCCCGGTGTCACCCTAGGGAGCGCACGCGGGGGAGATTCTGAATTACGAACAATCGCACAACAAATGCGCGCTACGTCTCTCGGATAATTAAGTATATCATATTCGGTGGCACACTAATCAGGTTAAAAAAAAGTTGAAAATAAATTGGAAGCTACAAATTAATTAAGTTGAAAATATTCGGTGGGAATTCGTATTTTGGCACTTTCCATATCAGTCCCCGGCTCTCCGCGCCTCTATATATGAAAAGTGTACACCAACTTATGACCACCGGCTGTCTCACCATCCATCGTAGAAAGTGCGCATTACATCTCAATCTCCGTGGCTCTGTATGAAAAGTATGTAAGCTTATAGTCACACACTGTCTCACCTACCAGCTAGATTCTGAATTACGAACAACTGCGCATCAAATGTCAGCGAAGTCTCTAGGATAATTAAGTATATCAAATTTGGTGGCACACTAATCAGGCTCAAAGAAGTTGAAAATAAATTGAAAGATACAGATTAATTAAGTTTTCTTAACTTTGATACGGCAAATGGGATCACAAGCAGACAACATAGACCATCGGTTATTCAAAAAAAAAAACTATGCATATATGCATGGTCTTCATATACCAAGTTTGGGGATAAAGTCAGTTGCTTTTAGGAGGAACGAAAAATATATATGCTCATTGCCTAAGTAACAATTTACTGCACAAGACGAACAATTTACTTGCCGAAAGTGCGCAGAAGGGTGAAAGTTGAGAGTGTCGACCCGACTAGCATGTTCTGTGATATCTATCAGTATGCGGCCAGGGAGCAAACTTCAGCAAGGCAGTTAAATCTCCTTGATTGGATGCTCGTTAAGTCGCAGCAGAGCTGGTGTTTTGTCTAATGAATACATACCCATATGTTGAAGATGAACATAGTGCAAGATGAGCCATGGTTAATGCAGTTCAGGCGAAGGGTGAGGCATGTGGGCTGGAAGCCTGCAATAGGAAAATCGTGGAATACAATGACAAAAATATTTCATGGTGGCTACGGATATCCGCCGGAAGAGAAACAAGTTTAGAGCATCCCCACTCGTTGGCGCTCCCCACGTCCGAATCCGGCAAAAAATTTGTCCGGATTGGAGGAAGATTTGCCTGGGGAGCACCGAAGTTCCAGCCGCCCCCCCCCCCCCCGGTAGGAAACCCTCAACCTCGATCATTTGACATATTTTAAACAAATTTAACATAAAATTTAACAAGTTCGGCGACCAAGAGTACGAAAATTGCTGAAACAAATTCGGCGATAATCAGTACAATGTTTAACAAGTGCTGAAACAAATGAAGCACACAATTTCACAATTTTTCAAACAAATTAAGACAGACTAGTTGGCGTCGGCGTTGGCGTTGCCTCGGAGCCTCCATATGTGCTCCACCAGATCATCTTGCAGCAGCTGATGCATTGTAGAGTCTCGAATCTCCTGGCGCATAGCAATGAAGGCGGCCCATGATGGAGGCACCTGGTGATTAGGTTGTGCAAGAGGACCCTCTCTCTCATATGGTGCTTCTTGCTCAGCCAGAGGAACCGGATGCTTTCGCTCATTTTCAATAATCATATTGTGTAGGCACACACAGCAGTTTATCACCTCCCACATCTGATCTTTGGACCAAGTCATAGCGGGGAACCGGACGACAGCAAATCTCTGCTGGAGGACACCAAATGCACGCTCGACGTCTTTTCGGCAAGCTTCTTGTTTCTTGACAAACTCGCAAAGTTTGGGGGTGCTAGGGTTCGAGATAGTCTTCACAAATGTTTCCCACTTTGGATAGATACCGTCTGCAAGGTAGTATCCTTTGTTGTAGTGCTGACCATTGATCACATAGTCCACCGGGGGGGCATGACCCTCAACAAGCTTGGAAAAGACCGGGGAGCAGTTTAGGATGTTGATGTCATTGTTGGATCCAGGCATACCAAAGAAAGAGTGCCAAATCCAGAGATCATGGGTAGCCACTGCTTCAAGTATCACAGTGCAGCCTTTTTTGTGACCCTTGTACATTTCCTGCCACGCAAACGGACAGTTCTTTCATTGCCAATGCATGCAGTCAATGGTTCCAAGCATCCCTGGAAAACCCCTAGCTTCATTTGTTGCAAGGATCCTCTGAGTACTGTGCACTTCTGCAGTGACAAAAATCCAACCAAACCAGTGCAATCCGCCTTGAAGTAGGGATCAAAGTCTCGGATGGCATACACAATTTGCAGAAATAGCTTTCTGCTCATCCTGAAACGACGCCGAAAAACACTTTCACCGTGCAATGGATTGTCGGCGAAGTAGTCGGCGTACAACATGCAGTAGCCCTCCATTCACTGTCTCGGCTTGCACTTCCGGCGACCTGGTGCCGACCCACCACGTCGACCAGTTGCCAGTCCGGCGTACATGCTTGCCAAGCAACCGAGGATCATCATGTGCACGTCGTCTTGGGCGGCTGCTGCCATCTCTTCTTGCATAAACTCGACGAACATCTGCTCCTCCTCTTCGTCCGAGTCCATGGCCGGCGAGGCAAATGGACGAACACCTGACGGGCGTGGTCGAGGCAACCCGAGCCGCGAGCGACGAGGAGCAGGCCAAAGTTGGAAAACAGGCCGGCGGAAGAGCAGCCAGATAGGCCGTCGTCGAAAGACGGCGGAATATAGGCAGGTGGGGAAGGAGGGACGGCTGAATCTGGGCAACAAGCCGGCGGGGTGGTGCCGGCGGCGAGAGAGATACGAGAGGTGGGGGAGATTTTGACCGAGGTGGTGGTGGGGTTCGTGTGTCGAGTCACCGACAGATCGGGCACTTCCCCGTTTTTCACTCGTCCGGAGTCCCCGATAGGTCCCCGGGGGGGCGGGGATGGCGTGGGCTCGCCGGATGGATGAAGGGCCAAATCCGGACGAAAACGAGGAACCAGGGACGCGATTGGACCGAATTTCGCCGTCCGGATGGGAAAAACGTCGCTCGGGGACCTCGTCGGGGGACGAGTGGAGATGCTCTTACTGCAACAACCTTTTGCCGTCCGGATTTGTCCGTGACGTGAGATATATTAGAGAAGTTGAAGACTGGGAGAGCATTTTCACCCAAAGAGACGCTGGTTTGCACCTGGGCTACACCCCGCCGCACCTGGCAAGATTACCCTACGCATAGCTCGAGCGTCGACTCAGATGCTAGCCTAACCAAGTCCACCGTCTCCCAGCGTGTGCCCACCCAATCCGCATTATACCCTTTGTATCCTTCCTTGGGGTCACCCTAGCTGGCGATCGTTCGCTCAAAGCCTGCCTAGCGATCACTTTCCGACAGCTCTTTTTGGTTTAATCGTGCGGGAGTTCGCTTCCTCTTTCTAGCAAAACAATAATTACTGGATGACCCGTACGTGAGCAAACCTCTTTCTTCTCCTTTCTTTGACTCACGTCCACGTAAAAACTTTCCAAATTTGAAAATTCAAAACGTTTTAACTTTCAAACGACAACTCCAAATTAAGATTCGCTTTCACCAATAAATCCGTCTCGACGAGATCTTCAAAACTAGCACCCATGTTAATATGTTTCGACAAACTTTTTTTCGGGCTAAAAGTTATCAACCATTTCTATTTGAATAATCAACCCCTCCATACTTGAGTGATCAACGGCGAATATATAAAATTATCAACCTGGTGCAGGCTATTGAGGAAAAGTTCTGCATGCATGCACAAAAAGACGAATTTGCTTATGTAAGCGGAATCTTTTCCAAATTTGAAAATTCAAAATGTTTTAACTTTCAAACGACAACTCCGAATTAAGATCCGCTTTCACCAATAAATCCGTCTCGACGAGATCTTTAAAACTAGCACCCATGTTGATATGTTTCGAGAAACTTTTTTCCTGGCTAAAAGTTATCAACCCTCTCTATTCGAATAATCAACCCCTCCGTACTTGAGTGATCAACGGTAAATGTATAAAATTATCAACCTGCTGCAGGGTATTGAGGGAAAGGTCTGCATGCATGCACAAAATAGACGAATCTGCTGATGTCAACGGAATCTTTTCCAAATTTCAAAATTCAAAATGTTTTAACTTTCAAACGACAACTCCAAATTAAGATCCGCTTTCACCAATAAATCTGTCTCGACGAGATCTTCAAAACTAGCACCCATGTTGATATGTTTCGAGAAACTTTTTTCTGGCTAAAAGTTATCAACCCTCTCTATTTGAATAATCAACCCCTCCGTACTTGAGTGATCAACGGTAAATGTATAAAATTATCAACCTGGTGTAGGCTATTGAGGGAAAGTTCTGCATGCATGCACAAATAGACGAATATGCTGATGTCAGCGGAATCTTTTCCAAATTTGTAAATTCAAAACGTTTTAACTTTTAAACGACAACTCCAAATTAAGATTCGGTTTCACCAATAAATCCGTCTCGACGAGATCTTCAAAACTAGCACCCATGTTGATATGTTTCGAGAAACTTTTTTCGGGCTAAAATTTATCAACCCTCTCTATATGAATAATCAACCCCTCCGTACTTGAGTGATCAACGGTAAATGTAAAAAATTATCAACCCCAAAGTTAATTTTATTTGAAACAGTTTAGCGATTTTTTTAGTTTAGAAGCTATCAACCCAGTGTCCTGTTATTTATCAACAGTAAATATAAATAACTACCAACCCTAAAAATCTAATTTTATTTTGAATATTTTGGCGACTCTTTTTAGTTTACAAGTTATCAACCCGGTGCCCCGTTATTTATCAATGGTAATTATAAATAACTACCAACCCTAAAAAGTATTCCATTTAGAATATTTTAGCGAACATTTTTTTATTTTACATGCTATCAACCCGGTGCCTCGTTATTTATCAACGATAAATATAAATAAATAATAACCCTAAAAAGTATTTCACTTAAAATATTTTAGCGACTCTCTTTTAGTTTAGAAGCTATCAAACCGGTGACCCACTATTTATCAATGGTAAATATAAATAAATATCAACCCTAAAAATTTAATTTAATTTAAAATATGGAGCGACTCTTTTTTTGTTTACAAGTTATCAACCCGGTGCCCCGTTATTTATCAACGGTAAATATAAATACCTAGCAACCCTAAAAATGTAATTTTCATTAAGAATTTTTTTCGCAACTTTTGTTAGCTTACAACTTAAAATAATACTTAATTTTGAGTAGCAAGTGGTAGTTCATTTGAGTTGCAAGTGGATCTTCCCACCCGTTATTTTCCCCCTTAAAAACCACTTGGTTAGAACTGAAAAGCCAATCATACTAGCCAAACAAAGCCACCTCAGCTAGCTCCTCAGAACGGCCCGAAAAAGGGAATTGCAAAAGGACCCCATTAAAATATGAATTACCGTACGAAAAAACCCAAAAGGGAATTACAAAAAGAGAAAGGGAATTGTAAAAAGAGGATTGAGAGTCTACCTCGTGCTGAAGAAAAAGAGTGAGATGCTATGTGTATGCATGCAACAACTTATGAAAAAGTGCTGAAAAGTTGGCTCATTAAATGCAAATCCATGAGATGCTCTGTGCATGTGCATGCATGCAGTGTGAACACTCTTGGCTGCATGCAACTTGCAAAGTAGTAGTACAAGCTGTTAGTGTGAACACGTGTGAACGCAATTAAAACAGTACGTGATACAAAGGGAATTGAGTCGCGCTTTCGCGCGAGCGCTCTGCGCCGGCAGAAACCGATCGCTCGAGCGAGCGATTGCCAGGGAGGGGATTCGCCTTGTTTGTCATGTAGCAGAGCAACGACAACACTTTCTGATACTTCACATGCCTAAATCGTCTAGTAAATCTTGTTGTCTCTCTCTAAGATGTGTGAGTGGTGGCAATTCGTAATTTTGAGACTTGTGTTCTTCTCAGTCTCCCACTCTCCCTGCCTCTATATATAGAGACTAGAGAGTAGGACAAGGCATTTCTGAACCCAGGTGTAGATACTCTTGATTTAATAAAAAATTCGAAAAATAGCAAAAAAAATTTAAAAAATCTGATTTTTTTGGAAAATGAACATGAACACTTGTTCTAACTTTACACCAAAAATCTCCAGAAAAAGACTTACGTAATGATCTGTGCAAAAAAGACAATTTGAAGTGACGTAAGAAACAAATCTAGACGTTCTAAACAGCACCGTATTTTAGCTTTTTTGCACAAACCACTATAGATGTCTTTTCTCGAAATTTTTTGGTGTACAGTTAGAACACTTGTTCATATTCATTGTCCAAAAATATTAGATTTTTTAAAATTATTTTACTATTTGTTTTGATTTTTTTATTAAACCAGAAGCATCTACACCCAGTTCAGATTTGGTTTTTCCCTAGAGAGTATACATGACCTGATGACTAAATGACCACACAATGTCTCACCAACCTAGAGACGGCCCCGTAAGGCGAATAAAAAATTTCTCAGACAAATATAAGCATTGGATGACACCGGCTGTTGGGGGTTGGGCAAGGTTAGGGAACCGCGTGTGGGGGCACGTGAGGAGGGTTTCCGGGGAGGGCGAGTAGCTCACAACGGGGCGACCCAAACGAACGCTCAGCGACAGTCGGCGGAAAAATACGTATGGTATTACCTTCAATGGGGCGACGCAAAGTGATCAGACTGTCCGCGATGACGCAAACCTGGCCCAAATATGCGTCTCAGATGCGTCTCTGCGGACGCTGCGCGGACGCGCAAAGTGTCCGCTCGCGTCTGGCGGACGTTTCATCGGGCCCGTCTGGCAGCGACCCTGCGTCGATGCGTCTTCTCATGCGCGCCGCTGCGTCGCTTCAGCAATCTGCGCCACGTTAATGGCGATGCCTCGGCTGCCGAGCGGCCGCCGCCCACCTTCGCCAACACAGTAATGGCAACGCCACACGTCCCGCGGCTGCCTCCAGCCTATATAAAGAGGGCGCGTGTTCTTCTTCCTCATCCACTCCTCCAAACAAACCCTAGCCGCCACAAGCTCCACCGTAGAGCCGTCTAGCTCTTCGTGCGACGCAGCCAGGCCCGCGAGGAAATCCATGGCGGGTCCTGGTGGCCGGCGAGGCGGTCGAGGCCACGGGCCTGGGCGCCCCCGGGGCCGGAGCAGGGCCCGCTGTGGTGCAGCTACGGCCCCACGCTCGCCGTCGCTTGCGCCCTCATCGTCTTCGCAGGAGGACCGCTGCTTCGAGTTCCTCCTCCGCATCGACGATGACCCACTCGACATCAAGCGGCTCCCGGACAAGTTCGCCGAGTTCGTTGATGGCGTCGAGCCGGCGCACTTGCAACTAGGGAAGGCCAGCTGCAACTTCTGCCGGTGGACTGTCGAGGTCTTGTTCGACGGGCAGGGCAAGATGTACATGCACACGGGGTGGGACAAGTTCGCCCGCGACCTCGCGCTCGAGCCCGACTGCCAGCTCACATTCCTCTACGAGGGGGACGGCGAGATGATCTTCAAGGTGTTCGATGACACATCGTGCCACAGGCACTACCACGCCGGCGAATCCGGCTCGGACATCGATAGTTAGAACTTAGAGTGTTCTTTCTTTGGAGCGAATATGGCTACATGCCAGTTGAAGCCAGTAGTGAAGGTTTCTGGTTGTTCTTCCTTGGAAGAACCAACAGAGGGCACCGTCACCAGCTGGATTTTCCAGCTTGGGTGACTCGGGTGTGCCCTCGAGTGTTCTTTCTTGGCAGTGAACATACGGAAATCAACACAACTAGTTTTCCTTTTTTACAATGTTTTTGTTTGTGTCAACCATGGTTCAAACTATGTATTAGTTTGTGTAAACCATGTTCCTCATTATGTATTAGTTTGTGTAAAACCATGTTCCAATATGTAATGTTTGGAACTATGTTTAAATGGAGAAGAGAAAAAAAACAAGTAAAAAAATGCGTCGTCCCGCTGGAGCCACCCCAGATGCAAATGGACGCGCGGACAAAAACGATCTTTTTCGCGTCCGTGGCGCGACGCAAATGGACGCTCGCGGATAATAAAATGCGTCGCGCCACTGGAGATGCCCTGCATTGGTTTTTCCAATAAGAATTGAGTCAGGGTCACCGCTCCCTAAAACGATATATAAAAGTAGGGGGGAGAGGATACAGAGCTCTGACGCGACGATGTTGCGGTGGCGACAAATGGAGCGACGCGTAGCCGATGACACAACCACGACGGATGAGGTGGAGCCGTGGAAGAAACTTAACAAGAGATCTTGGTAGGAGGGTAGAAGAAACGATGGGAAGCCGTCGAATGCGCCTCAACCGGGAGCTAGCTTAAGACTAGGTCGACGGAGCCCTAGATGGATCCTCGAAAATAAGCATGCAAAATCTCAGTGCGATTTTTTTATTGTAGGCTACAAAATATGACATAATCTGATAAAATTTGCAGATTTCAAAATAAGCACGCAAAATAATAATGTAAAATCCTATTTAACGTGGACTACACAAATATAACAAATCAGGTAAAAGTTGAAGATTTTGAAAATATTGTATCAGGCGGCATTGGGGATTTTTCTGGGCGCGACTTGTTTCGGGCACGTAGCTGCTTATTGGGCCTCTGCCAGTCCATTTATAACACAAGCCCATTGCTCAACCTCAACACCAGCAGATAAACTGTCTTCTTTGTTGACTCCTTCACAAAAAGCTTCTTCGTACCATGTGGTATACAGGTGGTTAGCAACTAAACAATTGTTAAACAAATAAAAAGCTTCTTCGCTCGCTTCTCTCCTCTAATGGCGTTGCGCTGCCTAATCTCGGAGTAGTGGGGTTCATGTTCCAAAATCCACGAGCCGGGGCGGCCGCCCTCCTCGCCTCGGTAGCGTTGCCACCGCCACAAGAAGATGGATTGTGCCCCTAGCCAGATTGGATTTCGTCCCTCCAATCACACTCACGCAAGAGGCAAACGGCAGCGAAGCCCGGGCGCGTACGCTGCGTCCGCCCATGTCACCAACCATCTAAAATCTCAGTTTCAACAACTGGGCAGCAGATGACAAGTGTGCGCATTATCAATCTCCGCGGCCATATATAAGGAGTATATGTCAGCTTGTAGGCGCGCGCACACACTATCCCACCGACCATCTACATTCTCAATTACGAACAACTGCGCAGCATGTGCGCATGATGACCGTTAAAAAAAAGTGTGCATGGCATCTCTAGGATAATTAAATATATCAATTCTAAGTTTTTTTTTCGAACAGTTGATGATCCACAAGTATAGGGGGTGTATCGTAATATCTTCGATAAGTAAGAATGTCGATCCCAACGAGGAGCAGAAGGTGTTGACAAGCAGTTTCGATGAAGGTTTCACTGTAAATGCTCTCAGACAAGTATTCAGGGGGTTTTGATGTAACAGTATGAAATAAGTACGAGTAAGTAAAATGCGAGAGAAATAATTGCAGCGAGTGGCCCAATCCTTTTTAGCACAAAGGACAAGCCGATTTGTTTACTTATAATGACCAAACGTTCTCGAGGACACACGGGATTTTAGTCTAGTGCTTTCGCTACATACGGCTAAATAATCTTCATTGTTATGATAAGTGTTGTGTGGGTGAACCTATGCTAATGTACCGCCCTTCCTAGGACTAAATACATACTTGTGATTATACCCCTTGCAAGCATCCGCAACTACAAGAAAGTAATTAAGAATAAATCTAACCACAGCCTTAAACTCGAGATCCCGCGATCCCTCCCGCATCGATATACCAACGGGGGTTTAGGTTTCGTCACTCCGGCAACCCCGCAATTAGCAAACGAATACAAGATGCATTCCCCTAGGCCCATAAATGGTGAAGTGTCATGTAGTCGACGTTCACATGACACCACTAGAAGAATAACACCACAACTTAAATATCACACCATTGAATATTACTCAACCATAGTTCACTACTAACATTTAGACTTCACCCATGTCCTCAAGAACTAAACGAACTACTCACGAGACATCATATGGAACATGATCAGAGGTGATATGATGATGAATAACAATCTGAACATAAACTTGGTTCAATGGTTTCACTCAATAGCATCAACAACAAGTATAGATCGATACCGGGAGAGTTTCCCTATCAAACAATCAAGATCAAACCCAAATTGCTACAACGGTGACGGTGTCCAGCGGTGATGACGGCGGTGATGATGGTGGAGATGATGATGATGGTGATGGTGATGATGTCCAGCTCGATGTCGGTGACGATGGCGTCGATTTCCCCTCCCGAGGGAATTTCCCGGCGGATTCCTGCCCGCCGGAGAGCTCTTTTCTCTCCGGTGTTCTCCGCCCCGCGAGGCGGGCCGTAACCCTTCGTGAGGATTCCTCTCGTGGCTTAGGTCTTCGGGACGAAGGGTTTCGCGAAGAAAAGGAGGCGAAAGGGGTCGTGGGCCCCCTGGACCACATGGCGGCGCGGCCAGGGCTCCGGGCCGCGCCGCCCTAGGGTGTGGGCCCACCCCGGCTCCTCCTCCCGGCTTCCTTCGTCATCTTGAAAAATAGGATTTTTGGTATAATTTCCTTCCACAGCTTGATCTTCCGAAATATTGCGTTCGACGGTGCTTTTTCCAGGCAGAATCCCGGCTCCGGTGTTCGATCCTCCAATAATGATGAAACATGCAAAATAGATGAAATAACATAAGTATTGTGTCCCAATATGAAATATATCAATGAATAACAGCAAATTATGATATAAAATAGTGATGCAAATTGGACGTATCAACTCCCCCAAGCTTAGACTTCGCTTGTCCCCAAGCGAAACTGAACTCAATAGACATGACCACATGTTTATGGAGTGAAGAGTTGATAAATAGAATACGGACAAGAAGCATCATATTCATTCACACAGGACATTATAGTAAACAACCTCTTATAACTCATATTGAAACAAGTATAAGGTAATCACAAGCAAAGGTGCATGAGAAATCATAATTGGTGATGGCAAACTTCGTTCTTGGTCAAAGAACAATTAATAGACTATATTTATCTTATTGAGCAGCGCTCTCATGTTAAAGTTTATAATGCACAACTTGCATACTCAATCATAATGGTCTCTTCATAATCATGGATAACTTGCAAAGCTATATTCATTCAGATAAAACTTGTACTAAACAAGGAAGAATAAAAGACATGATGTAGCAAATCACAATATAATGGTTTGATCACAACTACTCAAATGCTTGCTTGAGATGGAGAGAAATAGGTTTACTCGACTCAACATAAAGTAAAAGACAGAGCCCTTCGCAGAGGGAAGCAGGGATTAAATCATGTGCTAGAGCTCTTTCAGCTTTGAAATCATATAGAGATAATAAAAGTAACATTTTGAGAAGTGTTTGTTGTTGTCAACGACCGGTAGCGGGTACTCTAACCCCTTGCCGGACAACCTCCTAAGAGCGGCTCCCATAATATTTTCCTTTTTTGTGGCACTCCTTCCAACCTTTCTTTCACAAACCATGGCTAACCGAATCCTCGGGTGCCTCGCCAACAATCTCATACCATGAAGGAGTGCCTTTTTATTTTAGCTTTATGATGATGATGACACTCCCCCAACCTTTGCTTACACAAGCCATGGCTAACCGAATCCTTCGGGTGCCGTCCATCAATCACATACCATGGAGGAGTGTCTATTTAGTTTAATTAATTTGGGACTCGGGAATCCCATTGCCGACTCTTTTTGCAAAATTATTGGATAAGCGGATGAAGCCACTAGTCCATTGGTGGAAATTGCCCAACAAGATTGAAAGATAAAACACCACATACTTCCTCATGAGCTATGAAACATTGACACAAATAAGAGATACTAAGTTTTGAATTGTTTAAAGGTAGCACATGAAGTATTTACTTGGAATGGCGGAAAATACCATGTAATAGGTAGGTATGGTGGACACAAATAACATAGGTTTGGTTGAAGGTTTGGATGCACGAGAAGTATTCCCTCTCAGTACAGGTCTTTGGCTAGCAAGGTTAATTAGCAAGCATAAGAGTCGAGGGAAACAAACAAATATACATATGATAGAAACAATCATGCATCTTCCTTGTAAGCACAAACAATTTTAACCTCAGAATAATGAACTATGAGCTAACAAGAAAGACAATGAAACATCTACATGTATTTGTCTTTTCTATTTAAACCTCAAAGTGTTGTTGCTATTGACCAATGCTAAGTTTGCCAAAACCAAATAGATTTATTCAATGCTCCCAGAGTGATACCAATACTAACAACAAGATGAATCATAGAGATTGCAAACTAAAATAAGATGTGCAATATGTAAATGATAAGACTTCTCATTAATATTCCATATCGATAACTCACACCAAGGGATACATAGACAACTAAAGGAGAGATACTTCCAAACGCAACCCATCCTATACGATAACTTCCCTATTCATGATATGACACTACTTGACAATAAAAGTAAAAGATAGTGATAATGTGATACCGCGGCACTCCCCCAAGCTTGGAACAAACCAAGGGGATGCCAATACCGATGATGGATTACTCCTTTGGTGATGGTGGTGATGAATTCCCGCGCTTCTTAATAAACTCCTTCAACTTCAGTTTCTCAGCTTGACAATTCTGCACTAAGATTCGAAGAGATTCATTGTTATCTGAGGTCGGCGATGACGACCTTGTAACGCGAATCGAGTGGTATTCGATCAGTCTTCGGAGACGGCAGTTCTCCTCCTGGAGTATCTCCACTTCTCTTCTTAGAGCCCGATATTGATCACAAAACTCATCAGTAATATGTAGAACTTCTTCCATCATGGGGAAGGAGTCGAGGCTAAGAGCGGGTGGTAGAGGTCCCTGCAAGTTATGAGAAAAAGAACGTCGAGCGTCAATAGATCCCACCAAGGTTTGCTTGCGCCCTCCGGCTTGCTGATCTTGTCTCGATGGCACCTCCTTCACTTCTTCCTCTGAAAGCCCCTTGCCCTTGTTCTTGGAGACCATGGTGCCTCTAAACTGAAAACAGATCCTGGCAGAAACAGCTCGAAACAAAACACGTCGAGAAAACGATATACGGACCTCCAGGGGTCCGGGGGATTATATAGCAAAATTTTTTACGACAAACCGAAAGTACCAGATCGAACCAGAGTCGGAAAGGGGCGACGGGGCGGCCAAACCCTAGGTCGGCGCGGCCAGGCTAGGGACCGCGCCGGCCTGTGGTTTCGCCCCCTCGTGCGTCTTTTCCACTCCGTTTCGAACTCGTAACTTTTCATATTTTCTAAAACAACAAAAATAATGTTCGGAAAGTAAATAGCGAACTTTTCATTACCAGTACTGTTACCTATTCAAAGTCGAGTTCTGGCGGACTGTCAATTTGTCCTTTGATGAAAGCTTCCGGTGTTTCCACTTGAATAATATCAACATCAACATTATAAGAATCACCCGAGATATAATGCTTGAGTCTTTGTCCATTCACCACTTGCGTAGCATTGCCTTGGAGAGAGCTAATCTTGATTGCTCTCGAGCGATACACCTCCTCAACAACATATGGTCCTTCCCATTTCGAGAGTAATTTCCCCGCAAAGAATCCGAGACGAGACCGATACAATAGGACTTTATCCCCAATATTAAACTCTCTTTTGATGATCCTCCTATCATGCCATTTTTTAACTTTTTCTTTAAAGAGTTTAGCATTTTCATAAGCTTCACTTCTCCATTCATCTAGAGAACTTAATTGTAGCAACCTCTTATCACCGGCAAATTTAGGATCTTTATTTAATTCTCTAACAGCCCTATAAGCTTTGTGTTCTAGCTCTAAAGGTAAATGACAAGCTTTTCCGTAAACCATTTTATAAGGTGACATTCCCATGGGGTTTTTATAAGCAGTTCTATAAGCCCATAGTGCGTCTTTCAATTTACTAGCCCAATTCTTCCTAGATTTATTAACAGTTTTTCCCAAAATAGATTTGATCTCTCTATTTGATAATTCTACTTGACCACTAGTTTGAGGATGATAAGCGGAAGCAATTCTATGATTAATTCCATACTTAGCAAGAGTTTTTCTAAAACCTCCATGAATAAAATGAGAACCTCCATCAGTCATAATATATCTAGGCACTCCAAATCTAGGGAAAATAATATCTAAAAGCATTTTTAAAGAGGTCTCACCATCAGCACTTTTTGTAGGTATGGCTTCCACCCACTTAGTAACATAATCAACAGCAACAAGAATATGAGTGTTACCTTTTGAAGAGGGAAAAGGTCCCATGAAGTCAAATCCCCAACAATCAAACGGTTCAATAACAAGAGTATAATTCATAGGCATTTCATTGCGTCTGGAGATATTACCAACCCTTTGGCATTCATCACAAGATAAAATAAACTTTCTCGCATCCTTGAAGAGAGTTGGCCAATGAAAACCTGATTGTAGAACTTTTTGCGCAGTTCTATCTCCGGCGTGATGTCCTCCATAAGCACTGCCATGACATTTACTCAATATCTCTTGTTGTTCATATTCGGGAACACATCTTCGCATAATACCATCCACTCCTTCTTTATATAGGTGTGGGTCATCCCAGAAATAATGCCTCAAGTCATAAAAGAATTTCCTCCTTTGCTCGAGCTGAAAAGGTTGGAGGCAAGTACTTGGAAACAATAAAGTTAGCATAATCAAGCATACCAAGGACCTGTCTCGCGAGCTCACCTTTATCACAGCCAATTGTTCATTTGGAAAACTATCATTAACGAGAACAGGATCATAAGCAATATTTTCCAATCTAGACAAATTATTAGCAACCGGATTATCAAGCACCTTTCCCGTCTACAATATGTAAATCAAATTCTTGCAAAAGAAGTACCCATCTAATAAGCCTCGGCTTAGCATCTTTCTTTGTCATTAGGTATCTAATTGCAGCATGATCAAGTATGAATAGTAACTTTTGAATCAACGATATAAGATCTAAATTTATCACAAGCAAAGACTACAACTAATAATTCCTTTTCAGTTGTAGCATAATTTCTTTGAGCAGCATCAAGAGTTTTACTAGCATAATGAATAAAATTCAGTTTTTTATCTACTCGCTGTCCAAGAACAGTGCCTATAGCAAAATCACTAGCATCACACATAATTTAAAATGGTAAATTCCAATCGGGAGGTTCAACTATAGGAGCAGTTGTTAAGGCTTTCTTAAGAGTTTCAAAAGCTTCCTTACAATCATCATCAAAAACAAATGGTACATCTTTTTGAAGAAGATTAGTAAGAGGCTTTGAAATCTTGGAGAAATCTTTAATAAACCTCCTATAAAACCCAGACATGACCAAGAACACTACGAATACCTTTAACATCCCTCGGATAGGGCATCTTCTCAATTGCTTCAACTTTAGCTCTATCAACTTCAATACCTCTCTCGTAAATTTTATGTCCCAATACAATTCCTTCATTAACCATAAAGTGGCATTTCTCCCAATTAAGAACAAGGTTAGTTTCTTCACATCTCTGCAAAACTTTATCAAGGTTTCGCAAGCAACTATCAAAAGAATTCCCATAAACAGAAAAATCATCCATGAATACCTCTACAATACTTTCACAAAAACCATGAAAAATAGCAGACATGCATCTTTGAAAAGTAGCAGGAGCATTACATAAACCAAAAGGCATACGTCTATAAGCATAAGTTCCATAGGGACAAGTAAAGGTGGTTTTCTCTTGATCTTTAGCTTTAACAGCAATTTGTGAAAATCCCGAATAACCATCAAGAAAGCAAAAATGAGTATTTTTAGACAATCTTTCTAGCATTTGATCAATAAATGGTAAAGGGTAATGATCTTTCTTAGTAACTTTATTAACTTTTCGAAAATCAATGCACATTCTATACCCTACAACCACTCTTTGAGGAATGAGCTCATCATTATCACTAGGCACAACAGTCATACCTCCTTTCTTGGGAACGCAATGTACAGGACTAACCCATCTACTATCAGCAATAGGATATATAATACCAGCTTCAAGAAGTCGTAATACCTCATTCCTTACCACTTCCTTCATCTTCGGAATTAGACGACGCCGAGGTTCAACAACAGTGCTTTGCATCATCTTCCATATTAATAGCATGTTGGCAAATAGATGGAGAAATCCCCTTCAAATCATCAAGAGTGTAGCCGATAGCTCCTCGGTGTTTCTTCAATATTTGCAGTAATCTTTCTTCTTCAAACTCTGTAAGCTTAGAACTAATAATAACAGGATATATTTTCTTATCATCAATACGAGCATATTTAAGATTATCAGGTAAAGGCTTTAAATCAAAAACAGGATCTTCCTTAGGTGGCGGTGTTGTACCCAAATCTTCCACCGGTAAATCGTGCTTGAGAATAGGTTGGCGAAGAAAGATTTCCTCAAGTTCATCTCTTTCTTTCTTAAAAATTTCACTCTCGCTATCCTCCAAATGTTGCTGCAAAGGATTGTTAGGAACAAGAACAATAGATGCACACTGCTCCATTTTAAAATCATTACTAGGCAAATCAGCTTTATAAGGAGTTTTAGTAAATTTAGAGAAGTTAAACTCATAAGATTCACCAGCAAATTTAGTCAAAATTTTCTCTTTCTTGCAATCTATAATAGCTCCACAAGTATTTAGAAAAGGTCTACCAAAAATAATAGGACAATAATCACTAGCAGCGAGAACCAAGTACCAAAAAGTCAGCAGGATATTTAATCTTACCGCATAAAACTTCCACATCTCGGACAATACCAATTGGTGAAATAGTTTCTCTATTAGCCAGCTGAATAACCACATCAATATCTTCAAGTTCACAAGAATCAATTTCGTGCATAATCTCCGTGTAAAGCTCATACGGAATAGCACTAACACTTGCACCAATATCACATAATCCATAATAGCAATGATCACCAATTTTAACAGATAGCATAGGAACACTAGCTTGTTTGGGTTTATTAGGATGTGAAACAATATTAGAAGCATCTTCACGAAAAATAATATGACCATCCTCCACATTTTCGAGTCACAAGATCTTTAACAATTGCAACAACGGAGTTCAACTTTTATTTGTTCTTCGGGTTCTCTAGGTTTCTTTTCACTCTTATGAACCGCACTATTTATAACAGAGTACTCTTTCATTTTAGCAGGGAAAGGAGTTTTTTCAATATAAGCTTCAGGAATAACACGATCGCTAGTTTCAATTACAACACACTTATTAATAGATGAATCAATTTTATCTTTATATGGTTCATGATACTTATCAAAATTCTTCTTAGGCAATTCATAATGAGAGGCAAAAGCTTTATAAAGATTTACAGACAACTTGGGAATCAAGACCATATGTAGCACTCATATTACGAAATAAATCAGTATCCATAAAAGCTTCAATGCATTTGTAATCATAAATTATACCCGATTCTCTATCCTTGTCGTTCTCCCAACCTTCGGTATTTTCTTGGATTCGATCAAGAAGGTCCCTTTTAAACTCTTCTTTGTTGCGTGTAAATGATCCGGAACAAGAAGTATCCAGACAAGGTCTTGTCTTGAAAAGAAAGTCTTGCATAGAAATTATCAATAATAACATTACCAGGAAGCTCATGAATGGGGCATTTGAGCATTAAAGACTTCAATCTCCCCCAAGCTTGGGCAATACTCTCTCCATCATGAGGCCAAAAATTATATATGCGATTCCGATCCTTATGAATTTCACTTGGAGGATAGAACTTAGAATAAAACCGGGGCACAATATCATTCCATTCAAGAGAATCCCCATTATCCAAGTAATTTATACCAATGCGCCGCCTTACCGGACAGCGATAAAGAGAATAATTTCTTCCTCACTTCATCCATAGCAATACCTGCACATTTGAATAACCCGCATAATTCATGCAAAAACAGTAAATGATCACCGGGGTGGACAGTTCCATCCCCTTCATAGCGGTTATCCATAACACGTTCAATAATTTTCATAGGTATTTTATATGGTATCACTCCCTCACCTGGCGCCTCATCTACTACCGTTGCAGTAGTAGTAGATTTCCCAAATAGAAATTGAAGAGAAGAGCTCTCCATAAAGACTTATAGCAGAAGGCGTAAATAAAATCAGCACAACAAGAAAGGTTTTCCTTACCAATTCCACTTACCAATAGCGCTTCACTCCCGGCAACGGCGCCAGAAAATAGTCTTGATGACCCACAAGTATAGGGGGTGTATCGTAGTATCTTCGATAAGTAAGAATGTCGATCCCAACGAGGAGCAGAAGGTGTTGACAAGCAGTTTCGATGAAGGTTTCACTGTAAATGCTCTCAGACAAGTATTCAGGGGGTTTTGATGTAACAGATGAAATAAGTACGAGTAAGTAAAATGCGATAGAAATAATTGCAGCGAGTGGCCCAATCCTTTTTAGCACAAAGGACAAGCTGATTTGTTTACTTATAATGACCAAACGTTCTCGAGGACACACGGGATTTTAGTCTAGTGCTTTCGCTACATACGGCTAAATAATCTTCATTGTTATGATAAGTGTTGTGTGGGTGAACCTATGCTAATGTACCGCCCTTCCTAGGACTAAATACATACTTGTGATTATACCCCTTGCAAGCATCCGCAACTACAAGAAAGTAATTAAGAATAAATCTAACCACAGCCTTAAACTCGAGATCCTGCGATCCCTCCCGCATCGATATACCAACGGGGGTTTAGGTTTCTGTCACTCCGGCAACCCCGCAATTAGCAAACGAATACAAGATGCATTCCCCTAGGCCCATAAATGGTGAAGTGTCATGTAGTCGACGTTCACATGACACCACTAGAAGAATAACACCACAACTTAAATATCACACCATTGAATATTACTCAACCATAGTTCACTACTAACATTTAGACTTCACCCATGTCCTCAAGAACTAAAAGAACTACTCACGAGACATCATATGGAACATGATCAGAGGTGATATGATGATGAATAACAATCTGAACATAAACTTGGTTCAATGGTTTCACTCAATAGCATCAACAACAAGTATAGATCGATACCGGGAGAGTTTCCCCTATCAAACAATCAAGATCAAACCCAAATTGCTACAACGGTGACGGTGTCCAGCGGTGATGACGGCGGTGATGATGGTGGAGATGATGATGATGGTGATGGTGATGATGTCCAGCTCGATGTCGGTGACGATGGCGTCGATTTCCCCCTCCCGGAGGGAATTTCCCCGGCGGATTCCTGCCCGCCGGAGAGCTCTTTTCTCTCTCGGTGTTCTCCGCCCCGCGAGGCGGCTGTAACCCTTCGTGAGGATTCCTCTGTGGCTTAGGTCTTCGGGACGAAGGGTTTCGCGAAGAAAAGGAGGCGAAAGGGGTCGTGGGCCCCCCAGACCACATGGCGGCGCGGCCAGGGCCTGGGCCGCGCCGCCCTAGGGTGTGGGCCCACCCTGGCTCCTCCTGGCTCCTCCTCCTGGCTTCCTTCGTCATCTTGAAAAATAGGATTTTTGGTATAATTTCCTTCCACAGTTGATCTTTCGAAATATTGCGTTCTGACGGTGCTTTTTCCAGCAGAATCCTGGCTCCGGTGTTCGATCCTCCAATAATGATGAAACATGCAAAATAGATGAAATAACATAAGTATTGTGTCCCAATATGAAATATATCAATGAATAACAACAAATTATGATATAAAATAGTGATGCAAATTGGACGTATCAACAGTAGTGGGGTCTGGAAGACCCCAATGGAGTTATATTGAGACACGTGGTGGGTACAATATTACAAAGGGGCCCTTTACATCTCTTGCCCTAAAAAACCAAACATTTGAAGATAAGGCCTCTAAGTTTGCAAGAAACACCCTGAAAGAAAAATAGCAAAAGCAATCAAGTCCTTCGGGAGCTCCACCACCAGACGCCGGCGACCTCCAGGCTTTGCAGCCGAGATCAACGAGGAGGTTGCTCGCATGCTCTTCTCCGGCGAGAGGATCCAGCCGCCGGCAACACCTAGGACGCCGGGGACGCACCACTTGACACCCTGAGTGTGGCGAGCTCCGACAACGGATCCTGAGGGCCTCTGCACAGGAGGTTGAGAACGGGCCGCCCTTTCGGCCGAGGATCACGACACCGAGCACGGTCGCCGTGTGTTCCGCACAAGGAGAACTCCAAGGGTGCCACCTCCGATTGACGACCAGATGAACACACGCTTGCTCCCCTCCCTCGCCACCGAGGCCGGCCGAGAGGAGCAGCATGTTCAGATGGCCTCCGAAGCAGCGGAGGCGAATACGCTTATTGACTGGGGGCCTCACATCTGAGAAGATCTTCACCAACTCCCACCACGGGAGCACGGGGAAGGTCCTCATCGACGATTGCCTGGTACCGCGCCGGAGCACCAGGGAAGAAGATGACCCCCAGCTGCTTCGAGAAGCCATCCTGCAAGCCTCCGTCTTCCACCTTCCCTCGCCTCCATGGTCGGCCAAAGGGGAAAAACTGAGAAGCACCGCAGCAAGAATCCCAGAGCAGCAGCAGCAGAAAAGGACCTTATTAACGGAGATCCCTGGGGTGAAATCCCTCGCCGTCTCCAGCCGCCGAAGCTCGACGAGGAGGATCCACCAACACAGGCTACACCAGATCTGGTCCAGCCGATCTAGTGCCCTACTCCAAACTACCGGAAAACAACCACAAAACCTACAACTAAACCTACCAACTACTCCGGCGCCATCTCCTCTCCAACTCCGGCCGGCTACGACGGAGAGGAGAAGGGAGAGGCCCGACGAGAGAGAGGAGGAGGTCAGGTACTGCAGAAGGTCGAGAGCTAGGCGGGGGGAGAATAGCTGCCCTGCTATCAATTCTAAGTTGAAGCGCTACTCTAGTTCAAAGAAGTTCAAAATAAATTGGAACCTACAGGTTAATTTGGTTTCCTTAACTTTGATACGGCAAATGGGATCACAAACAGATAACTGAAACCATCAGGTATTCATCATACCAAGTTTGAGGATCAGATAGCGTTTTTCAGACGGGTGAAAAAAACAATAAAAAGCTCCCAGGGGATGTTGGTTTTCAGCTCTTGTAGTTGGCAGGAGTTCGTGCTTTTGGGTTACCTTACCCATATGGTTTGTTCTTTTTTTTTTTTTGAAACGAGGCCCATATGGTTTGTTCGGCCATGTAATATACTTCTTAGTCTTATCTCTCCCCGTCTGAAAAACGCTAGCAGTAGGCGACGCTCTCACCCACCATCTGCTCTCTTTTCTTTTGAGTTTGATCACCTGATGATCTTGGCTGTGTTTTTCGTTATCTCCATGGTAATGAAAATCGATCCCTTCGTTAGGTCGCTTGGGAAAAAAACAAAGAACAAAACAAAACAAATATGGTCATGATGTAACGGTTTACTGCACAACACAAGCAATTACTACGTGCGTGCAAATTCAAAAAATAAGCTCCCGAAAGTATGATTTGGAGGTGGCTAATGGGGTCGATTGTAACCAAACCGTTTTTTATATTTATAGGTGGAAGTGAATTACAGTGTCTTTCTCTGTTTATCTTCTGGCCAGGGAAGAACGGACGAAGGCAATGTGTTGTACTCCTAGATGTTGTCCTTGAATTAATAATCTTTACAATTTAATTCTTGGTATAATACATATCCAGGTTTTTTTGCTGCATCATATCCAGTTTTTAAAAAATCTTTGTAACAGTTTTTTACCTGACGACACCGAAAAAACTGGTTACAAAAAAATCTCAGTATTTTTTTTGTCCGAGTTTATTTTTTAAAAAAATTGAATCAAAATATTTGTTTAGCAAACAAATAAATTTCTACCATAAACTTGAATTACTGCTTAGGCAGCGCAGCGGTAAGAGCGTTCCATCAACTAGGAGCAGGTCGCGGTCTCGAATCACATAGCCAGCACCGTCCTACTTGAACTCGACCGCGAGACCTTTAGTAAACACCTGTGTAATCAAGGATTCTTTGTACGTCCTATGAAATATGTCTTAACTTTGTCAAATTTAGGTGTATCTAGACAGAGTACTAGATAGATATGCCATACATTTCATGTTTGGCCAGAGATTAGAGTTTTAATTCAAATTAGCCGATTTTTTTTTGACATGCATCAATATTTCTCGGGGAGGGGGCAAACAAATTTCTCCGTTGATAACACCGCTTGTGACAAGGCGCCGGGACCGGATGGCTTCTCCGGCGCGTTCTTCAAGAAGTGTTGGAACACTATGAAGATGGATATCATGGCAGTTATAAACCAATTTTCCAACCTTCACACCAATAACCTTTATTGGCTCAACTCCGCCAACATTGCCCTCATTCCTAAAAAAGAAGGGGCCGAGGAAGTGACGGATTTTCGCTCCATTAGTCTCATTCATGTGATTGCTAAGTTGATCTCCAAGATGATGGCCACTAGGCTTGCACCGCATATGAACAAGCTTGTTTCCAATGCTCAAAGTGCTTTCATAAAGAAGAGAAGCATCCATGACAATTTTTTGTATGTGAGGAATTTGTCTAGAAAATTGCACAAGACAAAGACGCCAACTCTCCTCTTCAAGCTTGATATCAAAAAGCCTTTGACTCGGTTAGATGGGACTACTTGATGGACATGCTTCAACATTTGGGCTTTCCAAGTAAATTTCGTGATTAGATTGCCACCTCCTATCCTCTTCTTCTTCAAGAGTTCTCCTCAATGGTATTATCGGCAACCCAATTAAGCATGGTAGAGGACTAAGACAAGGGGATCCGTTGTCGTCACTTCTCTTTGTCTTGGCAATCGACCCTCTTCATCATATCCTCCGCAAGGCCACCGACCAAGGGCTTATGCAAAGGCTCCGTGGAAGGACCCCTATGATTCGCACTTCCCTCTACACCGATGATGCCGTTATCTTTATGGCCCCAAATAAGGATGACATTGACTTCCTAGCTTACACCTTACTTCAATTTGGGGATGTCACCGGACTTGTAACCAGTTGCACCAAAAGTCAAGTGTCTCCCATTAGATGCATAGGGCTAGACCCTGACCATATCCTCCAAGTTTTCCCCGCGTCTCGCACGAATTTCCCAATGAAATACCTTGGGCTTCCGTTATCGGTCACAAGACTTAAGAGAATCCACTTCCAACCTTTAGAAGGTAAGGTGGCGTCCAAGCTTGACCTTGGGAAGCATACCACTATGGCCAACCGTGCAACCCTTGTAAAGTCGGTCCTCACTAGTATCTCCATCTACTGCATCACCGCCCTAAACGTCCCGATTGAGGTCCTCATGAATATTGATAGCATTAGAAGAGCCTTTCTATGGGCGGCTTGTGACAAGGTTACCGGAGGAAAATGCAAGGTTAATTGGGAAATGGTATGCAAGCCTAAAGATTATGGAGGACTTGGGATCCTCAACCTCACAAAATTCGCTTTGGCCCTTCGTATGAGGTGGCTTTGGCATGAGTGGAATGATGAGACGAAACCTTGGATTGGCCTAGTGACTCCTTGCACTCCACAAGATAAGGATCTTTTTGCGGCGGCCACAAGGGTCAACGTTGGCAATAGCGAGAAAAGCCCTCTTTTGGGAGTCTCCTTGGCTCAATGGAAGGCGGCCCAAAGAAATCGCCCCCCTCATCTACAAAAGATCAAAAAGTAAGAATTGCACCGTTTGCAAAGCCTTGGATGATGGTTTTTGGGTAACCCAAGTAAACACTCATGATGGTCTCTCCATGGATCATATTGTGCAATTTGCCAACCTTTGGGAAATGCTCCAACCCATCCATTTAGAACCCAACATGCCGGATTAAATTCTTTGGAAACTCACAAATGATGGATGCTACTCTTCAAAGTCGGTCTACTCCATGCAATTTTTGGGACATCCAAAATCATCCATGCCTTCTCTAGTTTGGAAGCCTTGGGGCCCTCCTAAATGCAAAATCTTCGCATGGTTGATTATTCAAAATAGAGTTTGAACGGCAGATAGACTCGAAAGTAGAGGATGACAAAATTACGGTACATGCAAGCTTTGTAATCATGCTAATGAGACCGCCTCTCACCTTCTCTTCAAGTGTACTTTCACAACTAGGGTATGGTCAAAGGTGAAGGATTGGTTAGCTCTCC
This sequence comes from Lolium rigidum, assembly GCF_022539505.1. Taxonomy (NCBI): domain Eukaryota; kingdom Viridiplantae; phylum Streptophyta; class Magnoliopsida; order Poales; family Poaceae; genus Lolium; species Lolium rigidum. The sequence continues at coordinate 189,463,819 of NC_061508.1, forward strand.
ATGATGTTGATCCAACTAGTTGGCACACTATGCGTACCGTCAAAGATTGGTGGAGTGAAGGAATTCACAAGCAAGTGTCATCTAAGAAGGCTATGAAATCGCTTGTTATGTTGATCTCTTGGGATATGAAAAGAGAGAAATGCTCGCATTTTTCGGAACAATGCCTCAACCTTGAACATGGTTGTTTCCAAAATTAAAGAAGAAGTTGCTCTTTGAAGCGTTGCGGGGGCTAAAGCATTAAGTATTATAATGCCGCGAGAGTAGACTTTTATTTGTTTTTGGATTTGACCTTCTAGTCAAGTCAAGTCGTGGTTTGTAAGATCTCTAAAAACTTTCTTCTTAATCAATAAAAATGGCAAATTTTTTGCCTTGTTTCAAAAAAATTTGTTTAACTTGCAAGACAGTACATAGCAGTACAGTGAGAGGAGTGGGAGCTTGTAGTCAATGACATAACTCGATATCACAAAGTTGGTGCCGAGCAATTTGCCTACGACCTGTTGCTAGACCTTGTACTGCTGCATATCTTGATTACCATCTACCAACCATATCGAGAGATCCGCAGGAGGAGCAACATTAGCTTAGTTTACTGTAACGATTTGTTTCCTCAGAGATTTGCCCGTGATGTACGATAGATCAGCGATCTCGATGACTGAGAGTGAGATTTCTCTGCAAGAGACGCTGGTTTTGAGGTGGGCTACAAACCGCCTCCGCGCCTGACAAGGTTCTCCTACACGTAGTTCGACTCAAATTCTGACCAAACCAACATCGCGGTCTCCCTGCCCAGGTTGTGCCCAACACCCAATCCGCATGATCCCCCGTGTTTTGTGCTTGATCATGTAGCAAAGCAAGGACACCCGGTGGTACCCTTCCTGATGCTTCACATGCCTAACTCGTCTAGTAAATCTTGTCTTCATGCTCTAAGATGTTTCAGCGGCAATTCGTATTTTGAGAACTGGCATTCCTAGTCTCCGTTCCTTTATATATAGAAAGAGAATACGTGAACTGATGACTAAATGGCCACCAACCATCTAGTCTAGATCTCAAATGCGACAACCGCGCAACAAGTGCACATTACATAGCAATCTCCGTGGCACTATATAAAGAGCATCTGAGAGCTTATATTATATATTCACTGACCATCTACATTCTCAATTACAAACAACTGTGCAACAAGTGCGCATGACATTGTAACACCCCTTGCCGCTGATACAATTGCTACGGCTTAAATCGAACAGAACTATGTGGGAATATTGGGAGAGAGACGATGGGGCTGGGAACAGACGAAGGGGGAACAAGATTAGATTTCATTCAATCCATTTATGCCTTATGTAACAGTCTACGTACTACACAATACAAGCAATTACCCCATGCGTGCTTGTTGAGGAAAAAAAGCTTCTGCTATTACAGATGTACACAACTGTTGCAGGGTTCGTTGAGTAGAGCTAGCAGTGTAAAATATACAGTGCATCGACAAATAGCTGACTATCAGCTTCATAGCACCTCGTCAATGGTGACGAAGTGGCCTTTCTCGATAGACAACTGTCCAGCCACGCCGATCGCAACGGATAGTAAACCGTCATCCAAGCTGATAGTTGGGCTACAGGCACCTTGATCTCTGATGGCAGAAAAGAAATTGAGATGCTCCAAGTAGCTAGATCCATGGTGAAGCCCCTGGTACCTAAACAATGTACAAGTCGTCAGATATATACATGAAAATCTGATGCAGAACCATGGTAAATCACTCATCTTGAAGTATAGAAGGGAGATTTTATTGAAAGCTAGTAGAAGGTCTCAACTCTAAGCCAGTTGTATCTCTTGAACAACTACAGGCGACGTGTCTATAAAAATAATCTAATATTTTCTTAGTATTTTGTTGTTGAAATGTTAAGATCAACAAAAAGTTGATAGTATATTGTTGCAAAGTTGAACATACTTGATTCGGTCATCTTCAGCCTTTGCTGTTTCCACTCCATCTCTGCCTCCTGCTCGTGTCCCAACCCTCACAATGCTCTGTGGAACAAAAGCCTCACCCTGTTCGGAAATTTCTATTACAAACGGATACTAGAATTTCATAAATTGAATTGATATACAAGCCTCACATATCTGTATTGGAGTGCCTAAAGTATGACTCTTTTAGCCTAAGCATGCAATTAAAAATTTAAAATTCTTTTATCCTACACATGCAATTAAAATTGTAAGAGGTTATGAATATCACATGTGTTGGAGGACAGGCAGATCCATTGATCTGACAAAAACAAACACGCAGAATGCTTTCCCCTTGCTCCGATTGCAATGCACTAACTAAGTAACCTTGGTCTTTGAGCGAGAAGCAAGTTTTCTGAAATCCTAATGATGAGAGAAACGGAGCATCAGGTTCATGTAGAACTTGAACTTCATTTCATGATGCCTCCCTTTCTCATCTGATTCCACCATGTAATTGTTCTTTCGTGGCTCATGACATTATCTCCTTACATGCTCTTGGTTCTACACAAAGTCAATCTCTTGTGTGGTGCTACCGTGTAGAGATGCATGTGTTTTATTTTCAAGGGTTGTGGTAACCATTGATGATTCATTCATAATAGATTCACCGGTGAGCTGCAGCCTTTATGAAGACTTGAGCATGCACAATGGCTACTCTAGAAGATGCAATATTACCCTGGCAGACCCCCACATTTGATACAGTTCATACTACGTCTGATATGCATCAAATGTAGAGATGCATGTGATATATGACAAAGGAATGGGGTCACCGTTGATGATCCTTTCGTAATAGATTCACCGGTGAACTGCAGCTTTTCTGAAAAGCTGAGCATGAACTATGCCTCACCTAGAGATGCAGTATTACCCAGACAGGCCCCGCATTTGATACAGTTCTTACTACAGCTGATATGCATCTATTATGGATGGTTTATAGGTAGGCCAGCCCGTTTATAGCATAAGTCTTGATAGGGTGTTAGCAATTAAGAATCATAATGGCGTTAGGAGATAGAGATAAGTTAATTGGGAAGAATTGTCTTGTTAGGCAAGACCAATTTAGTTAGGAAGATAGAGATAAAGTTTGTGTCTTGCGAGACAAGTGGAGTTGCCAATATGAAGAGTTATTATTAGACATATAAAAAAATCAGATGATTTACCTGGAGTATGTAAATTTGTGTATAAACTATACATACTCCCTACCAAATACAAATCGTTAAGAAAATATGGGGGTGAAGAAGAAAAAAAAAAGATAAATGACACCAGACTGCAAACTGACCAGACCAGACAACACATATCTAGAGTTATTTAATATATGCATCTAATTTAAAATATTAAAATAGAAAAAGCATCTGGTTCTACCTTTCCAATGTCACCGACAACAGAAATTTCCTGCTCATTTTTACTACCTTCTGCAAACATGCAGAGATCAAGCATGCCACGACAGCCATTATCAAATTCTACGATTACATATGCATTATCAATTATATCTGGCACCTGCATCCAGAGAGAAAATTTTAGAAACCAAGTTACAACTTCTTCAACTTTAGTGTGCCTACTATAATCAGAACTTCAGAAGAGCTCAAAGATTGCTTGATAGCTTAAAAATCTATATATCATGGTCACTTGATGAATTCAAATCCCATCCGGTATTCCATAAATCAGACATAAAATATTAATAAGGAATCATTATCACTGCACTATTAGTTCAGCACACATACTTTTTAACTTGCAAGACAATAATGAGTACTACTGTGCAAGGAGAGAGCTTGAAGTCAATGAACCTGACCTTTCCATCATAAACCTCATCTTTGTGGTTAACATCAATAGCTCCAGAGGCCATCACACGAACAGGGTTCGCATCTGCAAACAATCTCAACAAATCAAAAAAGTGGCAGCACTTCTCAACCAGAGTCCCCCCACTGTTGCAATTAAACCTATTCCAGTTGTTCACCTGCAAGAGGTTTAGGAGTTAAAGACACAAGGAAATTATTAATTACCACAAGTGTCACAGTTTTGGGTCTCGTACCTTAACAAGGAAAGGAAATCGGTGCTCACGGATAGCCACCATTCTGACATGCCCTAGTGTACCACTTTTAACAACATCTATCAGCTTAGCCACCGGAGGCATATACCTGTACTCTAATCCAACTTGCACAAGTATGTCCGGTCTCTGTTTAGCAGCTTCTATGACCTATACATGAGAAAAAGAAGTTTCAGATATCCAAAGAATAAGGTTGCAGAAATTTAGAGGACTTGCAAATCGTAATCATTGGTTGATAAGAGAACAAATGAACATCACCTAAGGTCTGTAGCACTTCATGACAGATAAACAAATACACAAGATCGATCCATGTGGATTCAATACCAAATACCATGAAATCAGTGTGTTCGGCAATGTGGCTAGCCCACTTTCTCTATTATTTCTCTGGGAATAATACTCCTTTCTCTTAATTTACTCTTTCTGCTGTCACGGTTAAGTTGTTCAACAAATGTCTAAGATGATTAAAAAAAAGGTAGTAAAAGTCACAAGATTCAGATGGAACGGTCTTCCAAGAAAGTATGAGATGTTTGCTGGTAGAAGGAAAAAATATTTCAAATAAGCAACAGGTTTCTAGGGTTCTTGAATTTCTTTCTTGGGAGAAAAGCTAGTATCCCTGGATGTAATTTAATTATTGGAATTGGTGTGCATACCACCATTCTTTATACGATACTGTTACGATCAGACACATTGCTGTTTCACCTGCTAATGCCCAATTCCCAATTTGTGTCTTATCATATCCAAATCATCGTATGTATAGCAGCTCTCTTTAGTTATGTAGTCAACAACATGTGCGTCACTATACATTATGATCTGATCTGAATTAATTAAAGGCAACAAAGTACCCAGCTACACATCTACAGCATTCCAGAATAGTGACACTGGTATCTCTAGTTAGGACAATGAGAAACTATACAGCAACAAATAAAAGACATTGAGATGATATCCATAAAAAGTAGGAAAGTTAAAATTCATCAGCAGCACTTGTTGTTCTTGCTTTGATGTTTTACTCAAGTATCGAATGACACTTTTCTTTTGAGATGCTTTTGCTGTACGCTTGAGCAGGCTATGTGACTAGGCATTATAGTAAAGTACTTTTTAGTTCCTGTAAAGGTTTCTTATGCCTCCCTTACATAGTTAAAATATACCAGAGTTTCCCCTTCTCTATCAAAAATGTATTTTACATTTACAGCAGTTAATGAGTGCATTGCATCGCACAACCCTGACAAGAATGTGGCATCACCTTCTTACAGTCCTGTACCGTGGTGCACAAAGGCTTCTCAACAAGAACGTGGTGTGGCCTGGCGCAACCAATGACATCCAAGAGTATCTCGCAGTGTGTCATGTTTGGCGACGACACAACAACGGCATCACATAGCCCGCTGTCCAACAACTCGCGGTGACCTGAAAATGTCTTGAAAACTTCTGCTTTTTAAGGGTTTGGTAATAGACCACGGCACAATTGCACTGTAAATAACTAAATATACAGTCCACCATTAGTAATCTCAGTATTTGTGGAACAGCTAGACTTTGTATACTGTTTCCATACATCTAGTATGATTCGGATGGAATCGAAGTACCAACGGGAGATTACAGAACCTAGCTGGTTATGTATGACTGGCTCGCGTACAGCGAGCAAGGCAGCGATGGTATCATATTCATGTGACTAGAGGCTGTGTCATGTACCTGCGGTGCTGGGAGGCCAAGCTCGGCGGCGAGGCGGAGGCCGAGGAGGAGGGACTCCGGGTGGGGGTCGGCGAGGCAGGTGACCCGGACGCGGACGGACTGCTCCCGCTCGACTTCTCCGGCGAGGTGGGCGAGGTTTTGGAGGTGCTCTCTACCCATCATCCCCACCCCAACTATGCCGTACCTCACCACCGCCGCCGCCATGGCTGACTCTATCCCTCCCACTTGCGTCTCTCCGAAAGAATCTGGACGGGATTTCGACTTTCGAGTGACAAGTGAGCAGTGGATGCGTGGTGGGAACCGGTTTTTGATGAAGGGCCGTTGCTAGTTGGTAGTTGGTACTTGGTAGTAATACTCCGTACGTACTTCGCCGAACGTCAAAAAAAAATGTGCGAACAGGTTTTGCTTCCAGCCGTTGGATCGTGGATGAGAGTCACTGAAGAGTCCTATCTCCGTCTCTAAATATAAGACGCTCTGAACTTCTGGTAGCTTAATTAGACTGAAAATACTACTACCTCTGTCATTTTTAGATATCACAAATTTATCGAAATTTGAATGTATCTAGACATTTTTTAGGCATAGACACATCCAACTTTAGAGGAACCACTCGACATCTATTAACGGAGGGAGGGAGTAGTGAATTTATGTTTAGGAACAAAGATTGTACTAGCTGCCTTACTTTTATCTAGATACACATGTACATGTTAGATTATTAGGCAATTTTGAGTGAGTTTGATCACCGAAAGTAACTTTATAGATGCACTAGCATACTTAACCATACGTAACAATACGTAACATTAAGTACATGCACAAGATCTGAACATGGAACAAGTAGGGATGCAAGGTAAAAGAAAAAAAAAGCATGTACATCGCGATTGAGAAGGTCGCTCCAACAGCAGCACCACGGCCTTCGTTGATGTCGCCCATGGTGCAGTCGGATTTGTGGAGGAAGTAGTCAAACCAGCGAAGAAGAACACGAACAACAACGAGCAGCAGAGCCGAGACGCTCCCTAAAAACCTTATAGCACGCCTCTCGGTGCGAGATCTCAACGGAAGGGATTTCGGAGGCCTGCCCTCCCGGACGGCCGTGCAAGCGGTCGTCGGGATGAGGGAGACTAGAGAGTAGCACAACAAAAAGAACTTCGCGAGAGAGATGAAGAAGAATGTAGCGTTCTAGATCGGTTTTGTCTCTCATCTCCTAGTATAGCTTGGGAGGAGACCCAACAGAACCGCGTCGCCATGTGTAGAAAGTCAGGGACATGCAACGAGAATGCGCGGTCGACACGTACCCAGGGACACGCGTCGAGCGTACACAACGCACGCTGACACGTACCCAACTCGAGTCACGAAGCGCGACGTGACGCGTGGCGGGCGGTGGAGGAGGAGATCTCAACGGACGGGGTTTCGGAGGCCTGCTCTCCTAAACATCCATGCACGCGGTCGCCGGGATGGGGAAGACTAGATAGTAGCACAACAAAGGGAACTTCGCGAGAGAGACGAAGAGTGTAGCGTTCTAGATCTGTCTCTCGTCTCTTGGTATAGCTCTCGAGAGAGACGAAGAAGAGTGTAGCATTCTAGATTTGTTATGTCTCTCGTCTCCTAGTATAGCCTCGGAGGAGACCCGACAGAATCACGTCGCCATCTGTAGAAATCCAATGACACGCGACGAGCATGCGCACGCACGGTCGACACGTACCAGGGACACACACTAATGTACACAATGCTCGCTAGCACGTATCCAACTCGAGTCACGAAGCGCCATGGGACGTGACGCGTGGCGTGGCGGGCGGCAGAGGAGGAGGATTGCCCGAGGGCTCCTCCGCTTCTCACTCACTTAGAAGGGCCAAAAAAGCAGCCCTTATAAACCACTCCAGCTCCCTCCCAAGTAGCAATGGGGACTAAACTTTGTCCCCCAAAACTGTCCCCAAACTGCTAACGTGATGGGCCATGAGATTTTATAAATTGTAGGTAATATGAGCTGACTTTTATTGGGTTGCAACCCGTCTACATGGAACATTACATAGATACACTTTAGTTATAGGTACATCTGCATTTAGAACTCTCAAAAAAATTTGCATTTAGAAAAAGTTGAGACATCTATTTTTAGAAGGAGGAGTAGATGATTGAAAAAAAAAATTAACAATAATAGGGAATATTCTTCTATATCATTGATACAACATGCATTACCATGTCACAAATTCCACATACAAATTGAACTCACGGCTAAAGGAATGAAAATAAAAAATATGTCCCTGAATAGTATCGATGTGAGACTATTCGTTCAAATTTGAGTTTGGCATTGTTTATTTATAGTCAGATTTGTCCATTTGGGTTTTAAGGAATGAGAGGAATTTGAACATGGAAATTCAAACGTGGATACGGTATTGCCTATGTCTTGATTTTCTTCAAATAAAAAAATCACGACCTTTCTATGTGTTTCTTTTAAAAACAAAAGGAGACCAACTAGAAGTCTAGAACTAGCCCTTGCTGGCATGTTTTTAATGGAGAAAGTATTCAATTTTAGAAATTCGCTTCGACGAGAGTAGAACTCTGGTCTCTAAGTGTGCTTGTGCCACTGCGACCATAATCATTAAACTACTTCCCCATTGTTTTTACTAGGAAGCATAGGCGCGGCGGCACGCCGCGTCCGTGGGTGTATGCTAGTTTTGCTAACTGTTTAGTATATATGATAAAATAGTTTATAAGCCTCATGCATTTTGAACTAAATTGATCTGAAGCATCAAATATTAGTTAACGTTTGTCTATCTTTGCCCGATAATGGCCTTCCACGCAAGATAAATGTAGCTGATTATTTATCCTTACAAATGTATCCAATTATATATTTTTGACATATCAGGTCACAACTGGAAAATATTGATGTCCCTGTACTTTCACATGACTCAAGAGATACATGCCTAAAGTTTGTGGCAGCGTGACACAACATCAAAGATTGTTTTTTTGCAGATGGAATAGAGTAAAAGAATTCTACTCGGTTCCTTGATAATGATAAAAAAATACTCCATACGAAAAGACTGTCAGAGGCCTGCAACTTAATGTGTACCACCGACCAAGCCACACAGAGTGCAACATCTGAACCTAGCATAAAGAAGTAGGCATTGCTTGCAACCGTTGTCTTTCACCCTGCTTGCTTACATGCCCTACGTCCAGGAAGAATTAACAGATACACAGTAGTTGGTAGCACATGTATCACTATTGATTCGACTGTTTTCCTCCGGTCACAAATGGCATTGCTATTTTCCACATCCTGCATGAAGGCGATTACATTTCAAAAAACAATTTCAGACGGGCAAAGAGCATAACTGGAGTTCTGAAAGAAATCAACATGAACATAGCTGAAATGTGTAAGCGCCAAATACAGCCGACTCCCACTGCAAGAGAACGATGTGTCCAAAATCGCAAAACGCATGCAAGGCGAACATTGACATGGAGGTAAACTGCCTATGTTATTGTTCATGTGCAAAAGAAAATTTTCGCTTTCAGCAGTAGTAGTGTAACAATGCTCAAAGTTGTGCAACCTTTCATATTTATATATGCATACGACAAAGAGCTTGATTGACCCACAATCCCAATGAGGCAGTAAAGAGGCTACAGATTCAAGTCATGGCTCCGATGGTGGTGAAGGCGTCAGATGGCGATTTTGTTCTAGCAATTAAGTAAACCTAGAAGATTCTAGTCTTTGTGTCCCATTGCCCGCAAGAGTTTCCTCCAGGTATCGCCTCATACAGTTCTGCAATTGTTCAATGCCAACCTAAGAAAACAATCGAGTACAGGATTATGAGATACCAACGAAAGCAATAACAAAACAATTGACACATGACTGTTGTAAACCATAAAAATGTATACTCAGTTAATTGGTTTTAAAATCTGATCAGGAGTATTTTTCTACACGTTATCATTAAAAAGGTATTTGACCATAGAATTCTATAATAGCAGCAGTGAAAGATATTACCAAAAAAAGGCTTAATCAGGACATACAGCACCTGCTGTAAAATATGCTTGTTCTTCAGCTGATATGCATCGCCTTGGAGTTCCAAATGTCCCATCGTAATCTGCGCCTTGATCACCCTCGGGTCTCCATACGCATCATTACCATCTATAACTGCGATCGCACTTGCTATGGTTAGATATGATGCCGATGATTTCAGAATATCCTCAGTCCCGCAGTGTAACAGATCTAGCATTGTTTTAACTGTATTCATGAATGCCCCTAACTATGATGAAGAATAACCAGTCATCAGTGAACTGTGGTCCCTTTAACTACAGTAAACGAACTGTATGATATGATGATCCAAACACATATACCTGATTTGGCATAGCATACAGAGCTATCGACTGTCTTCTTTTTAGTCCTTGAACATGTTGCTCAAGAATTTTTGATATGTTGTCTCTCAAAGGCATTATAGTCTCCATATACTACTTTTCCAATGCCATCATAACTTCTTTCGACATCCCATCAGCAATAGCCTGAATCAGAAAAAAGCATTTTTATGAATTGCACGATAAACATGGGGAGCTGATTCATGAAGTGAAAGTGTGTGTACATACATTCTCCAATTCCAAGCTCATCAGATAGATAGCGAGGCCATCTGGTGACAACCGCTCCATACCAGTTTCTGTTTTCTTTTATTTGCTCACGTATTTGTCCGGCAAATGGTCAAGTTGTTGACGCTGCAAGGTATGATAATGTACAGAAAGATGATGTATTAGGCAAAGAAGTCAACTGCCAGCGGTAACCAAGTGATTTTTTTGTATCTAGCATATTTTTTATGATTACCTTCTCAGATTTCCAATAGTGATTAGTGAAGCAAGTGCAACAGGGTATCTTTAACCTACCGAGATGCAATCATGAAATAGCTGTACAATTGTATGATGGAATGGCATGAATCAGATGAAAAAGAATGCGCGCTTTGGGCATTGGGAGACACATATATCAACAGGAGAAAGCAGTATCAAGATCTCTCTCAAAATCAGGAGCTGCTTTGGGTGAGGGGGTTGCCGCTAGCCGTGGAGTCAAGGGCGAAGGTCTGACATCCTCGCGTGCGGCCGGCACTGCAGTGGTTGCGGTCGGCCGCTTAAACAGACATATAGAGAGACAGAGGTGAGGTTGTGGACAGAGAGAGGGAGCAGAGGTACCTGCACTGCTGCACACCGAGGCGCGCGTCTCCGTCATCGCCTCGTCCGTTGCTGCTGGAGGAAGGAACGCCATTGCCTGCCTCCTCCGCGCCGGCAGCCGCATCGGGAGGGTGAGAACTGAGAAGGCGTGCCGCCCCGATGACTGCCTCATACACGCCACGGCGGCCAGGGAGGGCGCGGAAGGCACCAGCTCCCGCGGGGGATGACGTGGGAAACAATGGAGAGTTGATGGAGCCGAGGAAAGGTAGTAGGACAGCGGCGGGGGCCGGGGGAGATGCACATCCAATGCATCGGTGGAGGTTGAAATTGAGATGAGAAAAAAGGCGGCCGAGGAGGGGCTCCCTGCCTCACGCCAATAGCAGTAGAAAACCCACGGCTGCAAGGATAAGGCCTGAAGCAGCTTCCTGAAAATCACGTTGCTGACGCGCAACCGGAGGAGACCACGAAGAAGAAAGGTGGCCTCGCCGACGGGTCAGAATGGCAGGCACATCCATCGGAAAACCGAAAAAACAAAGATCCCACACGATGAGGCAGAAAAGAAGATGGGAAATATCAAAATCGAAAAAACGCAAGAGGGACGATAAAAAAAAAGGCAGATGGAGGAGCATCGATCAGAAAAAACTCCAAGGCACAGATACAAAGTTGCAACGAATAGCACGAGGAGCGGCCAGCACGGACCGTCAGCCGGTACAGCGCGGGGATGGACGGCCGGGCGAGCGGCCCCATCGTTAAGAGGCCAGCACGGGCCATCGGCTTGGACAACGCGGGGATGGCCGTCCGGCGAGCGGCCCTGTAGCGACGACATGAACCGCCAGACCCTACTGACGAGGATCCATCATCCATACATAGGGGGCAGACGAAAAAGGAGGCCAGCGGCCTGGTGGAGCTCGGGGGAGCCGAGGGCAGCCCATCCAGGAAGATGTTGGATAGGAACGTCCAGAACATCGCTAAGCGGTGATCTGAGAAACTGCCACCTTAACTACCACGTGGCACGAAAGAAATAAAATGGAGAAAACCGGCAATCTAGCAGCCCAGAAGCAAAATAATTGTGGGAGCCGGTAACCGGTAAGCTCCGGTCAAAGAGAAGAAACGACCTGAGTAAATTGCCACGAAGCAGGAAAGAAAAACATAACGTGTCAAAAGAAGACTGAACAGAAGAGAGGATAAATATCACTTCTACAGTGTTCAAATTGATAAGGAGGCGCTAACTTGATTAGCTTTTATATAGTGTATAATGTGTATTTGTTGGGAGCAGCGTTTTGGGACATGGGTCCATATGATCCCTATATCATGACCATTGAGTCTAGTCTTGGGATTCGTGACGGATTGTTCTTATATGAGAATACGGCTTGCAGAAATAAGAGAGACAGTGAGAAATACGAGGCAGTAAATGAAGTGGGCCTATGGATTCAGGTGATGGACAGTCTCACGGGACGGCAGACGTTGGTGCATGTATGATGGAGGGGGATTGTTGGACCAGCAGTACTAGTTTATGGGGAGGGTGCAGGACCTTTTGTACAGGTAAGGAGGTCAGCTCGTTGAGTATGGAGATCCGGCTAAATAATTGACATTTTGAGATAAGTCCAGATAGCCGCCACACCGCCCTCCCCTTCTGTTAACTTCTTCCTCGCGCACGGCCATCGCCCGTCTCCCGGTTTCGGCCACCAGGTGCAGAGTATTTTTGCGCAGGCATGGATTTCCTCATGGATGCGGTGAGCAGGTACGCGATTTTTATTGGGAACCACCAGGGCGCATGCGTGTAATCTATTTTCGGGTTCCATGTGATTCATGGGATGATGCTGATTTTCCGCTGGATCGCAGTATGCCTACATACGCGCAGTATCCATCTGATTCTGATGCAGCGCTGCTGAGCTTGCAAGGGAGGACTCGGTGAGCACCATGGTCTACGGTCCGGCGGCGGCGGGTATGTCAGTTATTGGGAACCTGGTGGCCGAAGGAGCTGGCGGGTGGAGGATGCGGTACGCCGGTACCCGTTGATTCAGCGGAGTCCACTGGCCACGGCTAGCAAAAAGAGTGGGGAGGAAAATTTCGGGCTTTTCTGCGGAGAAACTGAAATAAAATAGAAATATGAAAATGGAAAAGGAATTTTGCAAAGAGAAAATAAAAACATAACCTTTTAGGCGGAAATGGAAATAAAAACGGAACAACGTTTTCTGTCGAAACGGAGGTGGCTAAAATGGAATTTCTGTTTGGGTCACGCTGAGCGTCGGGCGACCGATCCCGGGCGTGGATCGGTTGTTGGACAGACGTCCGTTTCGTCCATCCAACGCAGGAGAATTAATTTGTTTAGGCAGGTCGCTTTCATCGTGGTAGTATTCGTCACGCAACTGTCAGGCGAGTAAATATAACGTAGCGTGCTGTTGCTTGGGTGGAGCCCGCCATGTGGTGGTGCGCTTGCCGACCGTTGTATTTGCACGCGAAGCAGCCTAGGTAGGCTAGCTGCTAGCTGCAGGTAGCATGCATGGCTCACGGGAGTGCTCTCCTGCTTGCTACACTGAAAACCTCCATTGCTACAATTTATCGTAGCATCATCTCAATATACTTAGAAAATTAATCCTATCATAGAGTGCCTAAATAACAATGTTTTGCTCCAAATTGATTTGCAACAAAAATAATATGTTTGCAAACACATGATTTTTGTTGTAACTATATTTTTCCTTTACAACAAAAATCATCAATGTTCACAATAAAAACAAATTGTATTTACAATAAAAATCATGTGCTTGCAAACACATAGTTTTTGTTGTAATTTTGTTATTAATTTACAATAAAAATTAGCAACGGTCACAATAAAAATAACAAGTATTCGCAACAAAAATCAACACATGATTTTTGTTGTAATTGTATTTTTCATTTACAACCAAAATCACCAACGATCACAATAAAAATAACATGTATTTACAATATTTTCAGAACACGTATGCAACATTGAAATTCCAAGGAAACACAACTTGTAGTAAAACCGCATAAATGCGCTCAGATAGGTCGCACCTGTATCATTCGATTTCCAGCGTGCTAGGCGTCGGTCGCCGGATAAATGCGCTCAGATCAGTCATAACATTTATAAAAAAGTAATGTTTCAAAACATGATTATACAACATTTTTATGTAGATTGATTACAACAAAAAATAATATTAATTTCTTCAAAACTAAGAAATAATTACAACAAAAATACAACTTATTTTACAGCAAATAAAAAATAGTTAAGCAACAAATTTTTTATGCAGAATCGTTTACAACAAAAAGTTATTTACTATTTCCACAATAATTACAACAAAACATAAGTCAATTATTGCCAATGTTTATGAACAACTAAATCTTACAAATATTTTGGTTGTTTACAACAATAGTCCACAATAATATTAATATTTCTTTTTGGCTATTTAGAACAATAGTTAATAACGAATTCCAACAAATAGTCAGTTACGCTAGAGAATCAATCCTTGAGTCATGTCATGTCGCTTTCACCATGTTGTGATTATCTCAGGTAGCTGTTCCGGCTGATGGTAGTGCTTGCATGCAGCCCAGGCAGGCTCGCGGAGCAGAGCATCCTACCAGCAGGTTATCTAGGGTGCTAGCGGAGGCAATCACATGCATGTAGCTACATGCTGAACCATTGAAGAAAGGTAGCTACGCGCGGGAAAAAGGCAGCTACTTACGCGCCGGACAAAGGCATAGCATGCAGAAGCGCGCGCCGGGAGTGAGAGCGACCGATGGAGCGACGCGCGATCGGTCGCCCGATTAGGAGCGTTTTCCTTTCTGTTTTAGGGTTGATGTGCATGACCTAATTCCATATGCTCATCACATAAACTTATCAAGTCAAACTTCCAAAGCGATTCTTTCCAAAATTGATGACGATTTCCAGTCGTGTCTCTCAAAACAGCCCCCAAAGCTTTTTGGGGCGTGACGGATATTTAACCTGCCCCAGTTGCACGCCCCAAAGGTTAATTTCGCCCAGTTTTGGGCCAGCACAGTGTTCGGCGCCCGGAGGCCATCCCCGCTCCACAGGGGACACTGCGGGCGCGCCGAACAGAGCGAAAAGCGAGATGGGAACTGGTGGGCCCGATGCATCATTGAGACACGAACGAAGCGCTGCAGGTTTGCCTTAATGGCAACCGAGGGGCAGGCGAGACGCCCCGTCGGCGCTGCGCCTCCTTGACGCGTCGCTGCGCCTTTTCGACGCGCCGCGCCACTCAATAAACGTCACCACTGCCGCCGACATCCTTTTCTCCACCGCAAAATATGCCTCATCGCATGCATACCACGTACGCAACGATGAACCGCATCGGCGCCGGTCAGTTGCATCCACCATCGTCTCCAGCTCCACCTCCATCTCGACCACCATCACCGGTGGAGTTCGGCGTTGACCCGGAGCTAGCGGACAACGAGGAATGGGAGGCGGCAGCGCAAGCGGCTACCATATAGGCGTTTGCTAGCGATGAGTTTGCCGCGCTCGAGCAGCAAACACCGCCGCGGCGGAAGAGTCGCGCCTTCGCCTCTAGGAGCAGAGAGAGGAGCTACGGCGTGCAGAGGAGTTGCAGCGGCGGCGTGCGGAGGAGCTGGAGCATCGGTGGCATTAGGATGAGCTGCACGAGCATCGACGTGTGGAGGAGCTGCAGCAGCGGCTGCGGAGGCAGGAGCTCCAACATCGGTAGTGGTGGGAGGAGCTGGAGCAGCAGTTGCGAGAGGAGGCAGCGGCTGCGGAATTGGCTGCTTGGGAGGCGGAAGCGAAGGACGAGGACGATGACAGTGATGACGACGACATCGACTAGGTGTACTGTTCAAAAACTGAGATACGCTGTGGAATACTGCCCACTATACTTCCTAGCACACACATCACGGTGAAATTGAATGGTCTAGATATAGGGATCATCTGGACCCGAGTTTCGTTTCGAATTTCCGGTATTTGTCAGTACACCAAAAGTCTATGAGAGGGATATAGGGTTAAGTACACTTTTGGTCTCTCAAGTTTTGTAAAAGTCTAATTTTGATCCCTCAGATCTGTTTTAGTCTAAATCTGCCCTCAAACTCTTAATGAGTCTAATTTAGATCATGATAGCGGTTTAATGAAGGTTGACCGGTTTTGACTCTCTTTTTGCCATCCTGGACAAAATTGGCCGATTTTAATCTACGTACGCCTCAGTCAATAAATAGGAGAAATCTCCTTGCCCTAACACATATGTGTGCCACCCGCCGCCTTTCTCGCTTGGTGCAGGCGTCCATGCCACTTCAGCTGCCTCCGCATTTCCTCGTGGCACAAAAGCCCACATATCCGCCAATTCTGCCTTTCTCGCCCAACTTATCCACCTTAGTAGTGTCAGGCACAATCGCTAGGTGTTGGGGAAAAAGTTAGGGTTATTACGCCAAACGGATAATGATCATGATCATGATCTCACCAGCGAACATTCGTAATGCTAATTGCATAACTAATCTCAATGTGAAAAACCTATACAAATATGTACATGGTGGCAAAAAAAGAGTCAAAAACCAGCTAACCATCGTTAAACCGCTACCGAGGATCAAAACTGGACTTAATTAAGAGTTTGATGGCAGTTTTAGATCAAAAAAAAAGTTGAGGAACCAAAATTACACTTTTGCAATACATGATGGACCAAAAACCTGAAACGGATGAAGCCTGGTGATCAGGGGGGTCCGTGAGCACCCCTTCTCTGCCTGACACGTGTCAAACGCTGTTAGTTGGCTGTGAGAAGATAACACTCTCCTCTCTTCGTTAACCAGTCCTCCTCGTCGAGTTACTTTTCAGCTCCAAAAATTACTTTTATAACCCTCGAGCAGCTGTTCTATCACGTCCAAAGCGCAGAGATTGAGTTACTTTTTCTAGCTATGTAGTATTGCAATGCATACCAACACACGACAAATCGCAATTAGCAAACAAATAAACGACAAATATGCATCTAGACTCCTTTTTACATTGCATGGCTGGTTTGGAGCCTCTACGATGTGTCAAAATCCCCCCAAAAAAACTGGAGCGAGCTGGGAATCCCCAAGAAACAATCTGAATCCTACTGAAAAGAACAAGCTATTCTTTTCTCTATCCGATCTCCACCTCTTCCTGGCAGCCGCGAATCGCTGCAGCCCTCTAGTTCTTTCGTTCCTTCAGTGCTCTGTATTTTTTCTCTGTCCCATCCCAACTAATGGACTGCAATAACTAGACCCTTTTTTGCAATAATCAGACCCAGTAGCGTGTAGAATCTCACGATATAAGAACCCAGATTCTGACCAAAGAACTGCATCCAGAAAACAAAACAAAAAAAACAAGAAAAAGGAAAGAAATAAAAAAAAGTGGGAAGTCCTGATCCGTTTCGAAGGTGGGCTCGATCAGGATGAGTTCG
Organism: Lolium rigidum; assembly: GCF_022539505.1. Taxonomy (NCBI): domain Eukaryota; kingdom Viridiplantae; phylum Streptophyta; class Magnoliopsida; order Poales; family Poaceae; genus Lolium; species Lolium rigidum. Next base: position 189,481,048 of record NC_061508.1, read on the forward strand.
GCGGGCATCGAGCAGGATGAGCCGGAGGGAGACGGAGCGGAGCGAGCTAAGGGCGCACGGGGCGTTGCTGGGAAGGCCAGCGCGCGGGAGCTGGCGGAGGGCGCGGTAGGCGGGCGCGCGGGCCTGGCGCGACGACATCGACCTGGAGTCTCGATTTGGGATGCCCCGCCGCCTCGAGCTCCCGCCGATAGATCGCCGCGCGCAGGTAGGTGGAGGCCGGGCGTGGGCCGGCGAGTAGGGGAGGCCGGTAGCGGACCGCGAGGCCGGGGAAGTAGGGGGAGGAGCGGAAGGCCGGCCCGTGACCTTGGTCGTGCGGCCAGCCGCGAAGAACGGAGGTGGAGAAGGTCGAATGGATGCTGCTATATCAGTTGAGAAGAGGATAAGGTCGTACTGACCCTTTAGAGGAGCACTCGCTGTGTCATTGCCCGCGCCCGCACACGCGCTCACAGCCAAAAAAGCTACTAACGCCGTGAGTGAGAAATGGAATCTCAACGTTGATCTGACGGTGCCTAGGGCGTGCTCACGTACCCCTGATCACCAAACCTGAAAAGGTAGGTGTTGTGTATGTCCCTTGCTTGCCCAACTTCTTTAGGCCCTATTTCATTGACATGATTCTACAGATAGAAAATTAGGACAAATATAGGATTGTAGTGGCATGTCCACTTTAATACTGTAATTTCATATGCACCAAAGTTTGCTTGAGATTCCACCATAGAAAAAACAAAATATTCTAGTCAAAAAAAGTTTTGAGTGGATGTTAGATTTCATAAAAAAAATCTACTGTGAAGGATTCCTTAGGAAAGTTTCAAATAGAATTCAATCCTACCTATCAAACAAACACAATAGTATAAAAAAATAGTAATAAAATATTGCAGGAAGCCAAAAAAAAATTAATATTAATTCAAAGAGGCCCTTAGTAGGGCGGGTAGGTTTGGATCCCAGTTCAAGGAGCTAGTGCACTGACGTCTATGTCTAGCCATAAGACTAGTCACAATGAAAAGTATCACTAGTATCATGCACATGATACTAGTTGAGAACTGAGTTCTAGCTCAGTGGCAAGTCAGTGATCATTCCTCCGTTGGTCAACGTTTTTTATGCACATGATACTAACTAATTTTATTATATGTAATTAGCACCGTTGGATTCGTACTCAAAAGCACTTTCTATAATTTCATACAAACAATCTTTATATATTTAAAGTATTTTTTAGTCAAACAAAAAACACGTAAAAAGAGGACGCTTATTTCTTGAAATGGAGGTAGTACTAGTTTACGATACTACCTCCACAATGAATAGTACTACCTCTCTTCCAAGGAATAAGGCGCACGCGTATTCCAAGACGAAGTTTGACAATAAAAATTAAACAACAAAATCTTGGTTATATTATATGTAATTAGTATCGTTGGATTCCTATTGAAAAACACTTTCTAATGATGTTAATTTCATACAAACAATCTTTATATATTTGAAGTAATTTTCAGTCAAACGAAAAACACGTAAAACGAGGACGCCTTATTCGTTGAATCGGAGGTAGTATCATAGTATCATCATATTTAATATTTTGTAGAATTTCAATGCAAATTTGTGTACATGATGTGTTTGCCATTAAGTTTTCTAGTTTTACGTGCTATGATACGGTAGTATCATACTACATGATAGTATCACTCACATCTCTCACCTCATTAATTGGTGTCATATCACATTTTTGCCAACATGGCATGCATGATACTACTTATGATACTCTCATTATGGCTAGTTTAAGGACAGGGTTGGGTGGATATTACCAGCCGAGAACAAAGTCATTTTTTCGACAAATAAAGATGAGTCATAAACTACATCTTTTGTCTACATCTCGCATATATATTCTACCTATATCTCAACATTTTCATCCCCGAACCTCAATAGACTAATTATGTAGATCAGACAAGACATGTATGAGTGGGCAAACAAAATCATCAGATGTGAATCCAGAAAACTAATGCATGGCTGCACAACTTGCTGCACGCCTTGGCGCAAGTCTTGACAGTGCTGATTGGTGAACAAGTGGAACCACTCGTAAACATTTTGTCACGCTTGGAGTTGACATTCTACATAAAACCAAAAGCCTATGCGAACCATGGCAATTGCAGCAGGAAGATAGTACATTCTTGCAGAACATTTGCAAGGGCAGGTAGGAGCAGTCAGTGAAGACTGCGAACAATGGCAATTACAGTAGGAAGATAGCTTGCAAAGCTTTTGCAAGTGCAGGTAGGAACAGTCAGTAGTCATCAGGATATCATCTTCTCTGCATCTTTTTCTTTATTCAGCATCTGCAGCTTCAGCAGCTGCAATCTCCGAGTCCAGTAGAGAGATAAACCGTTGGCTTACATGCTTGGCCACAGATATCATATCGAAAATAACGCTTGGATCCAACCCTGCGCCTCCCCTCTTGGTCATCCCACATATTTGGCCAAGCCTGTTGACTGAAACTGAAACCGCAGAACTCATCTGGGATTCCTCCTCCGAAGTGGCATCGACAATATAGTGCTTACCAACCTGGCGTAAAAAAAAGGTACTTTACAAAAGCAGAAAAGAAAATACACAGATAGACAAGACTATACTTACAAACATACGAATGAAGTTGTGAACACAATCAAATAATGAGTGAAATTATTCAATGCAATCCAAATTTTAAAACAGTAACAGTTTACAAACACTGGTGCCACATGACAGTTTTAAACATTTACTTGGTAGGTGGTGGATCATTGATTTAAGTGAACTAAAAAAAAAAGCTGGTGCCACATGACAGTTTTAAACATTTACTTGACAGGTGGTGGATAATTGATTTAAGTGAACTATAAAAAATAGACCTAACTTTGGATGACCATCATGTTCCTGTCCATTCTGATTAATGCCACGACATTTCTAAACAAATCAATTATTCCTTCTTGGCACAGATGCATAAAAGTTACTCAAAGGGAAAATAAACACACAGACCTTGGTCAATGTAACTATAACAGGCACACTGGAAGTGTCGAATTGCAAAAATCTTCATCACTGATATCAAACCTCAGGCTCCCATCCGTTTCAGCATTCAGGGAAACATTAACTTTTGGAATACCTGTATCACTCAAAGCAACCTGCAATAAGCATATAGATTATTAGCACCAAACAATTGCACCGCTCTTTTGTCCTAATTATGTCAACAATGCAATGTACACTAGACAGCACACCACAATCACGGATCATAACATGAATAGTTGATACTGATAATAACATGTGTACCAGAAAACGCTAAAAAAATTACCAATAACCAGTGGTTCCTTGATATCCCAGCAACAGCTCAAATTTGGCTGTCAAGTGTCAACAGGCATCAAAATATCACCAATCCATCCAAAATTTATAAAGTACATCCAATTTATGCCTGATTACTGATTCCTACCTTGCTCTGCGTTTTACATTCTACAAATCGCATTTGTTCCAAATATCACAATTCGGGAATCTACCGAGAAATTCAAGTAGCGTCTGAACTTGTCCATTTGACAGAATCTTTAGGCATAAGAGTTTCCGCCCCGAAGAATTATGCAACAGTAGAAACTATAATGGCTGGCATCAACAAGCTAATGATTTATCTTTCGTAGATTTGTTCTGCTGCTATGCCAGCAAATAACACAAAATAAGATAGCCATTTATTACTATTTGGTGCCCAACTCATCTGGTATTGATAAGCTCTGCCTGCTAGCATAAGATCCAGAACACAAAAGTAGATATATGAACAAAGTTTTCGTTCTTGTTTTTATTTTAAGAGGACTGGGGAAGTATAACGGCCTTACATTAGTTGATTTTATGTACTTCTCAGAAATGGCAAATAGGACCTTAATTTGAATAACCATTACAGTGGACTATAATAAGAAAAAAAATTGATGACACTTCTTATAACCAATAAATATGCTGACTTCAAGTTAATATGGCATCACCAACACTTGCACCAAAAGATATAACTTGAAATTACAAGGGATGCATCTGCTGAATCAATAGAAACCACAGATTACCTTTATCGCAGCAGCTAGTGCATCATAGCAAATTACCATCAGAACTGACGACAAGTCCATCAATGTACAGATCCCAGCAAGCTTTTCCCTCAATGACGATTAGGGACGACAAATCGATTGCAGCCCCTGCAATATAGTTCATTAAATTTGGGTCAATAAGTGGAAACAATTACAGATAGCAAGAGTGATAATCTACTTTTGTGGAAGTTTTACTGAAGCAAGAAGAGGGCATCAGAAACAGAGCTGAATTTGGTTAATCACTAAATTCTAAATGAGATCTCTCTTGACAGTTACACGGGAATTGACCAGACACAACTTTGGCGCACTGGAAGACTAAAAGGAACCTACAGGTAGGGTATTCATTCTGGAACAAATTACCATGCTGCTTTCCAGTGGTCGATAACCCCCTGATATTTCCAAAGCGAGCTTAACTTTGAGGAATAATCGTTAATTGCCTGAAACATCGGCGTATTCATTTGAATATGACTCGCTATCCACACCTATTTCCTACCAGCTAACCAATGACAACCCTTGCCACCAGGCAGGCAGCAATTGAAAAATTATGGAAAATTAATATGGAATATAAATTGTAGTTTTTGTATCTTAGGAAATTCAGATTGGTCACCTAAATTCCAAACAGCAATTCACTCGACAACACGAATTTAACGTAATAAAGTTACAGATGTTTAATTTTACTTCCAATTGTCAGCAAATGTATAGTACAAATGAGTTTAAATCAATTTTCCAGTAGGCATAGTTGAAACGGACAAGAAAATTTAATAAGACTACATGAAGCTTTAGAAAATATTCAAATACAGAACAAAAATGATTACGAGTATAAAACTGCATGAAATCAGTGTGCATAGCAATCCTAACGAAGCTTCATCAAACACTGGTTATATTCAGTGAAGGATGCAAACAAAAAAAGAGGGTTGCAGTACTTGTTTCTTGAGCCACAAACCAACAACTATAAGCAATAAAATAGGTTCCAGCAAATACCAAAACGAGATATGTTAAAATGTGATATGAAACACAAAGATGATTGGTAATAATCAAATTATACTTTACCTGCACCACTTTTACCACCCAGTAAACATCTTTGCAGCGCAACAGAGAGTTCAGACGACAATTCTTCAGAACCTCTACCCTAGAAATTTCAATTAATGAACATAAGTCAATCATGTGCACAAAAAACTTCCAATGGAATACGATCAGAAAGGGAACAAATGAGACGCAGCCAATGGGTTTAATAAAGCAAATCTAGCAGTGTTTTAAAGTCAAGGCTGGTCAGTCTGCTTCTTCTCTTGCATTACATAGCAGCCCAGTGCTCTGCTGTGCAACCCTGCCCTATGAGTCTGTGCTTTTAGCTAACAAAAATAATAAACAGATATCATGGTATACATGTTTGTACTTATAACAAGCTTACATGAATGTGCTTCATTCGACTATCGTAACGAGGGCATGGTTAAGGCTTAAGAGGAGAGCGATCAGCAAGGATGTCTAATAATAAAATATCAAATAGCTTAAAGAGTTTCTTCACATTATTACTAATGATCACATTACTCTACATGGCGAACAATCCCATGAGTCATCACCACAATGTCGGTATACACCATTCAATGGAAAAAATCAGTAAACTGATTCATGGCTATTATGTAGAAGGTCTAGATGACATAACACAGAAATAACTTCTGATCCAAGTAGAACGAATTGCCAACCTCAAACATAGGCGCAGCAGTCGGACTACAATCAACATAAATGGAAACTTTTCCTTTGCCAGGGTGAAGAATTGTGGGTTTCCCCAACTCAGCCTGCAGATGAGTAATCACAGTAAGAAAAAAAAGAGTAAAACAGAACTAAAACAGAAGAATAACTAGACTGGCACATGCCAATGGTTTGTTACAATCTCGAAGCTCTCTACATGAGCATATTTATTATCGATACGACTCCCATCAGAACAATAAATAACTAGAAGCAGTGTTAACTTGGCAACATGGGTCTTGCTTAGGGCAGAGATTATGATAGACAAATACAGTAAACAGCAAAGTTGTAAGGAAGATACGTGCAAGTAACGGAACCATACCTTGACGCTGGCGATGACTTCGGTCGCACCCATCCTAACACGCGCCGAGCCGTTCGCCTGCGACCACCAGTTGGGAGAAAAATTAGGGCACGGACGTTGGGCAGCGCGTAAAGAACGCGTGGGGATTCTTGACGTACCTGAGGGATGATTCCGGTCTCGACGGTGACGGCCCGGAACTGCAGCCGCGTGCGGCCGTCTGCCCGGAGGTCCTGCGCTATGCCGCCGCGGATGAAGTGCTTCTCCCCCTCCGAGAGCCCCACCATCGTATCAAGCAGGCGCGGCGCGGCGCAGGAGATCCTGGCGGTAGCGGTGGCGGCGCGGCGGGAGGGACGGAGCGGGTGGAAGAGGGAAGGTAGGGTACTGCCGGGGTTTAGCTAGGTCCCCGGAGATTGGAGAGGAGGAAGCGGCGGCGGATGCGTAGGACGCTGGTGACTCTGTCTGAAGGCCCGAACAGAACAAGGTGGCCGCTCGAATAAAGGCCCACGGTCCCTTTCCTTGAGCGCGCTGACGAGCGACTGTGGGCCACGGTAAACACGGGCCGAATACATGATCCTTGCCTCCCCACGAGGTCCTTCCCGAGAAACTTGGGCCCGAGCCTACCTTTGTTTGTGTGACTCAAGTCAAATAAAGGTATGCCTTCATCTAAAAAAAAGGTTGTCCTAAAAAACAAATCTAAAAAAAGTCTGCCTTGAAAAAACAAATCAGCAAAAAATTAGTACTCCCTCCGTCTAACAAAATATGTCTCAACTTTGTCTAAATTTAAATATATCTAAACGGTAATTTAATAAATATAGATACATCTAAATTTAAACAAAATAGAGACATCCTTTATTGGATACAGAGAGTACTTTCGATTATAGCCTAACGAAGGTGCTAAATCCAGAAATTAAAAAAATCATACACACAACACATTTTTTGTAGAAAGCTCTAGATATTTTTGGCGCCAACAAGAACTTTGGTATCTCTCTCCATCTTTCCATGGTACGCACTTGTTTTGAGGTGGAACTTTGACAATTAATTTGATTAAAAAAGGCGTGTCACATGGTACAAAATTAATACAATTATATTTATATTTCAATATTTATTCAATGGTATAACTTTTGTAACTTATGTCATGTATGTTATTGGTCAAACGAATGATCAAAATAAAAACACGTAGAAAAAAACGCCACGGTAAATAAGGTAGTACAAATTAAGGAGATCTTTACTACGACACGCTCTCATGCTGTCAGAAAAGAAAAGTGAGCTCCTCCACCGCTCTCCACTGGTAGGAGGGATGGGACCCCAGATCTATGCATTGGCGTTTTAGTAGTTCTCTTAAGGGCGGGATTGATCGGCTACGGTGCAATGTTGGCGATCACAGGGTTGTGTGACGTAAGAATGGGGTTTACTCGACTCATGTTCCACCTTTATCCATAGTTTATAAAAGGGTGAGGGCTCATCTAGGGGTTGGTGTTGTGGGTATACTTCATGGTGTATCAATACACGGCCTAGGATCCGTAAGTATGTTCGGGTGGCCCAGTAGATGGTGATGTGGCATTTAGCCACCGCGGATCTGTCTAGCTTGTTGTTGATCCTGAAGGATGAAGTCTAGCCTGTGATAGGGAAGTCGGGATCCCAACCGACTCCGGAGGAAGCCGGATCCATGGAGGCCCATATGGAACCCTGATCCAAGATGAACGAGATAGAAGGATCCTTGCACGCATACGCGGCAAGACATTGTACCGTAGTTAGCAACCCGTAATCCGGCTAGGACTTCTCCATGAAACCCTAGATCCGTGCGCCTTTATAGGCCGGATCCCTGGAGCCCTAGAGGCACAACCACACTCATTGTAACAACGCGAAAGCGCCGCGATAATTCCGGCAACTGTCGATGAGGCCTTGCCATCGCACGGTATTCCAAGCCGGTAGACGCGTCACCACCGCCGTCCCGTGTGCACTCCGATGCATGGCCCCTACTTCTTCTCCCCTCGTGAGGATCCCTCCTCCGAGGTACCGTTGAATAGGCAACGGCAGCGTTGGCGCCCACCGTGGGGCCGGGAACGGCCCGAGGCCGGAACCGGGAGGGTTCCGCCATGGAAGCTACGATGACACCATGCCGGGCGCAGGGCGCGTCCTTTACGCCTCGAGAACCTTCCGATCGTCCCTCCGGACGAGTGCCGGATTCCGCTAAGACACCCGTCAAGCTTTCCCTCCATCATCCCAGCTTGGCGCATACACATCTTCATCGGCGAAACCTGCCGATTCCGATTCGGAACGTGCACCGGGTACGTGGCCCGACGCGGCCACCGCCGAGCAGACGCAACGCTACGAAGATCCGATTCGAGATGAAGGAACTTCCCAAGGAAGATTCCGCCTTAGATCCGGAAAAATCAAATCCCACTAATCCGCTCCGAGGCAGGAATAGGCGGAAGACCAATGCATCCGCACTGGGTCTCCTGGTGTTAGAGAAGCAAATGTGTCACTTCGTACACTTCTTGAGCCCATACCGCAGAGCCGCCCTCAAGAAGTCGGAGCAGGCCCCATGGTGTTGAGGAACCGGAAAATAACGCTCGTCTCGGACGAGAGGAGGTTGTCTGAGAAAGCGAAGCATGTCTAAAGAATCGATCCTGGGTACTTAAGCCCAATTTCCGGGATACCCCCTCCATGAATATCGATGAGTTCGACGCAAAGTGAAGGAATTTGGATACTGGTGATCGGCCCCGAGCTGAACTGCCCGGCCTAAACAGGTTCTCACAACCTCGTGCGGAGCCAACGGGAATCAGAGGATGAAAACACCCACTCCGACCCACGCCATCCCGTGCGATCTCGCTCTCTCGGGAACGTCCGCATAAGAAGTCTTGTCCCCGTAAGAACTCGGGTTGAACAGGCGGGCATGGATGCAATCGCACACTGAGATATCCTCAATAAACCCATAACTCCCGAAGACGCGGCATACGGAAGCCTAGAAGCCAAAAGGCGGAGATGCCGGCCACGGCCAAAAAGTTTGCCTCCACCGCAGCAAAGAATGCTTGACGAGGAAGGAAAGCTGCTGACTTGGGGACAATTTTCTCAAGCGAGAACGGGAGGTGGACGAGTCATTGGTAAAAGTCCAGCAGAACTCCGGGAACGATGGGAGGACAAGATCACCGAGGCTCAACAGAAGCCTGATAGGATCAGGCGAGACGTCGAGCTCCTCGGAGATCACCTTCGCAACCCCCACCGAGGCAAATGCCTACCGCAAATCCAAAGGATAACATGAAGAAGAGCTGCGGAGATCTTGAAGAAAAGGACGAGGAGATTGATATCGACTACGTCCGTACGCCTCGTTGTCCTCAAACAATGAGCCAACAGAAAGGGGCGATACTCGCGCAGAAGTTGGAATCCAACCCGGATCTTGCATCTCTACCGCGCTAGAAGGACGCCTCGACAACTCGCCAGCACGATGACGAACGCGAACCGGATCCTCGAACGCGAAGGAAAACCGAGAGAACACCCAAATCCAACTCATGCCATCAAAGACGCTCCGTCGGATCCTGGAGAAGGGAAAGGACGCAATGTACACTAGTAGGGACAAGTAATCTAACGCTCACCTCCACCCAACGGGTACCGCGTCCTCCCGCCTCCGTCGCCGTAGTCCGGGGGAAACACTCGCAGCCTCATGGTCCGGTGGAATTAACATCCGCGACAACGTGCCACCTCGAGGAAGCAGAACGCCTATGCCGAACCCCGCTCGAGCCGAACAATGATCGTGAGCCCAAGCCTGAAGGAGTCGAACGAGGCGCGATCCGGAACCGCGCCAAAGCCGTGAACGAACGAAGGCAGCCATCACACATGGTGAAGGCAGCTCACGGCCGGAGTCGCACCGCGAAGGACGAGGAGAGTCGATGGCGGAAGCAAGAGGTCACATCGGCCCGCTTGGCCGGATCTCCTCCCCACCACCCGGCGGTGGAGGGGAGGTGGAGGCGGAGGCGGTGGCCGGAGATCTCGCGAAATCCTCGCAACGGCCTAGCGTGACGCGCGGGAACGGCTCAATGAATACAAAGCCGACACATCGGCCCAAAGTGCTTTGGCAGGATGATTCGAGAGAAACCAAAGCCAAGGATGAACCTCAAGCAACCCGAAACCCGGGAAGAACTATGATGGCACCCGAAAGGCCGGATACCTGGATCGAAGATTACTACAATGCGGTGACACTTGGCGAGGAACCCCTAACATCGCTGCCACGCGATGCTGCAGCTTGAAACCTTGTAGGCCAGCACTGGATGCCGATCGACGACCTCGAGAAGAAGTCTTCCAGGTCTTTGTACAGTTCGACACACGCCAGACGCTTTCGAAAATTACACTCCGAGGGCACCCCACAAACGGCCCGCCACAACAAGCGCATCTACATGCGCAGCCCATCAGAAGAAGGGAATTGAAACATCAAGGAACTCTCCTCACCCGATGGCCAGCAAACAAGGAAACAAGGTGAAGAAAGGTGTCGATCACACCATGGCTGCCACGCCTTTATGGGTGGACCTGCGGAGGGGAGGATAGCTGCGGCACAAGCTCACTAAACGCCCGGCTAATGCAAATGCGCCCGACTTTGGATGACATGATCTCCATTGCCGGCGATCACTGCTACAGCCATGGGTCATGGCAGCGTCGGGCGAGATCTCGCCAGCTACAACAATCTCCCTGCATCGCAAAAGGCCAAGCACTGAGCAATAGGAACACCAAATGTGACACTAAGCCGAAGAATCACACCTGATGACCGAGAGTGGCGGATCCGAGATGGCTTCCGCCATGGCTTCCAACGTGGAGGCCAGAGGAGGCGTGAAGACGCTTTGCAGGCCGCGGAGGCGGAGCCACGGCAAGGGCTGACGGCGAGGTGGCAGAGGTCACAGCCTAGCCAGGACCCACGCCTACAAACAGGCTGAGGAGTCCTGAGATGCATGCCCTAGCCTGGGCCCACACCCTGGACCCGAAGCTACAAGGAAGTCCACTCACACTAACTGCAATGCAGGCGGGTCCAACGATCTCCAAGGCTGGCCCGGAGACGGGATATGCAAGTGAGCCGGAAGCATCGCCCAACGCGGCAAGAGGAGGCTGAGTGTGGCAAGAACAAGGACTAAGAGGGAGGCGACTACGAGGCAAATGGATGAGGATGATGCTTCTGCTGACCTCAAAGACGGATCCGCCGAAGCCCAAACCCAACCCCTTTGGCAAAAAGAGTGTAGAGCGCGCGTACACCTTTCCCTCGAGTCCCAACGGCCACTGCAGAGCTAAGAAAGCTTTCGGATCTCCGCAACGCTCATCGGCCCAGATTGTGGACGCGCGGTATGTCAGTGGCCTGGAAGTCCCATGCGCATTTGATAGGAATGGTGGATCATCCTACCATTGTGCCAAAAGAGTGCTGCGCCTTGGCTGTAGGTGCCGCCGATCGAACGGTTATGACTTCTCCGGTGCCTCATGGATGGCGGATGCCGGCTTGAACATCATGTACACTGGGAGACTGGAGCCGGATGAACCTTACCAAGGAACGAGTTCAAACACAGCCAAACACTTGCGAGTTTCTGGCGTGGATCCGGGTAAAAAGGCAAATTCTCTCGGCAAGGCATCAGTACTTCCAGTGGCCTTCGGCGTATACTAATAATTTCCACGAAGAGATGATCAGCGCTTTCAGGTCAGTGTCCCCGCAAGAGCTCCTACCACGTCATGCCGCAGGCTCCGCCTACCACAAGTTCCACGCAAGAGTGTGCTACCATCGACAACAAGCTCAAGATTTCTGGGTCCCAATGGTAGTGATTCAGCCGTATCCGGAGACTACAAGAAGTCTCACGAGTGCTGAGTTAGGCGAAGCGAGCCTTCGTAAGAGTCCGTGATATCCGGAGAGGAGCGCGCACACTACGGGCGCTCGCGAGGATCCAACAGAGATGGGCAAACCACCAGCAGTCGGATCTCCCGGAGAGCGGAAAACCTCGTTCATAAGAGTAGCGAGTAGAGACCAAGAAGATTTGACTTCAAGAAAGGCGATGCCGCTCAAGCGGGTCGCAGTCGAGACCAACATGGACCCCAAATAGGAAGAACGCGCTCGGCCGAGTTCCTCAGCGCTTAATACTATGGACATCTTCGCATGGCAGCCTTCGACGTGTCCGGAGCTACCTCAGGGAACTGCCTAGAGCACTCACCTCTCAACATAAATCCCGGGGGCTAAGCCGCAGAAGCGGACTGATCACGTACGCTACGGAGATGGGCAATAGCGCCATAGGGAATGCAAACCGGCAAAGCTACTAGAGGCAGGGCTTTTGTGGTAGAAGTTATCCATACTCGCTGGGCCGCAAACCCCGTCCTGTGTACTCCAAAAAGAATTCCGAAATACTATAAGAATGTGCATCGACTACATCCGGGCTTGAATAAGCATGGCATCCAGAAGGATTCGCTTCCCCGCCGCGCATTGTGCCGGCCAATGATTCGATCGGCAGGGCGGAACCTACTGTGTTTTCATTGACGCATACTCGGCATCATCGGATCACGGATGAGGAAGTCCGACCAAAGGCGACCTCTGCTCATCACCCTTCTCGGGCACTTCTATTGCAGAAAGCTACCAATCCCTCTGGTTTGAAAACGCAGGTGCCACCTACTACCAGCGTATCGATGCGGCGGTGGCTTAAAGGACCAACAATTGGCCGGAACGTACATGCCCTACGCTGACGAGATCGCGGCCATGACTCGGAAAGGATGTCCAGGCTTGATCGGCGACCTCCGTTCGAAACCTTTGAGAATCTCCGAAGCGTGTACAAGATGATGCTAAATCCGGCGGGAAGCGCAGTCTTGTGTGCGTCCAGCCGGAGAAACTCCTTGGCTTCATTATCTCTAACGGGGGCATTGAAGTTAGCCCAGGAAAATCAAGGCAGTCCACGTTGCACTCGTGAAGGCACAACGCTTGTCTCCAAAGATGTGCAATGACCAGCCGGGCTGTGTCGCGGCAATCGGCAGGTTTGTTAGCCGTCTTGGCGATGAAGGCATACCTGCGCAAAGGCTGTGCAGAGAAAACGAACAACCTCGCACTGGGACGATGCGGCTGGAGGCAACACGTCAAGTAGGTCTGTAAGGAATAGTGCACTTGCCACCGCCAGACCCAGCGCAGCGACGCCAAGAGCTGGGAGCCCATGCCCTCACTCGGCAGCCACCAACGAGACAGCCACCGGCAGCCTCACCACTCGTGGTGGGAGCCACAGGAAGAGGCGGGACACGAGTGGCTGGGAGTCCAAAGGCTGCCCCAGTCAGACACATCGAGGATACCCACTGGAATCTGGCTTAAACAGGGAGATCCTCACTTCTCAAGAGTCTAGCCTGGCGGAGTGTTCCCTGCAGTGTAGCAGAGGCCAATGAGCACTACTTCCGGGGAGCATCCCGTGGAGACCGTCAGCAATAAGCTCCACTATGTGACTATCTCCGGAATAATCAGGTGGCGCAACGGGGCATACTGGCAGAAATGGGGCATTGAGTTTATCTCGCCTTCGACATCAACTACAAAGCCGGGGCTGACGATTCAAGTCCCGTGACATTGGCGGATTTTTCCGGCTGATTGGACGAAGCCCGGAAAAACACCTGGAGCCGGAACCGAGAGAAATGGAGTTGTGCACTTCGATGGATCCAAGTAGCATCAAAGGCCTCGGGAGCCGGAGTCACCCTGGAGTCTCACCTACGGAACCGCAGAAGTACTGGCGCTGCAGATCCACTAGTGCCGGTGCAAACAACATGCTGCGAAGTCACTGAGGCTCTACTAGCACGGCTTGCGCATCGCTAAGGAAATTGGGATCAAGCACACTCATTTCTTTGCGGAGATTCGCCACAGTGGCACAAACAAGTAGCCGCAACACAGGCACGCTTAGAAACTCCGCCAGAAGATGCCATGGCGGCTATACGAGCCGAAGTTGTGAATCGCCACACGCTTCCTCGGATCTGTCAAGCCGGCACGTCAGGAGACGACGCAGTCGTGCGGTTATGCTTGTCCAAGCTCGGACTGCGGCAGAAGCCAATCTACCGCGTATTTATCTGCACGGAGCACCCACTGGACACACCCTCGGTGAAGTAGCGCTAACCCGAAAACCCCGAATGTGAAGCGGTGATCTCGCGGCTAGAGAAGTGATGGCAATAGCCATCTCAGGCCTGGACACATCCTTTCCTGGACTACCTCATCGATCAGAAGCTGCTTGTATATCGGGCGGTCCTCGCATCGACGGCATCGTCGGCGAACAGGATCCTACACAATCGTTGTGGACAGCTCTAGCAAGCCCAGAGCGTATAGCTGGAGTACTTTCGTCAAATGCGTCTCCAATCAAGATGGCATTGAAATCCTCGTAGAGATCCATGCAGGGGACGCGGGCATCATCACAGCCGCCCGAGGTCACTCAAGGTGCAAAAGATTTTCTGGCAGGCTTCATCAGCCACTACGGCCTGAAGATAGAACATGACAAAGGCTGGTAAAGACCCCGCAGAGGTTGCTAAGATACTGCCGCTACTCAACCAGACGCTCCAGCCCAAGAGTTCGAAGACCATCCCTATCCACCTGACCATTTATGCGGTCCTGGGGCCTCGACATGGTTGCTTAAGCCAAAGAAATCATCTCCCCAGGCGGTTTTGAGTACCTCCTTGAGTCGGCTTGTTGACAAGTTCAAGAAGTGGACTGTAGGCAATGTAGTAGGTGCTTCACTGGCATACGGCACTAAAATTCTCTGCAACCTTAGACATGGACCTCCAAGCACAAGATAACCACATATAGTCACAAACCTCAGATGGGGGAGAAACTAAAGGATTGTCAGGAGGACGTAGGATACCGCTTTGACCTCGCTCGTGGCTCATCCACAATCCAATGGCCGGCCGAGTTGGCCAATGGTCCTCCTATATTATCGTGATTGCCACGCCTTGAAGAACTGGGCTGGCATGCGCAATGGGCCTAATGATGAGTTAGATTCCCTGATGGAGTTGAATAATCCCAAAAACAGTCAACCTGGATTTACTCCGTCTGCCCCGGTAGCTATTTGATCCGAAGCCGTGCTCCCTTCCACACATCATCCATGATTCACCGTTAGCCACACAACAAAGAAAACCGTCGACGAGGCTGCATAAAATCATCTGATCCGAGTAGAAAGAAGCTCGGAATTTAGCCGAATTTCAACGCTCCACCATATACTGCCATAAACTCCGACGCTATCATAGCTGGTTTGAGTTGAATTCGCTTATTCACGCCGAGACTTGGTCCTCCGCCTCTTCTGCCGTGGAAAGAATGCCAACGGTAATCCTGCGGAAGACCCTTTGTCGCAGCAGAAAAGGCCTAGCGGATCGTGACACTTTTCGCATTTCCGGAGCCAGCGATGACTGCTAACCGTAATTCTGAACGTTGTGAGATCCGATGAGATACACATGGGTTGTGAATGCCCCAACATTGCACAAACACGTCCCTTTCCACACTTAGCAAAATTTTAGAATTATACAAAGATATTTAGAATAGTTATGCATGATCAATTAAAATAAAGCCTTTGCTCACTCCTTTGTTTTCTACTCTTTACTTGTTCATTTTTGATCATGCTGTCTACTAAAACCAAGCAGAGTTGGGATATCACTTTAAAGTAAGAAAGTTGTGATTTTCTAAACTGTCTTCTTAACAAGCTTAAGTTTCATGGAAATATTTTCCAAGGTAAACTCATGGATTCCCGTAGTTTATTTCCGCAGATCTATGTCGGGGCTTGTTTCCGTTATTGACGGACGCTTATTGTTTACACACAATGATGCCTTGGCTGAATGTTTCCGCTCGTGGAAGGTCAACGAGCAAGCCGGAAAATATGAACCAGCACTTGCTTTCAAATGAAATCAACATGCAAATAACATTCAAAGTCTTATTAATGTGGATAAGAGATTTTCCGCCCACAGAATGCTACCCTAGCTACTTAAGAATTTGCTATCTTACAACCCACCTTGGGGCCAAAAATGATACATCACTGATTGTTTCATTATGTTCTCACTTGGAGGATTGTCTTCCTCAAGCTGTGAAGTGAGCCACTATTTACAACGCTGAGTTTGTCATCGGAGCCTCGCCATTTGATCAACATCCGAGCCCTCCGTGTCGCCTCACCATCCCTCCTCTTCTGCCTTCCGTCGTAGGAAGCCTCTGGGGAGACTGTATTTGTTGTACCTGGGAATATAAGAACTCCTGTCTGGCAAAGAGCTGTATCAATCCCTTGGGTCTCCTGTGAATGGCTCCTATGTTGGAGCTCTGGGAGTATCATGCAACATCCGTAAACCTCATGGTTGGGCACGCCTTGTGTGGCTAAGACGAGGACGCAATTCAAGGAAAGGTAAGATTCTTGCCAATCCTTGATGAG
>NC_061508.1:189497610-189595762 GCF_022539505.1 Lolium rigidum
GGTCTTGCCCTCTTCAAGGACAGTGACTTGGCGACTCCGCGACATGCTTCAAAGAGGTCGTCGATTGAACTCCGCGCTTCATCATATGCTTCCGTCCTCTTGAGGGTTGAATCCTTGGTCCATTCAAAGCCAAGACTCGCTGCGAAAATGATGATCAGTTCTTCCGCGGACATAGCAAAATATGAGGAAGTCGGAATTAAAACAGGAAAGGTTCTTACGGAAGATCATCTTGTCGATAGCCTCCGCCTCCGCCTCTTGACTTTTATTTTTAGCCGCTAAGGTTGATACCCTTTGCTGGCTCTTCTTGAGTTTGTCCGCAAGTTCCGCCATGTCGCGTGCGTGCTTCTCCAAGAGCTCCTTTTTCTCCAAAGTCTCCTTCTCGGAGGATTCCTTCAGAAAGTTCTTGAGGGATTCGTTCTCTGCCTCGAGCACTTGGACCTTGGCGGACAGGGCATCAATGGAGGGGCGCTTGGCAATCTCTTATGTAGGCGGAAAATCACACAAGTTATGCATCATGATTGTTCATGAAACGATTCGAATCCAACCCGGAGTTCTTACCATTAAAGTTGGTCTCCAAGAGCGATATAGCCTGTTGGCTATTTTCGGCATTCTGGCGCAGCCCCTCTATTTCTGTCATTTGCTCCAGCACATGGACGCGCAGGTCTTCGTGCAGCTTCCGCGTGTTCTGAGAAGCAGGCAGACGTTAGCCGGAAATTCAAAATTCTGGGGGCTGGCGAGGAGTTTAAATTCTTGGATTGAGAAAATTTTAAATTTCCGATAAGATGCACATCTAAAAAGCATCGGCTCACACATGTTACTCGGAAAAATGTCCAACCCAATGCTTGGGGCTAGTGTTACCTGGCGCACGTTCTTGTGCTTAGCAAAGAAAACCTTGAGATCACTTTCGAGGTCGGAGAGCTCCTGCATTTCCGTGTTCGCAGGCCCCCATACTTGGTCCATCATGGCGGAAATCTCCGCATGGCGCTGTGAGAGGGGGGCCTTTTGCAAAGTCGTAAAGAGGTGAGGATGAGTCTAGGGCGTGCCGGTGGCACGACTTAGCAATAACTTTTTCTCAACCTCCTCAGCCGGAGCTTCAGCAGAGGTGACGTTTGGTTGCTCAGGCGGAGGTGCGGATGAGGAGGCACCCTTGCCGGATTCGCCTTGGCCGGTCTCGGCGGTTGGTTCTTCATGGAGGTCATCGAGATTGATGACGTCCTTAGGATCCGACTTGGCGGTAGAAGAGGCTTTGGGCGGAACCTCAACTTCCGGTGTGACTGGCATGGAAGCCGGAAATGGCTTCGTTCTCTTCTTGGGGATCTTGGGGGGCTGGCTTCCGGAGCTTCTGTTGCGTAATAAGAAAGGCATAATAGTTAAGCACATGCTGATTCATGGTGACAGAGGAGTTTTAAGGCGGAAACCAAGCACTTACCCGGATGGTTTGAAAAAATGGAGCATGTCAGGTTGGGCTCGGTTGTTGGTGTCGATGAGCTTGAGGCGCTTCTTCTCCGCCTCCGCCTTGCGGGTAGCCGCGGTGCTAAGCACTTCACGGCCACGTTTGGCTGCGGGGCTGGAGGGAGCAACCCTCTTTCTTTTGGAGGGGCGCGGAGCCTCGGGAGCTTCCGCGTCCGATGCGACTTCCGGGTCGGTATTGCCCGCGTGAGGAACCCAGAGGAGAGTTCCGAGATCGCCCTCCTCAAGGGCTTCGAGCTATGTTACCCAGCCAACACTTAGACAAAATTCAGATTAGAAAGGAATCGATAGTTGGGTCAAGACAACGTACCGCGGTCCCGGAGCCGTTGGTGTGGATGTCCTTGTTACACACGTGAATCCGAAGATCACACAGAATCTTGATAAGAAGTCGGATCCGCTTGTCGATGGTGCCAGCGGAAAGGTTGTCCTTAGAGGCGCGCATAGGATCGTCGCGCCCCGTGTACTGGAACATCAGGCGGTCCCGATGTTGAAGTGGTTGGATCCGCTTGGTGAACCAGGACATTGTTAGGTCCTTCCCTGACAGACCTTCTTCTGTCAGTTTGCAGATCCGCCTAACTGTGCGAGTCAGCAGAGGTGACTCGAAGAGGTGAGGACATTGTGTCCAGGCCGGAGTCTCGTTGGCGGGGCTATTCTTGAAGGTCGGCAGCATCCTCTTGCTCACCGGGTCGGAAACATCCTTCAAGTAGAAGAAGCCACCGGACCAATATCGCGCGGATTCGTGGCGATCGGTGGGAGGATAGACGCGGCCGGGGCGGAGCATGAATGTAATCGACCCGCAAGTGGCCAACTCGGAGGTTTGAGGAATCTTCTCCTTTTTGACGGAAAAGTGGTACTGAAAAAGAGAAAGTTCTGGGGGAACCCGGAGGTGGCCTTCACATAGAGTGACATGGTTGCTGATGGCCAGGACGCTGTTTGGGGATATGTTGTGGGGCTGGAGCCCATACGCCTTTTAGATTTCCGAGAAGAAATCACTTGGTGGAAAAGAGAAGCCGCGCTCCACAAGCGCCTTGGTCACCACCATCTCTCGGGCTTCGGGAGCTGGAGCTAGGGCACCCGGAAGTGTCCGCCAGGACCCGGGTCTTAGGAAGCCTTCCGCCTCGAGGTTGTTGAGCTCAGTTTCTGTGGTGGTGCAGGGCCACCACTTTCCCTTGGCTTCGCTGTCTCGCTGGCGAGCTTTAGATTTTTTGGCGGCTGCTTCTTCCGCCTTCTTCTCTGCTTGTTCTGCTCCGGCGGCTTTCTCCGGGTTAGCAGACGTTCCCTCGGCGTTCTTGTCGGAGTCCTTTGAAGGCTCCAGTTGAACTGGGACAAAGGGGGGAGGGGCGGAGGAGAGGGGGGTTGCCATGATCGGCTCGGAGGTTGGAGGCGGAGTCGAAGAAGACATCTGAAGAGGAAACGGTGGCGGAAAAGCTAACTTAGTCGGATCCAATGTTGAAATCCTAGTTCATCCCTACCAACTACGGTGCGAAGACGAAGCTTGAGAGCTTACCGGAACTGCCACGGTGGTCGGAGTCGCCGGCGGTGAGGTTTCGCTGTGGTGGCTCGCTGAAGTTAAGAACACGAAGAACACTGCGCGGCGGCGAAACGACTCCGGCGAACTTCCGGCAAACTCCGGTACGGCGGAGGGGGAGCTCGGAGGCGGCGCTGCGCTGGGAGGTGAAAAGGGGGCGAATGGAGTGATTGGGGTTGAACGGCGGATATTTATAGGCCGAAGGAGGAGATTCGTGCTCCACATCCTGTGGTCGGAACGCAAGCGTCGCACCGTTGGATGAGCGACACGTGTCGAAAACCCTAAGCGGTAAAAACGGCTAAGGATAAGTTACCGCTCAAATCGCGCGAAAATGGCGCCAGGATTGGCGGAACCGTTTGAACCTTTTAAGGTTCCGGGTTGCAGCGTGAAGATAAGCAAGTTCTTGTCCGTAGCAGGGGAGTAACCCGGAGACATGCCGTATGCTGTCAATGGATGAAGTCCCGCAGGATGGGGGTATTTTCCGACCAAGAGTTTGGAAAGCAGAAAATGTAAAGTTGGAGGTCTTCAAGTTTCTCCGCGTTACCGAAATTGCCGGAAATCATGAAGCGTTAGCAAGGCGGAAACAGGAGGTGAAACTCGGAGAACTCTGGGGGCTACTGTTGTGGGTATACTTCATGGGTGTACCATCGACAGTGCCTAGATCCGGCAAGCCCGGGTGGCCCATAGATGGTGATGTGGCATGTGGCCCATCGGGCGGCCCAGTTGCTGTTGATCCTGAAGGATGAAGTCCAGCTCAGGATAGGGAAGCCGGATCCCAACCGACCTTCGGAGGAAGCCGGATACATGGAGGCCCATATGGAACCCGGATCCAGTACGACGTAGCTAGGAAGGCGGATCCTTGACGTACACGGCAAGACATTGTACCGTAGTTAGGCAACCTGTAATCCGGCTAGGACTCTCCATGTAAACCCTAGATCCGTGCGCCTTTATAGGCCGGATCCCGGGAGCCCTAGAGGCACAACCACAACTCATTGTAACAACGCGAAAGCGCCCAGATAATTCCAGACAAGCAGCAGTAGGCCTTGCCATCGTGCAGGTGTTCCTAAGCTGTGTAAATCGCGTACCACCGTCCCGTGTGCACTCCGCCCTATGGACCCTACTTCTTCTCCCCCTCGTGAGGATCCCTCCTCCGAGGTACCGTCGAATAGGCAACGACAGTTAGTCTTCTAGAATAGTGGATTTAGTTATGTCTTGGTGTCTTAGTGTTTCTTCTCAAAACGACTAGGCTCAGCTTTGAGATGGAGCTATTAAGTTTAGATGGAATATTTATTCAATGGGAGGTGACGTTCCCGTCAACAGCGGGGCGCCTGTGGTGACTTCGTCAATTTTAAGATTCGATCCGCCGGCTCAATCTTTCGGAGGTGCTCATATAAGTAGGGTGTGTGTGCGCGCGTTCATAGGGTGAGTGTATGCGCGTGTATGTAAGCGTCTGCGTTTGTATTGTGTTTCTCAAAAAAAAAATTAAGTTTAGGCTGAATTTGTCTAGCTAGATCTTGGGCGGTCGTTCATCCCTCTTTATTACATTCTTCTTCGGGACGGCAATATGTTTCTCACATCATTGACATTGACGTCTCATGGCTTCTATCGGCTACTTCCTAGATGATACTATACATTTACAATGTTTGCCTAGCTCTGGCATTGTTCGGAGGTCCAAAGGCAGCCGCTCACGCCGAATCACCGGCGAGTGCAGGAGATAAGACGTCGATTTCCCCATGGCCCTGCGTAATCTTCGTTTTCTTGAAGGATTTTCCTCTAAGAGTTCGTTTGGTATCATCATTTAAGCCTGGAATCCTGGAATTCATTTTAAAATTTCATAGGTGGGCTGTTTGATTGCCACAGAATTAGGCCATCATTTCATTTGGGAAATCCAGCAAAATGATGCCATGTGTAATCATAATTCCGAGCTGAAACCTGTCATTCATAATTCCTGTGGCAACCAAACAAATTTAATATTGAATTCTACTGTCATTTACAATTCCTGTGGCAACCAAATAAGTGTCCATTTCTGAAATTACAATGTAAATATTCATTTCAAAATGCTACAAATGAAATGAAAACCTGGCTTCCAAACGACTTCTAAGAGTTTGTTGTTCCTAATAGAGTGAATTCCACCTTTTCTTCTAGTTGTTCATTTATGACACATATTGCTTCATTTGGTGAAAATTCTACCAAAAATACCTCCATATAGGAAATTTTGAACATGGTTTTACCCCTGTTTTAGCATCACTATGTTTTGTTAGATAAGACCAGCTTGTTAGGTTGATATGGCACGAAAAAATGTAAAGATGGGCATGTGTAACCTTTCTTCACCATTTCTTTCATTTCTCGTTGTCGTCCTGATATTTTGAGCCTCAATTTTCACCTCACACATTTGCCCTTTTCAGAAAAAATACTCCAAATTAGGACATATGTAAACCTCTGTCTGATCTTCTTTTCTGAGGTGCACCACTGTCTGTTCTAATCGAGAGTGGGAGCGCAAGTAAAGAAGCTTCTCCTTTCGTCGGCCGGCCGACTCACTCGAGTCGATCGCTTTCCAACCAAAAAATTCACAAAAGAGAAAGGCGGCGAGATTAGTGCGAAACGATCAATCCGGTGGCACGCACGCGTCCGACAAAACCCAATCCCGCGCGTGTCTCATGCATGATGCGTCCATCCATCCCTAGGTCCGCCTGGAAATGATCTCTCCTGCATCTGTGTATGCTGCCATTCTCTCTTCTCCTCTCCTCTGCTTTTTGGCCACGCCATGCATGCCATGATCCGGCCACTCGATTCACTCCTATCTGGAGGTCCAAAGGCTGCTAAACTCACATCATTCCTCCTAGCTAGCTCGTTCCCACGACGAAATCAACAGCCTCGTTTTCAAACTTCCATCTGCGATATCAATCTAGCAAGGCCAAGAAGATGATGCCGTCTATAGGTGGAAACGGGCCGAGAGTTCTTCGGATAAGAAGGTCGATTGGTTCCAACAAAAAGGTGGGGAAAAAACTCTGTAAAAAGTTCAGAATACTATGCATTTTGTTACTCCTTCGACGGTAGAAGTTAATACTAACATATGCTCTCAGCTCTTATGGTGTGTTACATCATGCTTAGCGTTTGTTGCATATCAGAAAGCAATACAGAGCACGATCATCGTGGGTGGTGGCTACTGAATGTAGCAAGGTAGTTAGATCGACATCACTGATGATTATATCTTTCTTATGAGCACTCACTCACCTTGGGAATGAAGATTAATTAGCATAGCCTTTTCCAGATTTGTTTAGTCTTGGCACATAAGGGATTGGAAAGCTGCTGCATGTGAGCTTCTAATAATCATCACCTTTTGCCTAGATGGCCCTGTCATTCAGCTAATCCCTTGCTTGCTACTTTCATCAGTAAAAAGCATTCTGCTAATTAATCAGGCGTTTAATCAAGCTTTACATTTTGAGACTGAGGAGTACATTTTTTTTTTAACATGGGGCACTTATTGGCAGTTTGGCACACATACATAGCTAATACTTGCCTTTCCACCTCTGGAATTAATCTATTGCCATGTAAGAGTTCTTGTTTCCTAGCTATTCCTCCGTTCCATGATGCTGTCGTGTGTTTCAAATTTAAACTAAAAATACGACAAAAATTATGAAACGGAAGGAGTACTGATCTATTTACTCTTAAATAGTATAGGAGTCCAGGAGACCGGTGACAGTTCTCACAGGTTTGCAACGGTTCTTCAGACTCTTGGCTGGTTAACTGAAAACCGTGGTCCAAGAAATGGTGCAATGTTTTGTTATGGCAGCATCTATCTGGTTAACTGAAAACCGTGTTCCAAGAAATGGTGCAATGTTTTGTTATTACAGCATCTATCTGGTTAACTGAAAACCGTGTTCCAAGAAATGGTGCAGTAACTGCCAATCTAATTTTATTTTAAGAACCATAGGCACACACCCAATGTTATCAACAGTTGGATGATATATGTGTTCACGACCCAAACAGGTTAGCAAAATTTTAATACTATGTTGACTACAAGCGCTGATTGTCCAATTAAGTCCAATCATTGGAGGATTAAATATTGAATAATTAATGGGGATGAAAATAATACTACTAATACAGTATGCATCCAAAGGTTTGAAATAAAGAACTCTGCACCTCCTTTAAACTACTATATAGGTCCACACTATCAGTAAAGCTCTTCCTTCTCTCTGCAGTTTGCTATTTTCTGTCTGCTAGCTGCCGCATGCAGTCGCTGCAGACAGCGCACTGCAAGAACCTACATCAAAATGTGATCAAATGTGCAGCTTAATATATTTGTTCCAAGTGAAAGAACAAGATGGGTGCTTTGTTTTGGACAGCTTAATCGATCTGATCAGGTTCTTGGATCAGCACTGGCGAGCCGATCTGTTGCTGCATGCGAGCTATGATTAAGCTGCATTGCTTTCTGCACCCAAAATGCATCGAGAAGAACATAGGACGGGTGACAGACTGACAGTTTGTGTACACTCGAGTGCTCGATCTGTCTGCAACGTAACATGAGTGACTTTCACTTCAACCTATGGCGTGATTACTCTCAGTATCATATATGTGTATGTTGGGTGATGCTTGGGAATGGTGCTTGTTGATCAGATAATCAGTGTGTAGAAGTGATTTTGTTATTGTGTAAAGTTGATCACATCAGTTCAAGTGAACTTGTGATGAATTAGTGAAGTATCCAATATAATTAATTTATCATCACCTCATGCTGTGTTTCATTGCCCTTCTAACAAGAATAAGATTTATTTCGGTTTATGATTAACTTTTGGTTTATATATGAATAAAAAGGTAAATAGAATTCAGCGGTACCATACGAAGTGGATTTACATGCAACTACTATATTTTCAGTTAAGACAGACAATGAAGTACTATTGATTAAGCCGAAGAGAGACAATGCTGACTAAAAGATTCCAGCAAAAATCTTTTAACGCTCCACTTTAGTAATGTTTAAACAACTAGTTCTGTCCAAAAGTTGCTCCATGCAGTCTGGTATTTGTGTCTGCTTGCTTCCGCTCGCATAGAGAGGCTGCCGCATGAAGACACTGCACTGCAGGAAGCCGAGGTCAAATCTGCAGGTTATTTTACTTGGTTCAAGAAGACAAGATGAGAGTTTGTAGTAGCAAGACTTAAGTTCTCGGATCAGCAAGGGGGCTACTAGCAGTATGATGTAACTTGATTTCTGCACCCAGGATGCATCAGGAACACAAAGGGCAGGTGACAGTTTGTACACTTGAGTGCTCCATCTGGTATATACCTGGAGTAACTTTTACTTAAACCTTTGGCAGCTTGGGAATGGTGCTGGTTGAGCAGAAAATTAGTGCGACAGAAGTCAAGATCTCTGCCACATGATTAAGGTATTATGTGCTGCTGATCACAACAGTACCTAGTTTTAGGATGACAATGTAGTTGTCATTCTAACCATTGTCTTCAAGCAGGCTGTAATTAACATCAGAGAAATAACCTAGCTATAGGGAGAGTCAGCTGCTAAGTGAGCAGATTAGAACTCACACTAGCTTTCGGACAACAAGACCTGACATGTCAAATGTACAGTCGGATGAGCCAAGACAGACAGGGTGTACCAACGTTACAAAAGGAGCACCTGCAGTGTGGAAGGATCAAAACCTTGGCATAGCCATCGAGTACATTCTCCCCATGCCATGCCTCCTCGCACAAAAGCAATCGAAGATGGATCACCACCGTCGCTGCCACCGTGGGCACTCCTCCCGCATGGTTGCCAACAGATCGAGCTCCTTTTCCTTGAGGTGAACTTGCTAACTTTAATTCCGAAAAAGGGAGAGGAGGGGAAAAAAAGGGAGGAAAAGGGACGGCAACCCGTAGCTAGATCAATCGATCCATTCATGGAAAAGTGACAGATTAAATGGGGGACAAGGAGATTGGAGATGTTGCACTGCCGCATACATGAAAGGCTCAAAAGCTCGCATATCCTAAATTCATAACACTAGCTAGCTAGTTATATTCTCCAATATGATCAAATTCTAACTTTCAGCGATAAATCGTCGAGTAGTATTTTGGTCTCTAACCAAATTCGATGCCTGGCGGAAGGAAAAGGACCACAAAACTGCTATTTTTTTCTAAATAATACGTTTATTTTAATTAAGACCACAAATATTACGTAAATCGGCGGTTTGTCAAAAATAATATGGACTTGGCTAACTATTGGCCGATAGGGCCTTATCGGCTAACTGATGACCGGGCAGGTGTGGGGCGTTGTCCAATCCTCTGACTTTTGGCGCCCAGATGGCCAAAAGGATCTATTGGCTACTAGTTGGCTGAGAAGGTATTATTGGCGTTAATTCGCCAGCAAGGACTAATTAGCGTACTGATAAACGAAATGTTGCATGATTAATGCACCGCGTCTGAGTTTAGCCTATACAAGCCGGTTTCCCCGCCATATCTCGCCCCAACCTCTCCCGCCATTTCTCATCGCATCTCGCCTTATTTTTTCCCCATTTCTCGATGTTTTGTCTATAAAAACCGACATCGATATTGCTGTTGCCTAATCTACAGTACCCGGAGGAGGGATCCTCACGAAGGAGGGGGGGGGGGGGGAAGGGGGGGGCATAGGGCGGAGAGCCATTGGGACGGTGGTACGCGGATCACCTAGCTTCGGAATGCGCTACTCGGAGGCAGGGACTACTGCTGCGGGTCTCTTTCGCGTTGTTACAATTAGGACTCCCGGGATCCAGCTTATAAAGGCGCCAGGATCCAGGGTTTGTTACAATTAGGACTCCCGGGATCCGGCTTATAAAGGCGTCAGGATCTAGGGTTTACACGGAAATTCCTAGTCATGCCTAACTACGGAATATTACATTGTCATGCACGTGAAGGATCCGTCTACTACCTAAAACGTCGTACTGGATCCAGCTACCTTAATGGGCCTTGCCGGATCCGACTGCTGGCGCAAGTCGGGCTAGATCCGGCTCCTTGTTCCTGGGCTGGACTTCTTCCATCTTGATCAACATCAACTGGGCCGCCCCGTGGGCCGTAAGCCACCACCACCATCTGTGGGCCACACGGGCTTGGCGGATCTAGGCACCATCAATGGTACACTCATGAAGTATACCCACAACAGTAGCCCCCAGAGTTCTCCGAGGTTCACCATATATTCCGTCTTGCTCATGCCTCTGAAATCTTCGGCTAGCTTCAGGAAGTCTTGGAAATCTTGAAGAACTCCGGCTTCAAAAAAAAAATATTTCCAGCTTCTTTGCCAAAAAGTCTTCTCTCCACGGGACTTCATCCATCGACCAAATTTTCAAAATTGTTCTCCGGATAACTATCTCGTAGATTTCAAACTAAGTACCTTGGAGTTTCCCGGATCCTCTAAGGAGATCAAATGGTTCCGCCAACTCAGGCTCCAGTTTCGGGTAATTCCACCGGTAACTTAATCCTTTTGCCGATTTTACCGCTAGGGGTTAGTACACATGTCCTTCATCCAACGGTGCGACGCTTGCGTTCCGACCACATGATGTGGAGCACGAATCTCATTCCCAAGCTATAAATATCACCGTCGTAGGGTTTAACCCTTTAATCCATTCACTTCTCCCCTCACGTCGCTCTCAGTACAGCGCCGCCTTTGAGCTCTCATCGTCGCCGCTCCGAAACCTCACCGGAGTCTCGCCAGAATCTCTCCGCTGTGCCATGTTCATCGACTGTTCTTAAGTCCGACGAGCCACTGCGCCGAAACCTCATCGCCGACAACTCCGACCACCGCGTCTGCCATTGCCGGTAAGATCTCCGGCTCTAAGCTTTGATCGGACCTCGCAGGGATGAATGAACAAACCAAATGGATTCCGGGTAGCTGTATTTACGCCAGTTCTTTGTGCAGATGTCTTCTTCTCCTCTGCCTCAGTCGGAACCTATTATGGCAACACCACTTGCCTCCGCCCCTCCTCCCCTGATACTAGTCCCGCTGGATCCTTCTCAGGGATCCAGCAAGATCATTGAGGGCGCACCCATTGATCCGGCCGAGCTTGCCGGAAGGGAGAAGATGGAGCATAAGGCGATGAGGTCGCTGCCAAAATATCTAAGGCTCGGACCCGCGAAGGCGAGGTGAAGGGACAATGGTGGCCCTGCACTGCCACCGAAGAGGAACTACGGAGCATGGAAGCGAAAGGCTTCCTACAACCCGGATCCTGGAGGATGCTGTTTCCCGCAAGAACAACCTTTTGCTTATTCGTTTGGATTTTCATGTGTTGGGTCTTGATGAGATAAAGGAACTTTACCCAACCGACACATTCTTTGGCCATATTTTTGCCAAGTGTTCCATTTAAAAAGGATTTGATGATTTCTATTTGCATAATGGTTTGTTGTTCAAAGCTAACAAAATTTACATACCCCAGTCTTCTCTTCAAAAGTTGCTTTTGAAAGAGTCACATGGAGGTGGACTCATGGGACACTTTGGACGCGACATGAGTCTTGCCATGCTCTCCACCCATTACTATTGGCCCAAGATGAAGCGAGACGTGGAACGACTATGCAACCGTTGCACCACGTGCCTACAAGCTAAGTCTACCACAAACCCCTATGGCCTTTACACCCCTTTACCAATTCCATATGCTCCTTGGTCCAATATTAGCATGGATTTCGTACTAGGCTTACCACGCACTAGATATGGTCATGACTCAATTTTTGTTGGTGTTGATCGTTTCTCTAAGATGGCTCACTTGGTACCATGCAATAAGACCGATGATGCTTCACACGTTGCTACTTTGTTTTTTAGGGAAGTCGTTCGTCTACATGGGATACCGGCAAGCATTGTCTTGGATAGATACATCAAGTTCATGAGCTATCTTTGGAAGTATCTCATGGCCAAGTTCGGAATCAAGCTCTTGTTTTCATCATCCTCACACCCACAAACGGATGGACAAACGGAAGTTGTCAACCGTAGCCTCTCCACTCTACTCCGAGCACTCGTCAAGAAGAACTTGAAGACTAGGGAAGAATGTCTCCCTCATGCGGAGTTTGCATACAACCGAGCAAAGCATTCAACAACATTAAGGAGTCCATTCATGATCGTCTATGGCTTTGAACCTTCAACGGCACTCGACATACTACCTCTACCACTTCATGAGAGAATCAACATGGTCTTCGACAAGCGCGCCCTCAACATGAAGAAACTCCATGAAGACACAATGGCAACAATACAAGAACATGTACTTCGCCAAGCTACAAGACTCAACGCCAGGAAGAAAGAAAGGATATTCGAAGAAGGCGACCTCGTTTGGATACACCTCCGGTAGGAAAGGTTTCCACATGAACGCAACTCCAAGCTCAAGCCAAGAGGATATGGTCCCTTCAAGGTGCTCAAGCGCATCAACAACAACGCCTACATCATCGACATTCCCACGTCCAAGTACTTAGTGAGCAACACTTTCAACATATCAGATATCTCACCCTATCATGGAGATGAGGAGGAACTCGAGTCGATGACGACTCTTTCCCAAGGGGGGAGATGATGTAGCCCCTCCAAAGGTCAAGACTACACCAAGACCAACTAGTCCCCCAAGTGGACCAATGATGCGAGCACGCACCAAGACACTTCATCAAGAGGTGAACTCGCTCCTTACCGTGCTTGATCCTAACCTCCATTTGAATAGCTTACTACCTCATCAAAATGCCTTATGTGTAATCGGGTACATCTCAGAAGAAGACCCCCAAGGAAGCCAAGCCATCAAGGGAGGAGAAGAATGAGAAGAAGAAGAAGAAGAAGAAGATGAGCTGGAGAAAACCGGCGCCAGAACCGGCAGCGCCAGAGCCTGCGTCGGAACCATCCAGGTCAGCCGGAACGAAATCGGTTTCACCGGAACGGCTTACAGTAACCCGTTCCGATAAACCGGAACCTCCACCGGTCCCCACGCCGGAACCATTCCGACGCACAACCCAGTTGTGCCGGTTTTAACACTGGAACTCGTCGATTCCTATGTTTCTGTTGACTGCCAAAACCCACCGGCGGGCAGCGGCCTTGTCAACACCGTAGAGCCGGGAAGAGCCTAGAGCTGCGGCTGGCTGAGACCCCTCCGAGCGACGGCCCGCAATGCTCTTCTGTCACACGCGGCGATGCGAAGTGCAAGGGCGTGCCACCTGACCTATACCTGGTCGGGAAGGTGATGGGGATGCCTCGCTTAGTTTCCTGCAGGGCATACATGTAAACATTAAATACGAGCCTCGATCGGCTCTCGGGTTATCCCGTGAATCGGCTCAAAGAGCCGATCCACCCATGATTCGTACGGGGTGCACGAATACTTGGTGGTCCTGCTTGATCAAGATAAAGCTAATGAGATCTACGACGATTTAGGGTTTTCACCGCATAATCGGATCATCCTACTCCAGGTTGGGCCTCGCGGCCACGCACGGTGCTCGTAAGCCGATCCTAAACAAGGCCTAAAAACCAACATGAAGTTGATCCTCGGAACATCCGGTTTAGGACTTGCGAACGCCACCCTACGTGCCACTGGATCCTCCCCCCTTTGTAAGGCCTAACTATTGCAGATATTAAACTAATCCTTGTAGAACAAGGAGCAATCGTAACGGATCAGATCTACTAAATAATGATCAAGCGGGGTGCCGCCCCCACACCCGAGATAGGTGTGAGGGCGGCTAGATATGCAAGGGTTGCACTACGTAAGCATGCTTAAACGAAGAACAATGCTAACCCTAACACATCTATGATAACTACGTTGCTCGCCATCAAAAGCGCTTCGATACGAGCAACGCATGAACAACGTGGGGCTTGTGCTGCCTAGATCGCAAGATGCGATCTAGGCGACATGTCGCTTACCCGATAGAAACCCTCGAGACGAAGGAGTTGGCGATGCGCCGAGATTGGTTTGTTTTGGGTTGAACGTGAGTTGTTGTTTATTCCATAAACCCTAGATACATATTTATAGTCCAGGGGACTTTCTAACGTGGGAATATCCCCACCGTACACGAGACAAACTCTAACTTTTAATCCATGACGCAATCTACTATAAAAAGATACACGGGTAAACTAGCCCAAATTCTCCATATAAGGCCGCTTCGAAATCTTCCACGTGTAATCTTCCAAGCCCATCTCTCTCGCGGCCCACCTCCTGATTTGACCAAAATCTGGTGATAACACATGCCCCCCTGGTTTTGGCAATGATAATTTCAAAACCACTCTGTTTTTCCTTCGAAGGGTCATGTCGTGGCAGAAGCGAGCCGTTACGAGCATCCGTCATCATTATGCCCTCGTCTTCTCAGCTTCTCTACAAATTCGACAGCTTTGGCGTCGATTCCTTGGAAGCTGTAATGGCATTAAACCTTCACCGATTTCTCATTATTTAACCGTGCCGACTCGGTTAGCTCTCTTTATCCTTTATTCCATCCCAGCCATCGGCACCAAAAAACCCTCTCCTCCTGTAGCAATGTCTTCCTCTTCCTCTTCCTTCTCAAACCTCTTCCCCCAATCTTCGCCGAAGAAGAAGAACGAGGACAGCCTTCACCCCGCAGTGAATCCCTTCTCCTCCGACAAGGAGGAGAAAGAAGGAGAAGCAGCGAAGGCCAAGGCCTCCCCCTCCGCCAAGCTCCCGCCGAAGAAGCGCTCCCGCCTGTGGGCGGACAGCGAGGACGAAGATGATGACGAAGAGGAAGAGGAGGAGGATGACTCCTCCTCCTCCATCGGGTATCCGCCGACCAAGCGCTTCCGCTCCTGGGCGGACAGCGAGGATGATGATGACGACGAGGAGGAAGAGGCTCCGGCCAAGGGCTGGGGCAGCAGCGACGAGGAGCTCCCTGGGAGTAGCGCCGACGACGTCGACGGCGGTGATGACGAGGACATCGACGACTAGTAGTGTAGGACTAGTAGTAGCAAGTGCACTAGGCACCGGATCCCTCTTTTGAGAGCCATCGGCTCTTTCTTGTAAAGCCGCTCCTTGGAATTAATGAAATTGTTCTTTCCATTCATCCTTTAATTACTCCAATTTCATTCCTTCCGCCTGTCATGCTAAGACCGATAGCAACGCGTCGGACTTCTTTCCTTTTGGACGCCGATGAAACCGGATTCTAATTAGCTCGTAGGCTAAGAACTTCTCAATTTTTAGGCTGCGATTGGATATCCGACCAAAATTCTTCGCAATCCCTTAGCCGACAACAACTCATCGGCTATTTTGAGAATCCGAGTCCCTTTCCTTTTCTTGCGAGCACCGGCACAGTCCAAGCCCTGTACTAGACGACGGCTTTTCCTTCCCGAGTTCCTCCCCGAGACGATCATGATGCAGCCGCGGCCGAGGTGACTCTAATCGGCTCTTAAAAACAGATCTGTTGCCCCCGAGTCTCGGCCAAGGCACGACAGAGACGAGGATACGCAAATTAGCTGTATGGACTCGGGCTTGATCATATCTCGAAGGAGCTTCTTATGCGAGCCAGACGATCTGAACATAAATCGGCTTCCCAAAGCAGAGAGCCTTCAAGGTGAGCTGCCCCCCGAGCTTCTTCAGTTCTTGCTGGCTAGATCGGCTCCTTTCCTTTGGTGAATCTAATGCAATCCATCCCTGACCTGATCTGCACGTCCAGATCGCTCTTGGCCTCGTGTTCCATTGACCCTCTGATCGTAACAGTTATTCCTCTTGAGTCGATGGCCATGCATCGGTTTTCATATCCTTAAGTCGATGTCTGCTGCATCGGCTTTTCCAAAAATGTTTTTTTTTCATATCCTTAATTTTGGCCGATTGCTGGAATCGGCCTCCATATCCATTGGAGAGCTGACTGAAGGTCCTGTAATGTCCCTTCATAAACTTTTTGGGGCCGATCACAAGGATCAGCCTTGCCCGATTTGCTCATTGGTTTGATCTTGCTATTCGGTTAGGCTGGATAAAACCAACCCAACCTCTGACTTGATGCGCTTGCTGTCGTCCACCTTGAGTGCACCGTAGAGTCGTGGAGCACTAAGCTCCGTCGGCAAGACGAGTACCATGTTTGTGCCGGCCGATGTCTCATCATCGGCTTTCCTTTGTTTGGGGCGCCACTCCATTTTCCGTGGACGACCCTCTTCATCCAGGTTCGCCGAACCTTTGCGGCCGGATCAGGTCGTGCCTTCCTTAGCGTATGCAGGTATAACCTTTCGGCTTCCTCCGGGCCGCGCAATCGCTGAACCCTGCGCTTTTGGGAACAGGCTGAGTCCGTCAGGGCACCACCTTGGCCGGTGGTACCTGTCTTCTTCTACTTCTCCCTCGTCTTCTGAATCCTCAAGATCTGCCCAACGAGGTGACTCAGCGCGTTTGCTTTGTGGCGGGAGAGGCCCTAAGCGCTCAAACACAGACACGTTGGCTACCTCCTTCTTCTTCTTGTTGCATTCTGGGCAATTGCCGATTGTGGGTAATCGGCTCATTCCTGAATCCCAGCGAGTGTACCGAAGAAGGGGCAGTCCCGATGTCCGGCGTTGTCATCTTGCTCCCTTGATGTCTCCGTGGCACAGCGCCCGTGCTCCTCCTCATCGCGATCCTGCCGACGATGTCTTCTGGCTTCTCTAGCCAGACGATCTCCTCTATCATCATAATTGGACCGTCGGCGTTGGTCATACTGACTCACATATTTGTTGAGGAGGTGATCGCAGAGGGGTCGCCGATATCTTATATTCTTCACCTCTCCCTCCGTGACGTAGCGCTTGCCATCATGACGGAGCCGATCGCGTGGAGCGGCCTCCTCTCGTATCCTTGCTATGAGAGCAGACTGCCCTCATCTCCATCTCTGCCGGAGTGGTTCCCGAGTCCTACCATGTTGATGCTGAACGAGGGACTCGGTCGGCAACCCTCGGGGTAGGTGACTTCCACCATGTTAACAGCGGGGAAGGGTTGGGTGTCAACCTTCATGGCGTACTGGTTGAAAATTAGACGCCCCTTCTCTATCGCCGCTTGGATGTGCTAACGCCACACCCTGCGGTCGTTGGTGGCATGGGAGAGCGAGTTGTGGAATTTGCGATACGGCTTTCCGTTTAGCTCTTTCGCCGTGGGGAACTTGAGACCTTCGAGAATCGTCAAGCTCGTTTCTCCTTGAGCAGGGAGGTCGAAGATTTGTTCGGTCTTGGTCACGTCAAAATCAAATCCCCGGGCGGCCACCGGTGGCTTTACCCATTTGCGGGACACGGGGTTCCTCCCCGAGTCCACTCGACCACTGCTACTTCTTGGTCTCCCGCAGGCACTTCATCTTCCTCTCGTATCGACCATGACTATCGCACGCTTGAACTTGTCTTGGTACAGGTCCGGGTGGCGCTGTTCATATGCCGATAGTTTCGAACCATGTGCGCCGGCGAGGGATAATCTGCTTGGGAGGCCATGCCCTTGAGCTGTGTTGCAAGGCCTCGCTATCGCCAACTCGGCTCGCTTCCTTTTCGGTTATACGAACCGAATAACATCGGTTCCTAAGATTCATGAAGCGCTGGATGTACTCTGTCACCGTTTCCCCGCGCTTCGACGTAGTTGTGCTAGATCGGCAATGCTAGACTCGGAAGCTTCGAATGGTATTGCATATGGAACTGTTCTTCCAATTGCTTCCAAGACCTGGATGGAGTTTGTCGGCAAAGAGGTGTACCATCCAAAAGCCGATCCTGTGAGGGACCGTGAAAAGAGCTTCACGCGTAGCTGATCCGACACCGAAGCCGGTCCTAGTTGAGCCAAATATCGGCCGACGTGCTCGATGGAGGCTGGAGCCATCCGATCCACCGAATTTGGAGAAGTCGGGGAGCCGATATTTAGGTGGCAGCGGGATCATCTCGTAATCGTCGGGGTACGGCTTGGAATAGCCGATCTGCCCTTCTTTTCGGCACCATGCCGAACTCGGTCTCTCGGTATGGTACCGATCTGATCCGCTGTGCTTGGCTGTAGGAGTTGCACTCGAAGATTCGCCGGGGTGGCGTACTTAGCCAGCCATGTTTGCTTTTCCAGCTCCGAGCCAGCCGCGGGAGCCGGGCTCGGGAGTTTCGTCGGTGTGGCGTACTTAGTTAGCCACGTCCGCTTCTCAAGCTCCGTTGCCGACGTTCCTCCTCGTCAACGCCGGAGTCCCCGATGTTGTGGCCTGGTTTGTGAGTGCCCGAGCTACCACAATCGGCACATACGTGCACGCGTATCCTTGAGGGATTTCCTTAGGCGCCTCAGTCAAGAACTGGTAGTCACTAGGGTCACCACCAATCTTGTAGACGACGAATGCCGGTGTAGTCGGCACTTCAGCAGGTGCTGCCAACGCATATGGCAGCGGTGGACGGGACCGGAATGGCAACTCTCCTTGATGAGTCCCGAGAGCTGGTCCCGACGGCGAGTACCGGTGGCTCATGATCTCCTCGGATTACGCGCGAGCGACACGCTCCAACACGTTGACCAAGTTTTCGGAGTGGCGATGTAGCGAGTGAGCCACCAAGTAGTTGATCTCCTGCCGCGGTCCCCGGTGCGTTCCTCCGACGGGGCGAGAGAGGTCTATCCCATCGAGTGCACCTTGCGGTGAGAATCCCTTCCATCCGATGCCATGGGAACGGGTTCTCCGAAAAGAGCCGATGAGGTCGGCTTCGAGGGTGGCCTTGATCTCGTTGTATTGCTTCTTGAGCTCGTCGAGCAGCTCCTCGTAGGTGATCGGCGTGCCGTCCGCCATCTCGGATGTAGATGGCGATGTGGTTGATGTAGACGTTTGTCCCACCGGGCGTGCCGAATGTGTTGACCGCCAAAACCCACCGGCGGGCAGCGGCCTTGTCAACACCGTAGAGCCGGGAAGAGCCTAGAGCTGCGGCTGGCTGAGACCCCTCCGAGCGACGGCCCGCAATGCTCTTCTGGTCACACGCGGCGATGCGAAGTGCAGGGCGTGCCACCCGACCTATACCCGGTCGGGAAGGTGATGGGGATGCCTCGCTTAGTTTCCTGCGGGGCATACATGTAAACATTAAATACGAGCCTCGATCGGCTCTCGGGTTATCTCGTGAATCGGCTCAAAGAGCCGATCCACCCATGATTCGTACGGGGTGCACGAATACTTGGTGGTCCCGCTTGATCAAGATAAAGCTAATGAGATCTACGACGATTTAGGGTTTTCACCGCATAATCGGATCATCCTACTCCAGGTTGGGCCTCGCGGCCACGCACGGTGCTCGTAAGCCGATCCTAAACAAGGCCTAAAAACCAACATGAAGTTGATCCTCGGAACATCCGGTTTAGGACTTGCGAACGCCACCCTACGTGCCACCTGGATCCCCCCCTTTGTAAGGCCTAACTATTGCGGATATTAAACTAATCCTTGTAGAACAAGGAGCAATCGTAACGGATCAGATCTACTAAATAATGATCAAGCGGGTGCCGCCCCCACACCTGAGATAGGTGTGAGGGCGGCTAGATATGCAAGGGTTGCACTACGTAAGCATGCTTAAACGAAGAACAATGCTAACCCTAACACATCTATGATAACTACGTTGCTCGCCATCAAAAGCGCTTCGATACGAGCAACGCATGAACAACGTGGGGCTTGTGCTGCCTAGATCGCAAGATGCGATCTAGGCAGCATGTCGCTTACCCGATAGAAACCCTCGAGACGAAGGAGTTGGCGATGCGCCGAGATTGGTTTGTTTTGGGTTGAACGTGAGTTGTTGTTTATTCCATAAACCCTAGATACATATTTATAGTCCAGGGGACTTTCTAACGTGGGAATATCCCCACCGTACACGAGACAAACTCTAACTTTTAATCCATGACGCAATCTACTATAAAAAGATACACGGGTAAACTAGCCCAAATTCTCCATATAAGGCCGCTTCAGAAATCTTCCACGTGTAATCTTCCAAGCCCATCTCTCTCGCGGCCCACCTCCTGATTTGACCAAAATCTGGTGATAACAGTTTCCCACCGCGACTCTGCCTTGTATTTTACCTATTTGCCCCTCCATACTATAAATACTGCTGGGTCGACCAGATCTAGGGTTAGACTAAGATTTGAGTTTATTCTTGTGCTTTGTCTCATCTACTACTAGGACCCCCAAATCCTATGTATCAAGGCTACTCATGTGGATCCAAATTTGTTCATGAATGATTCCAGTGTTTCCACTCTCATTCATGCTCTAGAGTTTGATCTCCATCACCAATCTTTCACCCCATGGATTCTACCTTTGAGTCTCTCCATGGGTTGACTCTATTGGCTTAGTCTAACCAACTAAGGGAGCTCAAATCCGGTTTGTATTGGGTTGGTGTGAGTGTGTTTGCTTTTGGATTTTGTTTTCCCTCATCTTCTCCCATCCCCTCATCCCCCACTTCGGGTAATTTCGTGAGATTGGGCCAAACCCTTGGCCCTAGGTCACATCAACATGTGTTGCCACGGTTGCATCTCGCGCAGATTTTCTCGGTCGAACATGTTACTTACGAAACTCATCAAGCTTCTCCGTAGATATGTGTACTTCCATTGTTGGTTCTGCTTGCAGAGTTTTTTGAATAGATTCATAAGGGTCTTACTCCTAAACCGCGAGAAGAAATTTGCCCCTAGACGACGCATGCACCATTGGCTCTGCATGTCCCTCCATCGTGTTGGTTCGTCAGGCCCAGGCTCTTTAAGTCTCTTTATTGCACTAAGTATACCTGCATGTCTGTCATGAAGGATGCACACATTTGCCTTCTCCTTCACAATTGCTATTTTCAGTTGCATAAAGAACCATAACCAGCTTTCTGTGTTCTCGCTCTCCTCGAAAGAAAATGCAATTGGGACGAGCTGATTGTTCCCGTCTTGACCAATGGCGGTCAGTATCTGACCCTTGTACTTGCCAGTGAGAAACAACACCAGTCAGCATTGCCTTAAAGCTTCAATGCATATGCTGAAAGAGAAGAACACTCAATCTAGTACCCTTATAGCTGGGAACTCGGGCATATAGAAGTCCTAGATATTGGCATATGTGGCTGGAGTCCTTTCCTTCAGTGTATAAAGTATACGGACAATAGAGACGTACGAGTCTAGAAATGTACCAAATCTGATCTTCAGTGCCCTCTACTTAGCTCTCCAAGTCTTTCCATAAGAAATAGAGTACTAGAATTTGGCCTTAACTATTTCGTGAAGAGAACTCACTTCCATAGCTTTACTTGTTACTATCTGCGGGTAAAACAACCAAGAAATACAAGTGGACAAAAGGTTCCCATGATCCTGCGGGATATGGGGAAGAACACATGTGTGCAACAGTAAGTCACTGAGTACCCTTGTCGTCTCATGTTGAGGGCAATATCCATGCACCCTAGTGGGACAATCATCTGCTATGCACATCATTGTCAGATATTTTTGTGATGACACTGTTGTCTTGAAAACCCTTTGCGTGGACATTGCCCATGCAATGATCGCGTCCTACAAATGTTTCTTGTCCGGATATATATATGCCCCCTTGGCGATGTTATTCTGGTGATACTCCCAAGCAGAATCATGGCCATCGTCCACGGGCATTCTGGATGAGAAGTCCTGATTCCGTGAAACGGGAACGGGCGCATCATTTTCTTTCTATTCTTCATCTGAATCACCGAGTCATCTAAATCACCATCTTTATATTCTTCTTCCATCTTCCTCGCAACGTGACATCTTCATCGCCAGCATCTGCCTCTCCACTATCACCGTCCCCTCTTATTGCATGGCTGCTCTGACCTGATTCATAACCACCACCGTCGTTGTGTGCTCCGATGCTTTGCTGATATGTTCTTAACCACCGCCTCCAATGTGTGCATCGCCGCCTTATCCTGATTCATAACCAAAAGATCTAGTTGGTTCACTTCCCTGAGCAGGATCATACCCACCCCCGCCTTCAGGCGAAGAGACCTCCTTCGCCACGGGAACAAGTAAGGTGATGGGGTGAGTCCCCCTATTTTAACATCCTTCTAACCAGTGCACCCACTGAGAGGTCCGATCTATTGCCCTCAAATACCACAAAATGTTTGATCTTGACTTGGTCCACAATGCATGCACACCGACAATGTATGTTTCAGGGTTCAGCCCAAAACTTATCGTTAACCAATCCTTCAACTAACTAACACTCCATTTCTAAGGGACGTCAACTCCAACTAAATATGTTGAAACTAAATAAGACCAACTCCCATCTGATTTGTTTGGACAGTACCAGCACCATAGTGCACGACAAATTTCACTAACTTGGACATTGCTATGATAGCCTAAAAAACTATTTACACACATCAATTACTACGCACCGCTGAATATCGTGTAAAATACACCAATGAGTTAAACACAATATACTACCTACAAAATCGAACTACCCATAACCTTATACACACATTATCAGTATAACAAGCGAGGGATTAGGGTTTACCCTTGAAGCGTGCGAAACAACTCCGTCCATCGGCCTCTAATCACCCGATGAGCAAAACCGGCAGCATCACCACCACCATCAAGCAGCTCACCTTACCCAACAACATCCTCCAGCACCAACATAGCTCCAAAACAGCACCACCAAATCACCTCCTCTAGCTAACCCATCAATAGATCGGGGTTTCTTCTAGCTAATACTAGCTCTAGGATGAAGTTTTGCTGGAAAACGGCTTCGAAAACGAGTCAAAACAATGGATATTTGGTGTTGTTTCACAAAGAGAGAGGAAGAAGGCATGAGCGAGAGGAAGAAGAAGAGGCCACCAGTGCCATGCGATTTATTCCCGTCCAAGGACATGCCGGCTAACAGATGGTTGAAAGGCCTTTCAGCGTGTGGACGGCCAAGAGGTACACTTTGTTGGAGATATGCCCAAGAGGCAATAATAAATAGTTATTATAATATCTTTGAGTTTATGATAATGTTTACATACCATGCTATAATTGTATTAACCGAAACATTAATACATGTGTGTTATGTGAACAATAAGGAGTCCCTAGTAAGCCTCTTGTATAACTAGCTTGTTGATTAATAGATGAACATAGTTTCATAATCATGAACATTGGATGTTATTAATAACAAGGTTATGTCATTATGTGAATGATGTAATGGACACACCCAATTAAGCGTAGCATAAGATCACGTCATTAAGTTATTTGCTATAAGCTTTCGATACATAGTTACCTAGTCCTTTCGACCATGAGATCATGTAAATCACTTATACCGGAAAGTTACTTTGATTACATCAAACGCCACTGTGTAAATGGGTGGTTATAAAGGTGGGATTAAGTATCCGGAAAGTATGAGTTGAGGCATATGGATCAACAGTGGGATTTGTCCATCCCGATGACGGATTGATATACTCTGGGCCCTCTCGGTGGAATGTCGTCTAAATAGCTTGCAAGCATATGAATGGTTCATAAAGATACTACATATCACGGTACGAGTAAAGAGTACTTGTCAGGAGATGAGGTTGAACAAGGTATAGAGATACCGATGATCAAACCTCGGACAAGTAAAATATCGCGTGACAAAGGTAATCGGTATCGTATGTAAATGGTTCAGTCGATCACTAAAGTCATCGTTGAATATGTGGGAGCCATTATGGATCTCCAGATCCCGCTATTGGTTATTGGTCGGAGAGAGGTCTCAACCATGTCCGCATAGTTCGCGAACCGTAGGGTGACACACTTAAGGTTTGATGTCGTTTAAGTAGATATGGAATATGGAATGGAGTTCGAAGTTTTGTTCGGAGTCTCGGATGGGATCCAGGACATCACGAGGAGTTCCGGAATGGTCCGGAGAATAAGATTCATATATAGGAAATCACTTTCCAAGTTTGGAAATAATCCGGTGAATTTATGGAAGGTGGTTTCTAGAATTATCCGGAATAAATCACTATGGAAGGAGGAGTCCCGGAGGGACTCCACAAACCCTAACCAGCCAACCAAGTGGGAGGGTGGAGTCCATGGTGGACTCCACCTCCTTGGTCGGCCAAGAAAAGAGGGAAGGGGAGAGTCCCTGTCACTCTAGGTTTCGTCCATAAGGCAGTTTTTCT
Source organism: Lolium rigidum (assembly GCF_022539505.1). Classification (NCBI taxonomy): domain Eukaryota; kingdom Viridiplantae; phylum Streptophyta; class Magnoliopsida; order Poales; family Poaceae; genus Lolium; species Lolium rigidum. The sequence goes on from NC_061508.1 coordinate 189,521,538, forward strand.
ATTGGGGTCTTATTCGAAGACTTTGGGCAAACCCTTGGGGTTCCACCTATATAATGAGGAGGAGAGGGAGGGGGCTGCCCATGGCTTGGCCGCACCACCCCTGCCCCCTTGAGGCCGGCGCTCATAGCCCCCTCTCCCCAAACCCTAGCCTCCACATACAACTCCCGCAGCACATAGGCGAAGCCCTGCCGGAGTTCTCCACCACCACCGCCACCACGCCGTCGTGCTGCCGGGATTCCGAGGAGGATCTACTACTTCCACTGCCCGCTGGAACGGGGAGAAGGACGTCGTCTTCATCAACACCGAACGTGTGACCGAGTACGGAGGTGTCTGCCCGATTGTGGCACCGTCAAGATCTTCTACGCGCTTTTGAAAGCGGCAAGTGATCGTCTACCGCAGCAACGAGAGCCTCCTCTTGTAGGCTTTGGAAATCTTCAATGGTTAGTCTCGTTCATCCCCTCGTTGCTCCCATCTTCTAGATTGCATCTTGGCTTGGATTGCGTTCTCGCGGTAGGAAATTTTTTGTTTTCTATGCTACGAATCCCTACACACTTTCGTGGCCGACCAGCCTGTCGGCTGTCATGCAGGACAGGTGAAAAGCAACCTGCTTGGCTGATGGCCGAAAGTCCTGGTTGGCATGCAGGTGGCCGCTAGGACCCTATCGGCGTACAGATGGCAAAGGCCGTGTTACTTTTGAAAAACCACCGATTTGCATAATATTTCTAGACTTAAATAAAATAAACGCATTATTTAAAAAATAGCCACAAATCTGATGTGAGTAGGTAGTTCAAATTCTGAATGAAATTCACACCAAGACGCAACTCTGAATTCTTGACCGTGTTTCAAGTGGTTCTCAATCTCGGTGGAATTCCATAGAAATTTCACTTGTAATTAAATATTTGCCTCCCAGTCAAAATATTTTAGAGCCAAATATTTCAGCCATTTTAGTAATACAAAAAACCAGAATAACTGAAAATTTAGTGAAATTTGGTTATTTCAGTCGAATATTTCCAAATAGGAATTTGATTCAATCATACAACCACTTGTCATGGATAGATAGTGAAGAATCACACAGAGGCCCACCTCTTCCTAGTAGCATTGGCGGCTGGGTTGTGTTGTGTGTTTGTATGTTAGGTCTTGGGTCTCCTCTGGCTCCCTCTTTACATAGGTCTGCTTCCACATGGGTTTGGGTCTCTTGGGTCACAAATTTGTTTCATATGTTAAACATTCCTTATCAAGATGGATGGTAAATATTTATCGGTCTCATCTTGTCGCATGCCAAGTTAGAGTCCTTTGTTGTAAATCCCTTTGTTACACAATCCGCAATCTGTTGTCCAGAGCTAATATGAGTAAGGCCGATGATCCCAGCATCAAGTTTCCCTTTAATGAAGAAATGATCAATTTCCACATGTTTTGTCCTATCATGTTGGACTGGATTGTTTACAATACTTATAACTAACTGATTGTCACACCACACTCTCATGGGTCCCTTCCCTAGAAGTTTCAACTCGCTTAGAAGATACTTCACCCAGAGCATCTCACTCACCCCTTCGGATAAATCTATATATTTACCTTTTGTTGTCGATCTTGACATAATTTTTTGTTTCTTGCTTCTCCATGACACCAAGTTTCCTCCTACAAACACCAAGATATCCCTTCTGTGTCCGGGACACTTCTATGTCAATGAAGTATTTAAGCTTGCCCAAATCTTTCACCTCGAACTCGTTTCTCAAACACTCCTTCGATCTCTGTATTTCCTCTTGGTCATCTCCAGTGATGATAATATCATCCACATGGACTGCAAGAATGGTGATGTTCTGATCATAATGTTTGTAGAACACCGTGTGGTCACCATTACAATGACCAGACCCCATACCACACACAACACATTTGAACCTATCAAACCAAGCCATTGGTGATTGCTTCAGACCATACAATGATTTCTTCAGCCTGCATACCTTTCCTGTGGTTTGTGAGGTACCAAAATCTGGTGGTATCTCCATGTACAATTCTTCCTGCATGTCACCATGAAAGAAGTCATTCTTGACATCTAATTGATGCAACTTCCACCCAAAGTTAGGAGCACATGAGACCAATATCCTTAATGTGTTCATCTTAGCTAATGGAGCAAACATCTCATCATATTCAATTCCATAAGTTTGACTAAACCCTCTAGCGACAAATCTGGCCATGTATCGTTCTACCTTCCCCTCGGGATTCTGCTTCATATTATAGATCCACTTACAACTTACTACTTTCTTTTCTGCCGGCAGTGTGGTCAGCACACATGTATTTTTTCTTTAGTGCTTCCAACTCCTCTATCATTGCTTCATGCCACTTTGGATCTTGTTTTACAGTTTTCCAATCCTTCGAAATTGACATAGTTTGTAAGGACGCAACAAACGCTCTATAGGAAGCAAACAACGCATCAAAAGACATAAAATTTCCAATGTCATGGTCATCAGAAACTGTTTGTAGAGCATGCATTTCACAGAGAGCCTTCCTGGCTACTTCACCCTTCTTGGTCGCTTCACGTGTCTCCTTTTGCAACACAATAGGAAGATCCACCATGCCAGATGAGCTAGTACCACTGTCTTGTTGCTTGCAATGTGGCTGCTGCCCCACTATGTCAGATGAGATCACATCACTACCTTGTTGCTCCTCCTGCACATGCATGTGGTTACCTTCGAGGGTACACTTGGAGATTCTTTGTCCACCGGTCCTGAATAGGAACAGGGAGAGGACTAATCTAAATTGTACCCACTACCGGTTAGACCTGAACCCGCACATTATTATTAGCTTTAGTGCCCACAAAATCATCTTGAGTCCCAGACACCACATTCCCTACCCCCCCTCATGACTATCTTGCATTGAGTGAAGATGGTCAAGCCCTGCAAACAATAGACTCAGATCAGTCGGCCCACCATAGAATGACTCCGATTCCCTGAAGATGACATCCATACTTACAAACATGCATTTTGCAGAGGAGTCCAGCACATATACCCATAATGAGTAGAGGAATAGACAACAAAAGCACATTTTATTGCTCGTGGGTCAAATTTTCCAATTAATGGTCCATGATCTCGAACAAAACAAGTACTATTAGGAGGGACAACAAATTTATTTTCTCCAAACAACAACTCACATGGAGATTTCATACCAATTATCCTGGAGGGTGTCCGGTTGATCAAATATGTGGTTGTCATGACTTATTCACTCCACAATAACTTGGGCACATTCATTGTGTACATCAGCGAGCGAGCTACTTCCAAAACATATCTAATTTTCTTTTATGCCACGCCGTTTTGGGTAGGGGTATCTAGGAAAGATGTTTGATGAATAATACTTTATTCAGACAAGAAGGGCCCAAAGGTGGTGTTCAAATACTCCATGCCATTGTTAGTTCTGATCATCTGCACCTGAAATCGATTCTTCACATATGCATGAAACACTTATCCTTGTGACGCATCAAATGAACCCAAGTCATACGAGAATACAATTCAATAAAGGTGACAAAGTATGTCATTCCATTTACTGAAACCATAGGGTAAGTCCATACATCTGAATGAGAATAAGCATAAAAGGAGATATGCTCCTAAGGCCCTTACTCACATATGAAGCTCTCATGTGTTTAGCATATTCGCAAGCATCACATGTCAACTTGCCCTTGCTTATTAAACACATAACATCTAGAAATATTCTACTCATCTTATTGAAAGATGCATGCACCATCCTACTGTGATGGGTCCACCATGGTTGCAGCATACTCCAAATTTGGTTGCACCCTCTTGTCGACATACCAAAGCCCTTACGCCTGGTGCCACTCCCAACCATCTGCCTCATCTGCCGCTCCTGAATCACGACACCAAACTTGTTAAGAGTCACACTAGTCTACGTCATCAGTTAGAGAACTCTAAGAGACCAAATTAACATGAAACTTTGGGACATGTAAAACTGATGATAGGTAGATGTTGGACGTGCACTTTTACTATGCCCACTCCGACAAAATTAAGGTTGTTTTGTACCATCAACTGTTTGAATAGTGCCCTTATGAGTTATGAGTAGGAGGATGCTTAATGTAAGACTCAAACACACATAATTTACCCACAACATGCTTAGATGCATGATACGTCCAAAACGTATCTACTTTCCCGAACACTTTTGCTGTTGTTTTGCCTCTAATTTGTGTATTTTGGATGCAACTAACACGGACTAACGCTGTTTTCAGCAGAACTGTTCTGGTGTCTCGTTTTTGTGCAGAAATCCAACTTTCGGGAAAAACCTCGGGATTTTGACGGAAGGCCCTATTTTCCCGGAATACCGACGGAGCCGAAGGACAAATCAAGTGGAGGCCCGAGGGCCCCACACCATAAGGCGGCGTGGCCTAGGGGGCCCGCGCGGCCCTATGGTGTGGCCCCTCGGCCGGCCTCCGACGCCCTCCTTCGGACTACTTATCGGCCTCGACCTAAAAACGCACGGGGAGAAGTCGAAGTCGCCGTAAACCCTCCAGAACGCCGCCACATCGCGAAACTCCGTCTCGGGAGCCAGAAGTCTCCGTTCTGGCACTCCGCCGGGACGGGGAATTGGAGGAGATCATCGCCATCATCACCGCCAACGCCTCTCCATCAACCAGCCATGCTTCCCCCATCCATGTGTGAGTAATTCCCCGCTGTAGGCCGAAGGGGATGGTAGGGATTGGATGAGATTGGTCATGTAATAGCATAAGATTGTTAGGGCATAGTGCCTAGTGTCCGTAATTGGTACTTTGATGATATTGTTGCAACTTGTTATGCTTAATGCTTGTCACTAGGGCCCGAGTGCCATGATCTCAGATCTGAACATGTTATTGTTTCATCATGATATTCATTGTTTATGGTCTTACCTGCAAGTTGTATACACATGTCGCCGTCCGGAACCAATGGCCCCAAAGTGACAAATCGGGACAACCGGAGGGGATGGTAGTGATGTGAGGATCACATGTGTTCACGGAGTGTTAATGCTTTGCTCCGGTACTCTATTAAAAGGAGTACCTTAATATCCGAGTAGTTTCCCTTGAGGCCCGGCCGCCACCGGCTGGTAGGACAAAAGATGTTGTGCAAGTTTCTCATTGCGAGCACGTACGACTATAATTGGAACACATGCCTATTGATTGCTTTGTACTTGGACACCGTTTTATTATTATCCGCAAATGCCCTGCTATGATTGTTACATGAGTTTCTCTCATCCATGCAACGCCCGTCATCCGTCCCCGTGCCTACGGATTTTAATCCCGCTGTTTACTATAATTACTACCGCTGTCTTTGTTACTCGTGATGTCGTTATTTTACTACTCGCTACTACTATAAAACTGTTACTATCGATAAACTCTTGCGAGCAAGTCTCGTTTCCAGGTGCAGCTGAATTGACAACTCCGCTGTTAAGGCTTTCAAGTATTCTTTGTCTCCCCTTGTGTCGAATCAATAAATTGGGTTTTACTTCCCGCGAAGACCGTTGCGATCCCCTATACTTCGGGTCATCAAGACTATTTTCCGGCGCCGTTGCCTGGGGAGCATAGCTTTATTTGGAAGTTCACTTGGATTGATATTGTTCGCTGCAAATTCTCCATCATGGGTAAACCTCGCGATACTAAGGTCGCCATATTACCATCCACTACAAGAAAAAGTACAACTCTGAGTACCTCTGCTGCTCTTGATTCACCATCTGTGATAAGTGAACTTGTTTCACCACCACAAGCTTCAAATGCTGGTACTTCTGCTGAATCTGAAAATTCCTCTTATAATTGTGATGATGCTTCTATTGTGCTTGATAATGATGGTTCGTTAGGATCTTTTCTAGATGCTACAATTGCTAGGTCTAGACAAATTGAAAATACTGAAATTCCTAATGAAAATGTCATTACACTCGTTAATTCACCCGAGTCTCGTTGAATACTCTAGTGATGATCTTGATGAAGATTATGTGGAACTTGATGATGATTTTATTGAAAAATGCAATGCTACTACCGATGCAAGAAAAATTAAAAAGTTGCTTGCGTAACATGCTGTTAGATATAAACTGTCTCCTGATCCTAAATTTGCCACATCTCCTATAAACATTAAGGGATTATGATTTTTCTCTTGATCTATCTCATATAGCTATTGTTGAGAAAACACCCTTTTGTGGTACTGAAAAAGAAAGTGCTGTTGAACACATGATTGAGTTATCTACTCTGAGTAGCTTGTTTTCTGGATGATGTTAAGAAGCGTACTTACTTTGTTGCTAAAATCTTTCCATTCTCATTAAAGGATGACGCTAAAACTTGGTATAATAATTTGCCACCTAATTCTATTAAAAGTCCAAAAGAATTGCTTGATGTTTTCTTCCGGAAATACTTTCCCGCTAGTGCTCAACATATTGCTTTGCGAGAGAATTTATAATTTTGACCAGGAAGATGGAGAGAAATTGCCTGAGGCTTGGGCGAGATTTTGCTCTCTTATTAGAGCTCGGCCTGACCATGATTTGGAAAAGAATGATTTACTTGATATATTTTATAGTGGACTAACCATTGAGTCTAGGGCATACCTGGATAGTTGTGCTGGTTGTGTTTTCAGGAAAAGAACTCCGTACGACGCTCGAAGAATTATTGGCTAAAATAGGCCGGAATCATGATGATTGGACTACGCCCGAACCAACTCCAACGCCAATATTGAAGAAGAGGGGTTTAATTAAATTGAATGATGAAGATATGAGGGAAGCCAAGAAGTCTCTCAAGGAGAAAGGTATTAAATCTGAAGATGTGAAGAATCTTCCTCCCATAGAAGATATATGTGAGATAATTCCCCTTTCATCCATGATTGAGGTAAACTCCCTTCAACGCTTTACTAGAGAAGATATTCCATATTCAAAACCTCCTGCACAATGCTTAGATGAGTTTGATAATTATATTGTTAAGCAAGAAAATTTTAATATGAGAGTAGAGAATCATTTAATGGAAAATTCTCGAGCTATTAGTGAATTGCATGATATTGTGGAGAGAACCTCCAATGATGTTAAGATGCTTGTTAAACATTTTCATATGGTTCAAACTCAAATTGATCAACTCACTAAAGTGCAAAATGACTTGTTGGGAAATAATTCTAAAGAAAAACATGCTTATGAAGTAACAACTAGAGGTGGTGTTTCTATTCAGGATCCTCTATATCCTGAGGGACATCCCAAAAGAGTTGAACAATATTCTCAACGAACTAAAACCAGTGCTCCATCTAAGAAAAAGAAAAAGAAACAAAAGAATGTTGTAGAATCCTCTGAACCTGTTAATGATCCTAATAGTATTTCTATTTCTGATGCTGAAACTGAAAGTGGTAATGAACAGGATAATAATAAAGATAATGATAAGAATGATGCTTCTGATAAAGAAGAGGTTGAAGAAGAACCTGAAAAGCATGCTAAAAATAAAAAGTACACTAAAGAAGATTTTATTGCTGAGAAACATGGTAATGAAAGAGAACCTTGGGTTCAAAAGCAAATGCCTTTTCCTCGCTAAGAAACTAAAATCAAAGGAAGAAGAACACTATAATAAATTTTGTGATTGGATGAAACCTTTATTCTTGCAAATCCCTTTGATCGATGCTATTAAATTGCCTCCTTATTCAAAGTATATGAAAGATATTGTTACTAACAAATGGAGAATCCCCAATGAGGAAATTTCCACTATGCTTGCTAATTACTCTTTCAATGGCAAAGTGCCAAAGAAGTTGGGCGACCCGTGTATACCTACTATTCCTTGTTCTATTAAGAATAATTATGTTAAAACTCGCTCTATGTGACTTGGGAGCCGGTGTTAGTGTTATGCCTTTTTCTCTTTATAAGAGACTTTACTTAGATAAGTTGATACCAACTGATATATCTTTGCAAATGGCTGATAAATCTACTGCTATTCCTGTTGGTATATGTGTTATCACCAGATTTTGGTCAAATCAGGAGGTGGGCCGCGAGAGAGATGGGCTTGGAAGATTACACGTGGAAGATTTCTGAAGCGGCCTTATATGGAGAATTTGGGCTAGTTTACCCGTGTATCTTTTTATAGTAGATTGCGTCATGGATTAAAAGTTAGAGTTTGTCTCGTGTACGGTGGGGATATTCCCACGTTAGAAAGTCCCCCGGACTATAAATATGTATCTAGGGTTTATGGAATAAACAACAACTCACGTTCAACCCAAAACAAACCAATCTCGGCGCATCGCCAACTCCTTCGTCTCGAGGGTTTCTATCGGGTAGCGACATGCTGCCTAGATCGCATCTTGCGATCTAGGCAGCACTAAGCCCCACGTTGTTCATGCGTTGCTCGTACTTGAAGCGCTTTTGATGGCGAGCAACGTAGTTATCATAGATGTGTTAGGGTTAGCATTGTTCTTCGTTTAAGCATGCTTACGTAGTGCAACCCTTGCATATCTAGCCGCCCTCACACCTATCTCGGGTGTGGGGCGGCACCCGCTTGATCATTATTTAGTAGATCTGATCCGTTACGATTGCTCCTTGTTTCTACAAGGATTAGTATAATATCTCGCAATAGTTAGGCCTTACAAAGGGGGAGGATCCGAGTGGCACGTAGGGTGGCGTTCGCAAGTCCTAAACAGGATGTTCCGAGGATCAACTTCATGTTGGTTTTTAGGCCTTGTTTAGGATCGGCTTACGAGCACCGTGCGTGGCCGCGAGGCCCAACTTGGAGTAGGATGATCCGATTATGCGGTGAAAACCCTAAATCGTCGTAGATCTCATTAGCTTTATCTTGATCAAGCAGGACCACCAAGTATTCGTGCACCCCGTACGAATCATGGGTGGATCGGCTCTTTGAGCCGATTCACGAGATAACTCGAGAGCCGATCGAGGCTCGTATTTAATGTTTACATGTATGCCCCTGCGAGAAACTAAGCGAGGCATCCCCATCACCTTCCCGACCGGTATAGGTCAGGTGGCACGCCCCTGCACTTCGCATCGCCGCGTGTGACCGGAAGAGCATTGCGGGCCGTCGCTCGGAGGGGTCTCGGCCGGCCGCAGCCTCTAGGCTCTTCCCGGCTCTACGGTGTTGACAAGGCCGCTGCCCGCCGGTGGGTTTTGGCGGTCAACACATTCCGGCACGCCCGGTGGGACAAACGTCTACATCAACCACATCGCCATCTACATCCGAGATGGCGGACGGCACGCCGGTCACCTACGAGGAGCTGCCCGACGAGCTCAAGAAGCAATACAACGAGATCAAGGCCACCCTCGAAGCCGACCTCATCGGCTCTTTTCGCAGAACCCGTTCCCATGGCATCGGATGGAAGGGATTCTCACCGCAAGGTGCACTCGATGGGATAGACCTCTCGCGCCCGTCGGAGGAACGCACCGAGGGACTGCGGCAGGAGATCAACTACTTGGTGGCTCACTCGCTACATCGCCACTACGAAAACTTGGTCAACGTGTTGGAGCGTGTCGCTCGCGCGTAATCCGGAGATCATGAGCCACCGGTACTCGCCGTCGGGACCAGCTCTCGGGACTCATCAAGGAGAGTTGCCATTCCGGTCCCGTCCACCGCTGCCATATGCGTTGGCAGCACTCGCTGAAGTGCCGACTACACCGGCATTCGTCGTCTACAAGATTGGTGGTGACCCTAGTGACTACCGGTTCTTGACCGAGGCGCCTAAGGAAATCCCTCAAGGATACGCGTGCACGTATGTGCCAGATTGTGGTAGCCGGGCACTCACAAACCAGGCCACAACATCGGGGACTCCGGCGTTGACGGGAGGAACGTCGGCAAAGAGCTTGAGAAGCAGACGTGGCTAACTAAGTACGCCACACCGACGAAACTCCCGAGCCCAGCTCCTGCAGCTGGCTCAGAGCTGGAAAAGCAAACATGGCTGGCTAAGTACGCCACCCCGGCGAATCTTTAGAGTGCAACTCCTACAGCCAGCACAACGGATCAGATCAGTACCATACTGAGAGACCAGTTCGGCATGGTGCCGAAAAGAAGGGCAGTCGGCTATTCCAAGCCGTACCCCGACGATTACGAGATGATCCCGCCGCCACCTAAATATCGGCTCCACGACTTCTCCAAATTCGGTGGATCGGATGGCTCCGGCTCCATCGAGCACGTCGGCCGATATTTGGCTCAACTAGGACCGGCTTCGGTGTCGGATCAGCTACGCGTGAGGCTCTTTTCACAGTCCCTCACAGGATCGGCTTTTGGATGGTACACCTCTTTGCCGGCAAACTCCATCCGAGTCTTGGAAGCAATTGGAAGAACAGTTCCATATGAAATACCATTCGAAGCTTCCGAGTCTAGCATTGCCGATCTAGCACAACTACGTCGAAGCGCGGGGAAACGGTGACAGAGTACATCCGAGCGCTTCGGGAATCTTAGGAACCGATGTTATTCGGTTCGTATAGCCGAAAAGGAAGCGATCGAGTTGGCGTAGCAGGCCTTGCAACACAGCTCAAGGGCATGGCCTCCCAAGCAGATTATCCTCGCCGGCGCACATGGTTCGAAACTATCGGCATATGAACAGCGCCACCCAGACTCGTACCAAGACAAGTTCAAGCGTGCAAGTAGTCATGGTCGATACAGAGGAAGATGAAGTGCCTGCGGGAGACCAAGAAGTAGCAGTGGCTGAGTGGACTCGGGGAGGAACCCCCGTGTCCTGCAAATGGGTAAAGCCACCAGGGCCGCCCGTGGGATTTGATTTTGACGTGACCAAGACTGAACAAATCTTCGACCTCCTCGCTCAAGGAGAAACAGATTGACGATTCCCGAAGGTCTCAAGTTCCCCACGGCGAAAGAGCTAAACGGAAAGCCGTACCGCAAATTCCACAACTCGCTCTCCCATGCCACCAACGACCGCAGGGTGTGGCGTCAGCACATCCAAGCGGCGATAGAGAAGGGGCGTCTAATTTTCAACCGAGACGCCATGAAGGTCGACACCCAACCCTTCCCGCCGTTAACATGGTGGAAGTCACCTACCCCGAGGGTTGCCAGCCCAGTCCCTCGTTCAGCATCAACATGGTAGGACCCGGGAACCACTCCGGCAGAGATGGAGATGAGGGCGCTTGCTCTCATAGCAAGGATACGAGAGGAGGCCGCTCCACGCGATCGGCTCCGTCATGATGGCAAGCGCTACGTCACGAGAGGGAGAGGTGAAGAATATAAGATATCGGCGACCCCTCTCGATCACCTCCTCAACAAATATGTGAGTCGGTATGACCAACGCCGACGGTCCAATTATGATGATAGAGGAGATCGTCCGGCTAGAGAAGCCGAGAAGACATCGTCGGCGAGGATCGCGATGAGGAGGAGCACGGGCGCCGTGCCACGGAGACATCAAGGGAGCAAGATGACAACGCCGGACATCGGGACCGCCCCTTCTTCGTACACTCGCTGGGATTCAGGAATGAGCCGATTACCCACAATCGGCAATTGCCCAGAATGCAACAAGAAGAAGAAGGAGGCAGCCAACGTGTCTGTGTTTGAGCGCTTAGGGCCTCTCCCGCCACAAAGCAAACGCGCTGAGTCACCTCGTTGGGAAGATCTTGAGGATTCAGAAGACGAGGGAGAAGTAGAAGAAGACAGGTACCACCGGCCAAGGTGGTGCCCTGACGGACTCAGCCGTTCCCAAAAGCGCAGGGTTCAGCGATTGCGCGGCCCGGAGGAAGCCGAAAGGTTATACCTGCATACGCTAAGGAAGGCACGACCTGATCTGGCTGCAAAGGTTCAGCGAACCCTGGATGAAGAGGGTCGTCCACGGAAAATGGAGTGGCGCCCCTGTTATCACCAGATTTTGGCTAAATCAGGAGGTGGGCCGCGATCAAGATGGGCTTGAAAGATTACACATGAAAGATCTATGAAGCGGCCTTGCACGGAGAATTTGGGCTAAGTTGCCCGTGTATCTTTAATTATGGTAGATTGTATTAGATTAAAAGTTAGAGTTTATCTCGTGCACGGTTTAGTGCACGCCCACGTTAGAAAGTCCGCTGGACTATAAATATGTACCTAGGGTTTATGGAATAAACAACAACTCACGTTCAACCCCAAACAAACCAATCTCGGCGCATCGCCAACTCCTTCGTCTCGAGGGTTTCTATCAGGTAAGCGACATGTCGCCTAGATCGCATCTTGCGATCTAGGCAAGCACAAGCCCCACGTTGTTCATGCGTTGCTCGTATCGAAGCGCTTTTGATGGCGAGCAACGTAGTTATCATTAGATGTGTTAGGGTTAGCATTGTTCTTCGTTTAAGCATGCTTACGTAGTGCAACCCTTGCATATCTAGGCCGCCCTCACACCTATCTCAGGTGTGGGGGCGGCACCCCGCTTGATCATTATTTAGTAGATCTGATCCGTTACGATTGCTCCTTGTTCTACAAGGATTAGTTTAATATCTGCAATAGTTAGGCCTTACAAAGGGGGGGAGGATCCGGTGGCACGTAGGGTGGCGTTCGCAAGTCCTAAACAGGATGTTCCGAGGATCAACTTCATGTTGGTTTTTAGGCCTTGTTTAGGATCGGCTTACGAGCACCGTGCGTGGCCGCGAGGCCCAACCCGGAGTAGGATGATCCGATTATGCGGTGAAAACCCTAAATCGTCGTAGATCTCATTAGCTTCATCTTGATCAAGCAGGACCACCAAGTATTCGTGCACCCCGTACGAATCATGGGTGGATCGGCTCTTTGAGCCGATTCACGAGATAACCTCGAGAGCCGATCGAGGCTCGTATTTAACGTTTACATGTATGCCTCGCAGGAAACTAAGCGAGGCATCCCCATCACCTTCCCGACCAGGTATAGGTCAGGTGGCACGCCTTTGCACTTCGCATCGCCGCGTGTGACCGGAAGAGCATTGCGGGCGGTCGCTCGGAGGGGTCTCAGCCAGCCGCAGCTCTAGGCTCTTCCCGGCTCTACGGTGTTGACAAGGCCGCTGCCCGCCGGTGGGTTTTGGCAGTCAACACATTCTCGGCACGCCCGGTGGGACAATCGTCTACATCAACCACATCGCCATCTACATCCGAGATGGCGGGCGGCACGCCGATCACGTGCGATGAGATCAAAGCCATCCTCGAAGCCGAACTCATCGGCTCTTCCCACCGAACCCACTCCCATGGCGTCAGGGGGAGGGGTTCCACGCCCGAAGGCGCACTCGATGGGATAGATCTCTCCACCCCGTCAGAGGAGCGCACCAGGTCGCTGAAGCATGGGGATCTGCCCACGGAGCTCAGAAGGAAACATGACGGGATCAAGGCAACCCTTGGAGCCGAACTCATCGGCTCCTCTGAGAAGACCCGGCCGCACGATATCAAGCTCGGTAGAGACCCACGTCCGGGGCCCGGTGTCGACATGGTGGATCTCAGCCACTCCATAGGTCAGCCAAAGTTTTCCTTTGGTGTCAATATGGCAGGGTCTGCAAACCGCCATGACAAAGAGAAAACAGAAAGCAGCCACTCCCGTGGCAAGGATGAAGAGGGAGCCGATCCGCGCGACCAACCCCAAGATGAGGACAGGGCGGTACCCGGCAAGGGAGGGAATAAGAAGCATGCGGTATCAACGCCCACTCTACAAGCACCCCCTCAACAAATACGAGCAACACCACGACCGACGTCGGCGCTACGACGTAGATGATGAAAGGAATTTTCAGGTCCGATGCCGAGGTCGGAAGGTACCGCCAACATGGTAGAAGCAACGGCGGGTACGATCGTCGCGCCGAAGGAAGGCCAAGGGGGCAGGGTGACATGGATAGGCACCGGGACTGCCCGTTCTTCAAACATTGCCGGGACTCGAGGAATGAGCCGATTGCCAACAATCGAGGACTGCCCGAGAATGCAAACAAAGGAAGAAGGGTGCCGCTAACGTATCCGTGTTCAGCCGTCTAGGGCCTTTCCCGCCTCGGAACAAGCATGCCGAATCCGCTCGGGTGGAAGATCTCGAGGAGCTAGAGGACGGTGGTGAAGAATACAAATATCATCAGCCCGGTGGTGCCCCGATGGGCTCGGCCCGTTCCCGAAGCGAAGAGTTCAGCGTACGCGTGGGTTGGAAGAAGGCTGAAAGATTATACCTGCGCACGCTAAGGAAGGCACGGCCTGATCCGGCCGCCAAAATTCTGCGAACCCTGGACAAGGAAGGTCAGCCACAAAGAAAAGAGTGGCGCCCGAACGGAGAAAAGCCGATGATGAAACATCGGCCGGCACAAATATGGTGTTTATCCTCCCTTCGGAGTTCGGTGCTCCGGGATTAGATGAGACATCCGTGGCACAACTTGATCGCGGCCCACGGCCGGTTATCTTTGAGAAGCCACGGGAAAGGAGCTACGAGGCATCCGAAGGCCCCGTACTTACGAGGATATATCGATGGGAGGCACCGTAAATAAGATGTCTGGTGGACACCGGAGCGGCGATTAACATCATGCCGTACTCTATGCTACGTCGGCTGGGACGCTCGAGTTCGGATCTAATCAAGACTAACGTAACGTTGAGCGACTTCAACGGCCAAGCGTCCGAGGCACAAGGAGTTCGAACGTGGATCCGACCGTAGGAAGAAAAACTATCCCTACGACGTTCTTCATCGTCGATAGCACGAGCGATTATGCTTGTGTTGCTGGGAAGAGATTGGATCCACGCCAACCGCCGCATTCCCTCCACGATGCACCAATGCATAATACAGTGGGATGGTGATGAGGTAGAGGTCGTCCAAGCCGATGACTCGGCCGAAGTTTCAACGGGCGGCATGAACGCATGGGAAGCAGCAGGCCAAGAACCCCTCTCGGGCATCAACTTGGACGATCGCGAGCGCATCGATGTGACAAAGGGAAGGGTTAAGCTAGTTTTATCCACTGGCCCGACCATGTAGTTGAAGCCAAGCGATGTGCAACTTGGCGAGGCTGATCCTTGTGATCGGCCCCAAGGGTCTATGAAGGAACATTACAAAACCTTCACCGAGCAAACAACGTGGAGGCCGATTCCGATGATCGGCCGTGAATATCCTCACCATCCATACTGCCTGGGTTCAACACATTCATGATCCAACAGAGCCGATACCATCAATTCTCTTGACGAGAATCGGCTCGGGGGCGCCAAGTGGATAAAACACAAGGAAATGCAGTAGAAGTGTCCCATCCTGTGGCGATGGGTATTGGAGTATGGGGGCCGATACACAAATCGGCCGGAAATTCAAAAAATTTTAAGCATAGCCGATGTGCAGACATCGACTTAAGGATCAATGGAGCGTGAAATGGGTCTTCCTTTCAAGGACCCCTAATTCTCTTTGGCAAGCCTTCAAGATCAGCGGCATTAGCAGGTTTGAGGGTCGTGGCTCTGATTAAACGGCAAGTCAGGGTAGGGATGAGCCTTCCTAAGACTGCGAGAACAGCCGATGACGAAGCAATCGGCTGCGACGTTTTGACCAAGATGGTGACTTAATAGCTGTCACTTCTAGGGGGTGTTGCGTCCAGGATTTGGAGGGCATCAGAGATTCAAAGACACCCCCACCGGGAGGCGTCCCAGCCGCCGATAACGAAGAGCCGATAATTGTTGGAGTCGGCCGATGCTGCATTACAAGTTGGAAGCCGAGGGTGACCGATGTGGTGGGCTCATTGTTGTTCTCGCCCGACTGAGGCCCGGGGGGCAGCCGGCCCCGAAGGATCCTTTGCTACGCGGACCAATTTCGTTGGAATCGGCTAACTCGCATCACAACGGGCCCGAGGAATGGTGCCGATGTTGCGGAATTATCGGTTTCAATATGCAAGACGATTCAGCGACCCGAATCGGGCCGTGTAGACTGTCGGCGGATGAAAGGGGGTCCACTCTCGGACGTGGTCGAGCCCGAGCCTGTTTGCCCGAATTATTGGTCTTCATCATTGTCGCTACCCCGGCCGAGGCTCGGGGGCAACTTGCTGCGAGAGGTCCTTTGCTATAAGAAGGCCGAGTTCGCTAAAATCGTTTGGCTCCGCGTCTCGGTTTGATTTGGAGCAATGGTTGCCGAAAGAGAACAGAGCGAGGATTATAAAACGTTACTACGGAGGTAATGCCCGTCCTGCGAAGTGGCAGCTTCGGCGTTTAAATTGATCCGGCAACGATCTTAGGGCGCTTCTAGAGACAAAGAGGATCCGGAAGGGAAGGATGTGGCAGAAGAATGTCCGAAGGCCTAGGGTTTGCACGCTTATGGCCGGGCCTCGGTTTGACCAGGAGCTTGGGTCCGGATGAATCTATCACAAAATCTATTGTGAGAGACCGATGCGATGCCATCGGCTTTCGGGCATTGTCTAGATTGGCAATCGGCAGAAACGAGTGAAGGACAATCGGCTAAATTATCATAAAGGGAATCGGCAAAATCGAGTTGGGGAATTTCTTCATTGATAAGCCAGATTTCTTACATAGAAGAGCTGGATTGCTCTCAAAAGGAAAAACTAGGGGGATACATTGCCCCGTCTGCTACTGCTAGCCCTAGGCTAAGACCCTATCTAGGGGCCGCTGCTGCCCTCGTCGTCGTCGTCACCGTCATCGCCGCCACCGGCACTACTCCCTACCGGCTCGTCATCGCTGCTCCAGCGGCCGCCGGCAGGACCCTCATTGTCTTCATCCTCTTCGTCGGCGTCGTCGTCACTGTCGACGTCGCTAAGGTTCCCGGGCCAGAGGTGGCGGCGTTTGGCCGGCGGCTCGTCGGAGGAGCTGTCTTCGTCCTCCTCCTCCTCGTCCTCCTCCTTCACCTCCTCGGAGGTGGTGAAGTCTGCCCAAGAGAGGCGATCGTCTTCGCTCTCCTCCACCGCTTCCTCGTCAGCAAGGAAGCGGAGGTCGCTCTCCCCGTCGGTTAGGGATTTGTCATCCTCGGACACTGACGGAGGAGTCATGGTCCTCTTTGTCCCACTTCGTTGGGGCGAGGATGTCGTACGCCGCTTGCGTACCCCACGAGGGCGTCGACTCTCGGATGGGAGAGGACACGTGGGAAAGATCCGACGAAGAAGATGAAGAGGAAGAGGACATGGTTGCAGGGGAGGGTTTTTGGAGTGCTAATGCGGAAGGGGTGAAGAAGAGAACTGTTCGATGCGGTTAAATAAAAGGAGGTGGGGGTTTTTAATTTTCGAGCGGTTCTCGAGGATATGGTGCCAAAACTATCAAATCGTGCGGAGAAGTTGGGAAGGCAAGTCGTCATGATGAAGCATGCTTGCGACAGCTTCTGCTTCCGCCGTGACACGACCCCTCCGAGGAAAAAACGAGTGGTTTTGAAATTATCATTATCAAAACCAGGGGGGCATGTGTTATCACCGGATTTTGGCTAAATCGGGAGGTGGGCCGCGATCAAGATGGGCTTGAAAGATTACACATGAAAGATCTATGAAGCGGCCTTGCACGGAGAATTTGGGCTAAGTTGCCCGTGTATCTTTAATTATGGTAGATTGTATTAGATTAAAAGTTAGAGTTTATCTCGTGCACGGTTTAGTGCACGCCCACGTTAGAAAGTCCGTTTGGACTATAAATATGTACCTAGGGTTTATGGATTAAACAACAACTCACGTTCAACCCCAAACAAACCAATCTCGGCGCATCGCCAACTCCTTCGTCTCGAGGGTTTCTATCAGGTAAGCGACATGCTGCCTAGATCGCATCTTGCGATCTAGGCAGCCCAAGCCCCACGTTGTTCATGCGTTGCTCGTACTGAAGCGCTTTTGATGGCGAGCAACGTAGTTATCATTAGATGTGTTAGGGTTAGCATTGTTCTTCGTTTAAGCATGCTTACGTAGTGCAACCCTTGCATATCTAGCCGCCCTCACACCTATCTCAGGTGTGGGGCGGCACCCCGCTTGATCATTATTTAGTAGATCTGATCCGTTACGATTGCTCCTTGTTCTACAAGGATTAGTTTAATATCTCGCAATAGTTAGGCCTTACAAAGGGGGGAGGATCCGGTGGCACGTAGGGTGGCGTTCGCAAGTCCTAAACAGGATGTTCCGAGGATCAACTTCATGTTGGTTTTTAGGCCTTGTTTAGGATCGGCTTACGAGCACCGTGCGTGGCCGCGAGGCCCAACTCTGGAGTAGGATGATCCGATTATGCGGTGAAAACCCTAAATCGTCGTAGATCTCATTAGCTTCATCTTGATCAAGCAGGACCACCAAGTATTCGTGCACCCCGTACGAATCATGGGTGGATCGGCTCTTTGAGCCGATTCACGAGATAACCCGAGAGCCGATCGAGGCTCGTATTTAACGTTTACATGTATGCCCCGCAGGGAAACTAAGCGAGGCATCCCCATCACCTTCCCGACCGGTATAGGTCAGGTGGCACGCCCTTGCACTTCGCATCGCCGCGTGTGACCAGAAGAGCATTGCGGGCCGTCGCTCGGAGGGGTCTCAGCCAGCCGCAGCTCTAGGCTCTTCCCGGCTCTACGGTGTTGACAAGGCCGCTGCCCGCCGGTGGGTTTTGGCAGTCAACAGCCCCAAACAAAGGAAAGCCGATGATGAGACATCGGCTGGCACAAACATGGTACTCGTCTTGCCGACAGAGCTTAGTGCTCCACGACTCTACGGTGCACTCAAGGTGGACGACAGCAAGCGCATCAAGTCAGAGGTTGGGTTGGTTTTATCCAGCCTAACCGAATAGCAAGATCAAACCAATGAGCAAATCGGGCAAGGCTGATCCTTGTGATCGGCCCCAAAAAGTTTATGAAGGGACATTACAGGACCTTCAGTCAGCTCTCCAATGGATATGGAGGCCGATTCCAGCAATCGGCCAAAATTACCTTCATCACATGTTCTGCTTGCGTTCAAGCACCGATCTACCGAGCGGTGGCCACGTCGGCGGACGAGAGTCGGCATGGATTTTTGCGAAGCCGACGTGCAAGTGCGAGTGCCTCGGCTATCCATACAAGCCGATATCTGCAGTCATCCAGCAGGTATCGGCTCGGGGGGCATATAATCAGATGAACATGAGCAGATAAACATGTGAGAACATACGTGCAATGAAACATTGGGGGCCGATTAAGAAAAATCGGCCAAATAAAAAAAAAACATTTTTGGAACAGCCGATGCAGCAGACATCGACTTAAGGATATGAAAACCGATGCATGGCCATCGACTCAAGAGGAATAACTGTTACGATCAGAGGGTCAATGGAACACGAGGCCAAGAGCGATCTGGACGTGCAGATCAGGTCAAGGATGGATTGCATTAGATTCACCAAAGGAAAGGAGCCGATCTAGCCAGCGAAGAACTGAAGAAGCTCGGGGGCAGCTCACCTTGAAGGCTCTCTCGCTTTGGGAAGCCGATTTATGTTCAGATCGGCTGGCTCTGCATAAGAAGCTCCTTCAGATATGATCAAGCCCGAGTCCATACAGCTAATTTGCGTATCCTCGTCTCTGTCGTGCCTTGGCTGAGACTCGGGGGGCAACAGATCTGTTTTTTAAGAGCCGATTAGAGTCACCTCGGCCGCGGCTGCATCATGATCGTCTCGGGGAGGAACCGGGAAGGAAAAGCCGTCGTCTAGTACAGGGCTTGGACCGTGTCTGGTGCTGCAAGAAAAGGAAAGGGACTGGATTCTCAAAATAGCCGATGAGTTGTTGTCGGCTAAGGGATTGCGAAGAATTTTGGTCGGATATCCAATCGCAGCCTAAAAATTGAGAAGTTCTTAGCCTACGAGCTAATTAGAATCCGGTTTCATCGGCGTCCAAAAGGAAAGAAGTCCGACGCGTTGCTATCGGTCTTAGCATGACGAGGCGGAAGGAATGAAATTGGAGTAATTAAAGGATGAATGGAAAGAACAATTTCATTAATTCCAAGGAGCGGCTTTACAAGAAAGAGCCGATGGCTCTCAAAAGAGGGATCTGGTGCCTAGTGCACTGCTACTACTAGTCCTACACTACTAGTCGTCGATGTCCTCGTCATCACCGCCGTCGACGTCGTCGGCGCTACTCCCAGGGAGCTCCTCGTCGCTGCTGCCCCAGCCCTTGGCCGGAGCCTCTTCCTCCTCGTCGTCATCATCATCCTCGCTGTCCGCCCAGGAGCGGAAGCGCTTGGTCGGCGGATACCCGATGGAGGAGGAGGAGTCATCCTCCTCCTCTTCCTCTTCGTCATCATCTTCGTCCTCGCTGTCCGCCCACAGGCGGGAGCGCTTCTTCGGCGGGAGCTTGGCGGAGGGGAGGCCTTGGCCTTCGCTCGCTTCTCCTTCTTTCTCCTCCTTGTCGGAGGAGAAGGGATTCACTCGCGGGGTGAAGGCTGTCCTCGTTCTTCTTCTTCGGCGAAGATTGGGGGAAGAGGTTTGAGAAGGAAGAGGAAGAGGAAGACATTGCTACGAGGAGGAGAGGGTTTTTTGGTGCCGATGGCTGGGATGGAATAAAGGATAAAGAGAGCTAACCGATCAGGCACGGTTAAATAATGAGAAATCTGGTGAAGGTTTAATGCCATTACGAGCTTCCAAGGAATCGACGCCAAAGCTGTCGAATTTGTAGAGAAGCCGAGAAGACGAGGGCATAATGATGACGGATGTCGTAACGGCTCGCTTTCTGCCACGACATGACCCTTCGAAGGAAAAACAGAGTGGTTTTAAAATTATCATTGCCAAAACCAGGGGGCATGTGTTATCACCGGATTTTGGTCAAATCGGGAGGTGGGCCGCGAGAGAGATGGGCTTGGAAGATTACACGTGGAAGATTTCCGAAGCGGCCTTATATGGAGAATTTGGGCTAGTTTACCCGTGTATCTTTTTATAGTAGATTGCGTCATGGATTAAAAGTTAGAGTTTGTCTCGTGTACGGTGGGGATATTCCCACGTTAGAAAGTCCCCTGGACTATAAATATGTATCTAGGGTTTATGGAATAAACAACAACTCACGTTCAACCCAAAACAAACCAATCTCGGCGCATCGCCAACTCCTTCGTCTCGAGGGTTTCTATCAGGTAAGCGACATGCTGCCTAGATCGCATCTTGCGATCTAGGCAGCACAAGCCCCACGTTGTTCATGCGTTGCTCGTATTGAAGCGCTTTTGATGGCGAGCAACGTAGTTATCATAGATGTGTTAGGGTTAGCATTGTTCTTCGTTTAAGCATGCTTACGTAGTGCAACCCTTGCATATCTAGCCTCCCTCACACCTATCTCAGGTGTGGGGGCGGCACCCCGCTTGATCATTATTTAGTAGATCTGATCCGTTACGATTGCTCCTTGTTTCTACAAGGATTAGTATAATATCTGCAATAGTTAGGCCTTACAAAGGGGGAGGATCCAGGTGGCACGTAGGGTGGCGTTCGCAAGTCCTAAACGGGATGTTCCGAGGATCAACTTCATGTTGGTTTTTAGGCCTTGTTTAGGATCGGCTTACGAGCACCGTGCGTGGCCGCGAGGCCCAACCCGGAGTAGGATGATCCGATTATGCGGTGAAAACCCTAAATCGTCGTAGATCTCATTAGCTTTATCTTGATCAAGCAGGACCACCAAGTATTCGTGCACCCCGTACGAATCATGGGTGGATCGGCTCTTTGAGCCGATTCACGAGATAACTCGAGAGCCGATCGAGGCTCGTATTTAATGTTTACATGTATGCCCTGCAGAAACTAAGCGAGGCATCCCCATCACCTTCCCGACCAGGTATAGGTCAGGTGGCACGCCCTTGCACTTCGCATCGCCGCGTGTGACCAGAAGAGCATTGCGGGCCGTCGCTCGGAGGGGTCTCAGCCAGCCGCAGCTCTAGGCTCTTCCCGGCTCTACGGTGTTGACAAGGCCGCTGCCCGCCGGTGGGTTTTGGCAGTCAACAATATGTGAGGATGTTCCTGTTCAAGTTACTAATAACTGCTTGATATTAACTGATTTTGTTGTGCTGGAAATGCCTGAAGATGATAATATGTCTATTATTCTTGGGAGACCTTTTCTTAACACCGCAGGGGCTGTTATTGATTGCAATAAAGGAAAGGTTACTTTCAATGTGGATGATAGGGAGCATACCGTTTATTTTCCCAAGAGGATTGAGAAAGCGTGTGGAGTTAATACTATTTTTAATATGAGAACTATCAAAGTGGGAACTATTGATTGTCCTATATATGAGCCTAAAGAAGAATATCAAACTCTTATGATTGGATCCATATCAATACAATTCAAGGTAACATGATTGATTTGAGGTTTATTTCTTCATATGCTATGTAAAATTTATTTGGTGGCAAGACTTGATCAACCTTGTTAACAAATAC
Source organism: Lolium rigidum (assembly GCF_022539505.1). NCBI lineage: Eukaryota > Viridiplantae > Streptophyta > Magnoliopsida > Poales > Poaceae > Lolium > Lolium rigidum. Next base: position 189,543,705 of record NC_061508.1, read on the forward strand.
TTTTTATATGCATAGAGGAGGTAAACAACATCTCTTTCTTCCTCCACTTGCTCTAGTTGCTGTAGCACTTTTAATTTGCAAAGTTCCTTAGTTAATTGGAGATTTCAAAAAATTTCATGCCCAGTAATAATAAACTTAATACCCAGAAATGTGCATTTTTCAAAGTTTTCAAAAATTCACAAAAATTATACCGTTGGTCCTATTTTTCGAAGAGGCACCTTGGAGCACCAGAGGATGACCTGTGGGGCACCACAGGGTGCCACACCACCAGCCGGCGCGGCCAAGGAGTTGGGCGCGCCACCCTGTGGTGTGGGCCCCTCCTTGCCCCACTATTTCATCTCTTTCTCCCAGCATCTTCTCTCTCCCGAAAAAACTCGAACCAGCTTTCTCTCACTCGCGTTTTTGCTCAAGAGCTCAGGATTTTTCGATCTCTTTGCTCAGCCCAGATTTCTGTCTGAAATTTAGCACATTTGCTCTCCGAAAATGGAAGGGAGTAGGCACCAACTTAACCAACAAGAATTGGAGGTGCAACAGGTCATGAGAGTTCACCGAGAAGAAGGAGTATATCCCACTTACTATCCGTGCGTGGATTTCATGAGAAGTGCAGGGATCTTGCAGGACGTTCAAAGTTTAATCTCTCGTGCGGGGTTGGATGATTTTGTTGATGGTGAACCACGCCAATATGCAAAACCGACTATGTCGATAGTGCGGGATTTTAAATTCAATTGGTCACGATCTAACCCCATGGTTCAGTACAAAATTTATAATAAAACTATCAACTTGTCATTCAATGATTTTTGTGCAGCAATCAGAGTGCCGCAATGGGGATCATGCGAGAAGATAAAGGGATCGCCGCAAGAGTTCTTGGACCTCTTCAAGATGATTTGTCATGGAAGAAGTTTCTCAGAGGATGGTGGTAAAATCGGTAGCATTCATTTCCCAGCTATTCGTTACTTTGCTTATTTCATTACCAAGTGCGTTCTAGCAAGAAAGAATGGAAGTAAAGTATCTATCCAGGACCTAGCCTTTCTAGCTCGTCGCATTACAAGGTAATAGGACTTATAACTTGGGAGCTTTGATAGCCAACAGACTTGCTACTAACCGTGAGAAGGGAGGAATTTGTGGAGGTCTCATCGCCTCTCGCTTATTAGCTATGCATAATGTAGAACCTCACCATCTTGATATTCAGCTCCCCATAGAGAAGCTTGACATAGTCTCTATGATTAAGCATGAATTTGTTTCTGATTCGTCTAATTTGAGAAACCTGTTTTACAGAATAACATTTTACAAGAAATCTTGGACAATGACTAAGAAAGTTGAAAAATTAGTAGGATTGCCTGCACCTTCTCTCGTTTAACCTTGATTCCGGGGAGGATTGGTCGGTCATGGAAAGTGCGATAAATGCATACATAGAGGGAGGAAGCCATCGTGCAAGAGGCAACACGGAGGAGGCCGAGGAACACCTCGATTCGTCATCCGATGCAGCGAGCTCTTCGCATCCACAAGCTGGGTATGAGGAACCCCCACGTTTTTCTTCTGCATCGGTACCTTATTATAACTACTCCATGTATGATCCACCGGCGTGGAACCCAGACCCTCGATGGGGTTGATCTCCACTTAGGCCAAAAGCCTAAGCTTGGGGGGAGGTATACCGGAATCACTCATTCTTTGCATATTATGGTTGCTGGATACTTGTACATACCTTTTTAGTCTCTTTGAGTGGTTTTCTAATGAGAGGGAGATGATATTTGGGGAAGTGCTGCCTGAAAACAGATTCTGGACTGTTACTAGAAAAATTCGTGCGCACAGCCAGAACGTTATTGTGAGCTGCCAATTTTTGTGCAGGTTCCCCAGGTTGTTATCTAACTTTCATTAGTTGAACACTTTTCGAGCTGAGCAACGTAAGATTTTTGTAAAAATCGATTTCTGTATCTGCTGTCAGGTTTTGGCAGATTTCTGCCATCTCGCTTTTCTGTGTTTCTTTTAGTTTTCATTTTCTTGTTCTTGCTTTGTTTCTTTCCTAAAACACAAAAAGACCAAAAATATTTCTGGTGTTTCTCTTCATCATTTGTTTATCTTGGTTTCTTGCATTTGTTACGCTTTATTTGCTATTGCTAGTTTGCTATAAGAAAACCCAAAAAGATTTTGCTTTGTTTGCTTGTTTCCTTTTGTTCTTGTTCTCAAATTCGAAAACACCAAAAATATTTGCTGTTCTTCTTTGGTTTGTAAAGTTCATTATGAGTTCAATGGTTTTCGGTGGCTGGAGCGTGGTTTTCATTTCATATTATCCAAGCTACACAAGTGAAAGGCAATAATGACGATATTCGACAATCTGATTGTGGTGAGAGGCTGGTATGAACTCTATTTTGTTTTCATTTTTGTACATATACTCATCCATGTGAGCATGCTTAGTTGGTTCATGTGAATGTCATTTAAGAAAGTCTAGTAGTTCATGATCTCTCATGTTTAGCTCCAATTTATTAATATGAGTAGCATGTCATGGATGTTTGCTTGTATTGTTTTATTCATAGATAGGTATGATATTGTGGTATCCTCCTCTGAATAATTCGTTTGAATTAACTTGGCACATGTTTACGCATGCATATGACTGAACAAGAGTCAATTAAGCCTCAATGATTTACATTGCTTCAGAGTTCTTGTATCACTTTTATGCCTCAGTTAATTTATTTTGCCGCAAGCATGACTATGACAGTTACTGCTCTCTTGATTTGTCGCTCCCTAGTCTTTTGCTAGCCTTCACTTGTATTGAGCGGGAACGCTTCTCGTGCTTCCAAACACATGAAAACCAAGTTATTCCAGAGTGTCCACCATAAATACCTATGCATGGCATTTCAAACCATTCCAAGTAAATTCTCATGCGCTACCTTTAAACCTTCAAAAATGCTTCTCAATTTGTGTTAATGTTTCATAGCTCATGAGGAAGTATGTGGTGTTTAACTTTCAACCTTGTCATTTACTCTTGACGGGCTTTCATATAGACTAGTGGCACATCCGCTTATCCAATAATTTTGCAAAAAGAGCTGGCAATGGGGTTCCCAGCCCCGATTAATCAAACTTCATTAATAATTCTCTTCACATGTTTTGCTCTGATCCATCCGTAAGCAACTTAATTTTGCAAATAGACACTCCTCCATGGTATGTGATTGATGGAAGGCACCCGAGGATTCGGTTAGCCATGGCTTGTGTAAGCAAGGGTTGGGGGGAGTGTCACCCATAATAAAACTAAAATACGTGTGTAAACAAAAGAGAAGAGGGATGATCTACCTTGTTGGTAGAGATAACGTCCTTCATGGGAGCAGCTCTTGAAAGTCCGGTTGGCGAGGTAGTTGGTGTACCCATTACCATTCGTTGACAACAACAAACACCTCTCAAAATAATTTTACTCCTGCTTTACAAATGAAAAGCTCTAGCGCATGTTAATCCCTGCTTCCTCTCGCGAAGGGTCAATCTTTTACTTTTATGTTGTGTCTCCATCCTTTCTTTGAGCACTTTCTTGAGAGCACAACTGTCATTCTTAGTATAATATGCTTGTCTCAAAATATGATTGATTGTGGTATAACTTTGATGCTTTTATCTTTGACAATCACTATTTCTAGTCTTTCTATGAACTTCAGAGGTGCCTGAGCATTTATGTTTTGCCGATCAAATACAGGCAAGCGAGATACCACTTTATCATACTCTCTTAGGAACATTGCAATCCTTCTTATATACATGGTTCATGATGCTTATTATTAATTGTTGGTACCTTTTCATGATTGACATAGCTATTGGATGATCTTATTTGCATGTATCTTATTATGAACTGCCTAAGTGTTAGCCATAGCATGAGAATATTTACATCATATGAACAAATGTGTTCGTGAAAGTTCTTTTATCGCTCGGTTGTTAACTGAATTGCTTGAGGACAAGCAATAAGCTAAGCTTGGGGGAGTTGATACGTCCAAAACGTATCTATTTTCCCGAACACTTTTGCTTGTTGGTTTGCCTCTAATTTGTGTATTTTGGATGCAACTAACACGGACTAACGCTGTTTTCAGCAGAACCGTTCCAGTGTCTCGTTTTTGTGCGGAAATCCAACTTTCGGGAAAAACCTCGGGATTTTGACGAAGGCCCTATTTTCCCGAATACCGACGGAGCCGAAGGACAAATCAAGTGGACGCCCGAGGGCCCCACACCATAAGGCGGCGCGGCCTAGGGGGCCCGCGCGGCCCTATGGTGTGGCCCCTCGGCCGGCCTCCGACGCCCTCCTTCGGACTACTTATCGGCCTCGACCTAAAACGCACGGGGAGAAGTCGAAGTCGCCGTAAACCCTCCAGAACGCCGCCACATCGCGAAACTCCATCTCGGGAGCCAGAAGTCTCCGTTCTGGCACTCCGCCGGGACGGGGAATTGGAGGAGATCATCGCCATCATGACCGCCAACGCCTCTCCATCAACCAGCCATGCTTTCCCCATCCATGTGTGAGTAATTCCCCCGCTGTAGGCCGAAGGGGATGGTAGGGATTGGATGAGATTGGTCATGTAATAGCATAAGATTGTTAGGGCATAGTGCCTAGCTAGTGTCTGTAATTGGTACTTTGATGATATTGTTGCAACTTGTTGTGCTTAATGCTTGTCACTAGGGCCCGAGTGCCATGATCTCAGATCTGAACATGTTATTGTTTCATCATGATATTCATTGTTTATGGTCTTACCTGCAAGTTGTATACACATGTCGCTGTCCGGAACCAATGGCCCCAAAGTGACAGAAATCGGGACAACCGGAGGGGATGGTAGTGATGTGAGGATCACATGTGTTCACGGAGTGTTAATGCTTTGCTCCGGTACTCTATTAAAAGGAGTACCTTAATATCCAGTAGTTTCCCTTGAGGCCCGGCTGCCACCGGCTGGTAGGACAAAAGATGTTGTGCAAGTTTCTCATTGCGAGCACGTACGACTATAATTGGAACACATGCCTATTGATTGCTTTGTACTTGGACACCGTTTTATTATTATCTCGCAAATGCCCCGCTATGATTGTTACATGAGTTTCTCTCATCCATGCAACGCCCGTCATCCGTCCCCGTGCCTACGGTATTTTAATCCTGCTGTTTACTATAATTACTACTGCTTGTCTTTGTTACTTGTGCTGCTTGTTATTTTACTACCGCTACTACTATAAAACTGTTACTATCGATAAACTCTTGCGAGCAAGTCTGTTTCAGTGCAGCTGAATTGACAACTCCGCTGTTAAGGCTTTCAAGTATTCTTTGTCTCCCCTTGTGTCGAATCAATAAATTGGGTTTTACTTCCCGCGAAGACTGTTGCGATCCCCTATACTTGTGGGTCATCAATGCACCAGAGTCTAGAACCCGTTCGGTATCATTCTCATTAGAACCAAGAGGTTCCTTTTCAGAATTACCTTCATCTGCGGAGGCCGAATAAGCAAATTCTACATAGGCAGTATCATCTACCTCTACACCCTTTGACATCCCATTGCCCCTTCAACTTCCATGTGTGCCATCTGACCCCTGAGTGTCCCGAGTATCCACCTCTGCCTCTAGCAGTTTGAACCCATGAATTTCCCGAGTATCCACCTCTGCCTCCAGCAAACCTGCTACTTCCCCCTTTGTTATATCACCTGCCTCTGCCATGAGTTGGATAGCTCCACTTCAGGTGACCAATCTCCCCACATGTGAAACAACCTCTAGTCTCATTTCACTCCTTGCGCTCCGTAACTAGACATTTCGAATCCAACAAAACCTTTTCATATGATTTCTCAAGAGATAGTCACACATCCTCTTGAGTCATCGCAGCAATAGCCACATCAATAGTAGGCATCAAATTTTGATGCAGCAAGGATGCTTTCCTACCATCGAAGCAATAGTTAAGACCCACCAAAAGTTGCAACACACCTCTTCGTGATATCCATTTGTTCCCTGACTCGATGCAAGCCGCATCATAGAGCTCAAGAGGGTCGCAATTATCTTGGTCTGCCCACAGTGCCTGCAGCTTGGCGCAAATGACGAATCCTGCCATCAGTCCGAGCAATGAGGATGAGAGTACTGGGTGAATAGGGTCTTCCATATCTCAGCAGTTGTGGATAGCCCCTCCACAGGGCATCTATCAGCAAGGATTTGATGGCCTTCCAGTTCTTTTCCTCCGCAGTAGCCTTGTATCCTAGTTCTCCAACAGTACCAAACAAGTGCCCATCAAGATCGTTTTGCTTCACAACCAACATTTCTCTATGAGACCAACTCAGATAGTTGGCAACAACCTCAAGTTTGAGGTTTAGAGTTTGCAATAACACAAGTTTCTGGACCACTTCCCCTTGAGGAACGACAGCCTCCGAGGTCGATCCATTTGCCTTACAGGTGAGGAATGTCGTAAGCTTCTCCAGAGCCTCAGCTAGGCTCTTTGCTTCGGCCATCTTCTTCCCTTCCCGAGCAGCTGCATGCAACATCGTCAGCTACGCTGCCCTCAGCAGCCTTCACGCCACCACCGCCCACAGAAGTCGTAGCTCTGATACCATGTAGAATCACATAGATGCTCACCTCTGTGTTCCTAGTAGCACTTGCGGCTGGGTTGTGTTGTGTGTGTTAGGTCTTGGCTCTCCCCTAGCTCCCTCTTTATATAGGTCAGCTCCCACGTGGCCTTCGGCCTCTTGGGCCATAAAACTGTTTCATATATGATCAACATATAGCTTCTTGTAATTTTGTTGCATTCTTTGTACAATTCTCCGGTACATTGCACATACAAGAACTAATATAAATACATGATGTAGAATTATCCGTCAAAAGAAATTAGTGATGTTCACATGAGAACTTTTTCTTTGATAATTGCGAACAATCACCCGATCGAATATTAGTAAGTTTCAGTCGGTTATCTCATACATCAGGCTTTTCTTTGAAATTGCACAAGGTGCAACATGATTCTTAATTCAGAACCATTTTCAAGTGGTGTTCACTTCCAGTAACATTTCAGCAGGATTTCAGAGATTTCAGCCATTTCAATAGACAAATGAACTTTTCTCCTTTTAGTTAAACATTTTACAGTAACCATTTTGTAGTACATATGAATTGACAAGATTAAACATTAGGACTTGGCCCTGCGTTAAATTAATAACGCCACATCGGCAAAATACATAGTGCTGAAGATCAGCTTACAGGCAACTCACACCACAAGAAAGGAACAACAAGAAACACAACATCGCGGCCCTCGTCCATCCGCTTGATCAAACATAGGAGGAGACACGCCGGAAAGGAACACCATTGGGGTGCACCTGTCTTCGACATTACTTGGCCAGCCGTTGAAGTAAGAACAACCGCTTCCGCCTCCGAAGAAGGACTCTACCTTCTCGCCCAAGATCGAGGGCGCCGCACCGTCGCGAGGGGAAAAGCTCCCTATAGCACGGAGGTCATACGGGACGGTAGCCCAGGTCAGGAGAAGCAACAAAAAAACCTCCGCTCGCGAGCCCACGAACATCATCTACGACCGCCGCAAAGACCAACCAACAAGACGCAAGCTTTAGAACTGCAGCCGCCGAACGAAGACACGACGGAGCCGCCACAAGCAACCCCCGGCACACGCAGCTCATCACCCCTCCACCAACCAAGGTGGCACCTTCAGCAAGGGAACGACGCCACCACGCCGCCGCCGCCCATTCCAAAAAAATTGGGTTTTCACCCGGGTGGAGGAGGGGGGGAGGAAGATGAACCTCGTCGACGCCTCCACGGAGGGGAACGACGCAAAGCGTCGTTGCCGATGTGACCGCCCTCGTCGGTCAAGGGTTTCCCCTGGCCCAGCGCTTCCAAATCCCGACGCCCTGACGTTGCAGACCCAGCGAGATCGCCAGGCACCAGCCACATCAGGGTGGGAACCGCACGCGGGAGATCTCCATCTTCAGATCTGAGGTGGGGGACGGGGTCCTCCGCCCCGCGAGCAGCAGCCTCCGCTCCCTCGCCGCCCGCACAGCCAAGAGGAGCAGCCCACAGCACCGGACGGCGCCCCTGCCATCGGCGGCCTCGCCCTCATCCCTCAAGGCCGCCGCCTCAGATCCCCTGGCTCCCACCGAGACGAGCACCCGCCGACCACCACCCTGGCCCGCGTCCGCTCCAACCAGAGCAGATCGGAGCAATAGGCGCCGGCAGAGCACCTGCACCGGTAAAGACGAGCTCCGCGCGGGTTCCTCCACCGATCTCCGCGCCGGAGAGCCGAGAGCCAAGAACCCCGCCGCCCCCTTCACCGGCATCGGGAGCTTGACTGGCGGCGCCTCAGGGAGCGACGAGGAGGAGGAGACGGGGGAGGGAGGTGGTGCGGCGGCAGGCTAGGGTTCCGCTCCCTCGGTCGCCAGGAGGAGGCGGCGCGAGGAGACGGGGAGGGGGGGCTGCCTTTTCATCCATGAATTGACAAGATGCCATTGCAAGGTTTTATTTCCCGGAACTATCTATGGCTCCACATGATAGCTTTTTTCTTTGAGAGTTTCTATAATTCACCGTCAACCAAATAATCAGAAAGGATATATGCCTGTGTTGGGGAATTTTATTTTTTTTCCCCGCTTTACCTGGGGCTTCTACTATTTGCCCTCTTTTACTTTAGTCTCACCTTTTTGCCATCTTTTACTTTGACAATTAATAATTTGCCCCTTAACAAGCTGGGTCCAGACGTAAAGACCAGAATGCCTTGTACCTGCGGATAGTCACTTCTAGCGGAACCGGTAACTACCGGTGCTGAAGCCACCGTCAGCTTTTGCGTAGAGATTCGGGCAACCTTTTAACGTATCTGCAATTGTTTATTGGTATTGACTCTCTCCCTTGGTCGTGTACGCATGTATCTTTACTTTATGGCATGCATGGGCCCCAGCGCAATGATAGCTGGTACGGAAGAACATTGCCCTCTCACCTAGATCTCAGCCTTTCTAAAAAGACATATTTCTTTCATTCTTTTGCATTGAAATAAGAAAATAAATTGAAATCAAAATAATATGATTCAACCTCAGACCCTTTTAAATGTAGCAGATAATAGTGAAGCTCGAAAATTGATGTGTGAGTGGAAAGTGCAATAGATCTCTATGAAAAATCTGAAAAATACCGAAACTATTTTGAAAGACAGAAATATAGCTGTAATATGTGTGAATCATATTTGTGTGGAAAAAAATAAGAATTGGAATATGCGTGACAAAAACAAACTAAATTTCTATATAATTTCTAAAATATTTATAAAAAATTATATATAATTGATTTATGAAATGTAATTAGACCATTCTTGGTATGGCTCAGCTTTCATAAAAATATATGATATGTGCGATATTTCTTTGATACCAAGATTTTAATGAACCCATACTTAGAAAAATATATTGATAGTTCATTTCGATTGATCACAAAAAAATAAGAGGTATTTTGAGCGGATTGGAACTATATAACTGAATATGTGTGGAACATATTTGTGTGAAAAAACTAGATATGTGTGAAAATGAACTGAACTTCTAGAAATTTTTCTTAAAAATTATATAAACTCATACCTAGAAAAATGTCTTGTTCATTTGATTTGATTTGCTAACGAAAATTTGAAGAATATTTTATTGAAATTCTGCATTGGAGTGAAACTATTTTGACAAATAATAAATAACTATAATATGTGTGAATCATATTTGTGTGAACACGAAATAACTGGAGTATGTGTGAAAAAACAAACTGAACTTTTACAAAATTTTCTTAAAAATTATATGAACCCATACTTAGACAAATATCTTGTTCGCTTGATTTGAATTTCTAACAATTTTTTAAAAAAAATCCTGAAACGGACTTAAACTATTTTTACACGAAATATAGAACTATAATATGTGTGAATCATATTTATGAGAAACAGGAAAAATAACAGAGTATGCGTGAAAAATGAAGTAAACTTTTACCAAATTTTCTTAAAAATTTGTATGAACCCATACATAATAGAAAACTTTTTCGTTTGATTTGAGTTACTCAAAATAATTGAAGAATATTAGCTAGGTGTGGTGTAGTCAGCGTAATAAGCGATGAGAGAGAGAACGCCCATACATCCGGTCAGCTTGCAAGTAGCAGCCGACAGAGCCACATGGGTGGGATCCACCGAATAGCAACAAATTAAAATACGCTGTTTACGTAAGGAATACTGACCCTAGGGTGTGGCTGTTTGCACGAATCATGAAACTTTCTGCGGTAGATGTTTATCCGGTAGTTACCGGATGCGTTAGAAAAACCGCACTCCTTGTACCTGTGATAGATCGAGTCGAGCTCGACTACCTCAAGTCCTCAACCATGTCGCCCCCGTCGCCGGTCGTCTCAGCCGCTGCTGCTCCGCCGGTCTCCTTGCAGTCCGCAGCTCCACCACGGCAGCCTCTTCGTCCCGCGTCTTCCAGAGCGAGGTGGATGCAGTGGTAGACAGTACAGAGGGCGCGGGTGAGCAGGACCACGACCTTCGTCGAAGGCCAAGTTCCAAGTTCCAGAGCGAGCCTTCCCGGAGGCGGCGCATGTCGTGTCTGCGCCACCGCGAAAGCTGTTCCAGAGTGCAGCGGGTCCCTTCGATGGGGAGCTTTCGCGCGGACTGCTCGAGGTCGGGAAGCGCGTCCAGATCGGCGTAGTGCACGGCCGTCGCCGCGGCAAGGCGGTCGATCTGTCTGACGAGCGCATCGGAGAGAGAGGACGCGAGGGCGAAAGCTGCAGTGGTGGAGCAGCAGCCGGCGAGGAGGCCCACGCGGAGCAGCGGCGACCGAGGCGCCCGACGACGGCGGCGACGCAGCTGAGCAAGTCGAACTCTGTTCTATCTGTCATATAGGTACGGGCCATTCTGGTCTTTTGGCATTGGTCCTGCCTGCTACGGGGCAAATCATCGATTGACAAAATAAAGAGTGGCAAAAAAGTAAGGCAAAAGTAATCGAGGGCAAATAGTAGAAGTCCAAGGTAAAGCAGGGCAAAAAGTAAAATTCCCCGCCTGTGTTGGCAGCTGTAGAAGGATCGGAAAAACTCCCTCGGTCTTAATTTTATCTGAATTTAAATGCATGATATATCTAAACTTGGACAAAGTTAAGATAAGTTTCAAAGCGACGGAGGAAGTATTTCACCTCGGTGACTCTCGAATGTGAACTGAGAACTGTACTAACCATCGGCAGTTTGGCATGTGCAGGCATAACAGAAAAGCTACCGACCTAGCAATGGCGGCTGCTGGAGCAGCAGCAGGCAAAGTCGTGTCTTTCTTGCATGCAAAGCCGGCCAGGCCCGCCCGACCACCGCCATCATCACCACTTCCACCACCGCGCGCTCTCTCTTCTCCGCTCCACTCCCCCTGTCCTCCACCACCACCACCTCCACCTTCTCCTCCCTCCGAGCCTCTCATCATGACGTGCATGCACCACCGCCATTGCCTTTCCCACCTCCATTTTACCACAGCCTGGCCTCCCCTCCTCTGGACACAGCCACCACCTCCTCCATGGCCGCACAGGTCCCCTTCCATGGCTTCCTCCTCCTGCTGCCGCTTCTCACCATCACCGCCGCGTCCTCCGCGCCGCTCCCGCTCCTCGCGCTGCTCTCCCTCAAGTCTTCACTGAACGACCCGGCCGGCGCGCTCAGTCCGTGGACGTACGCCGGGGCGGCGTCCGCGGGCGCCACCCGGTCGCTCTCCCCGCCGTGGTGCGCGTGGCCGGGCATCGCGTGCGATGCGGCCACCGGTGACATCGTCGGGATCGACCTGTCCCGCCGCAACCTCTCCGGCACTTTCCCCACCACAGCGGCCGCGCTGCTGGCGCCGACACTTGCATCCCTCAACCTCAGCTGGAACGCCTTCGCCGGGGAGCTCCCGTCGGCGGTCTTCTTGCTCCGGCGGCTTGTGAAACTTGACATCAGCCACAACTTCTTCAACTCCACCTTCCCGGATGGCATTGCCAAGCTCGGCTCCCTCACTGTCCTCGACGCCTACAGCAACTGCTTCGCGGGCCAGATTCCCCGCACCATCGGCGGGCTCCGGCGGCTCGAGCAACTCAACCTCGGCGGCAGCTTCTTCAACGGAAGCGTCCCAGCCGAGCTCGGACAGCTTCGGCAGCTACGGTTCCTGCACCTCGCCGGGAATGCCCTCTCCGGGCAGCTGCCGAGGGAGCTCGGCGAGCTCGCACTGCTCGAACACCTTGAGATCGGGTACAATGGCTACGTCGGTGGGATACCGGCAGAGTTCGGTGGCCTAACGCAGCTCCAGTACCTCGACGTCGCTGCGGCAAACCTATCGGGCTCGGTTCCGCCGGAGCTCAGCGGGCTCGCGCAGCTCCAATCTCTATTTCTGTTCAAGAACAAGCTGGCCGGCGCGATACCACCGTCTTGGTCGAGCCTCCGAGCGCTGCAGGTTCTTGACATTTCGGACAACCAGCTCGCCGGCGAGATCCCTGACGGATTCGGCGAGCTCGGGAACCTCACGACGCTGAACCTCATGAGCAACTTCCTCTCCGGCACGGTCCCGGCGACGATCGGCGAGCTTCCGAGCCTCGAAGTACTGCAGCTGTGGAACAACTCGCTCACCGGGAGGCTGCCGGAGTCCCTCGGGGCGAGCGGGCGGCTCGCCCGCCTCGACGTGTCGACCAACTCCCTTTCCGGGCCGATCCCGTCGGGTATCTGCGCCGGCAACCGTCTGCTCCGCCTCATCCTCTTCGCCAACAGATTCAACTCTACCATCCCGACGAGCCTCGCGAACTGCTCGTCGCTGTGGCGTGTCCGGCTCGAGTCGAACCGTTTCTCCGGCACGATTCCGGCCGGATTCGGCGCGGTTCAGAACCTGACGTACATGGACTTAAGCTCCAATGAGCTCACCGGTGGCATTCCATTCGATCTGGTTGCTTCCCCGAGCCTCGAATACCTCAACGTCTCCGGGAACCCGATCGGCGGCGCGCTACCGGACACGGCGTGGCTGGCACCAAAGCTGCAAGTCTTCGCGGCGAGCAAGTGCGCCCTGCACAGCGAGATGCCGCCGTTTGGCGCCTCCGGATGCGCAAACCTGTACAGGCTGGAGCTGGCCGGGAACGAGCTGAGCGGCGCGATCCCCAGCGACATCGGCAGGTGCAAGCGGCTGGTGAGCTTGAGGCTGCAGCACAACAACCTCAGCGGCGAGATCCCGGCGGTGCTCGCCGCGCTGCCGTCAGTCACCGAAGTCGACCTCTCCTGGAACGCGCTCACCGGCAGCGTGCCGGCCGGCTTCGGCAACTGCACCACGCTGGAAACCATCGATGTGTCATTCAACCAATTGACGCCGGCCGGGGCGCCATCTGGATCGCCGGATCCCAACGAGGGCGGTTCAGCGCGGCACACCGCGGCAATGTGGGTGTCTGCCGTGGCAGTGGCGTTGGCCGGGATGGTGGTGCTCGCGCTCACCGCGCGCTGGCTGCAGTGTCTGGAGGACGACTCGGCGGCATCGAGCGTCAGCGGTGCTGGAGGCGCGCGCCCCAACGTCGTCGTGGGGCCATGGCGCATGACCGCGTTTCAGAGGCTGAGCTTCACCGCCGATGACGTAGCGCGGTGCGTCGAGGGGAGCGACGGCATCATAGGCGCCGGGTCGTCGGGGACGGTGTACCGGGCGAAGATGCCGAACGGCGAGGTCATCGCCGTGAAGAAGCTGTGGCAAGCGCCGGCGCAAAAGGAGACAGCCTCAGATAACGCGCTGAAGCAGAGGTGCAGACAAGACGGTGTTGACGGCGACGAGAGGGTGCTCGCGGAGGTGGAGATGCTTGGTCACCTCCGCCACCGCAACATCGTCCGGCTGCTCGGGTGGTGCACCAACGGCGAGACGACGATGCTGCTATACGAGTACATGCCCAACGGCAGCCTCGACGAGCTCCTGCACGGCCCCGCGGCGGGCAAGACGCCGAAGGCGCGGCCCGGGTGGGACGCGCGGTACAGGATCGCCGTCGGCGTGGCGCAGGGCGTGAGCTACCTCCACCACGACTGCCTCCCCGCGGTGGCGCACCGCGACCTCAAGCCCAGCAACATCCTCCTCGACGCCGACATGGAGGCGCGCGTCGCCGACTTCGGCGTCGCCAAGGCTCTTCAGGGCGCCGCGCCCATGTCCGTCGTCGCCGGCTCCTGCGGGTACATCGCACCAGGTGAGCAGAGACTCGTGCATGCGTCGATCCATACTGATCATTGATCAATGTCGTCGTCGATCGCCGTCAACTGAAGTTTCTTGATCTTGTGTTTTCTCAGAGTACACGTACACCCTGCGTGTGGACGAGAAGAGCGACGTGTACAGCTACGGCGTGGTGCTGCTGGAGATTCTCACCGGACGGAGGTCGGTGGAGGCAGAGTACGGGGAGGGGAGCAACATCGTGGACTGGGCGAGGCGCAAGGTCGCCGGCGGCGGAGGTACTCTGAGCGACGTGACGGAACAGAGCATGAGCGAGTCGGCCCGGGAGGAGATGGCGCTGGTGCTCCGGGTTGCGCTGTTGTGCACGAGCCGGTGCCCGCAGGACCGGCCGTCGATGAGGGACGTGCTGTCCATGCTGCAGGAGGCCAGGCCCAAACCCAGCCGGAAGCCGGCGGCGAAGAAGCAAGTACCGTAGATGAAGATGGTGTGCCTCGTGGCTAACCAGTACCAATTAGTGCTAGTGTCATGTGTATTTTCTTCACTACTATCATGAACGAGCTTTAAGCGTTTGTATTGGAGTGTACTTACTGGCTTCCGAAAACTTGTGCTTTTAGTCTCTCTATAATATACTTATGCACCAAGTCAAATCATCTAAAAATCGAGTATAATCAAAATGAAGGATCCAGTTAACCAATCTCAGGACACCTAATTAAAGAGTTTTATGGTGTGACTGCAAACAAGTTGGCTGCTTTTTAATTCAGGTTTTGCTACTTCATTGCTTGTTTGCTGCTTTTTAATTCAGGTTTTGCTAGTTCTTAGCTAGCTGAGAATTAAGTTCGTACTTAGTCAAGTCCTACGTTGTTGGATTTGCTTCATAATTCATGCTAGTTATCAGTCGAGTGAGAAATAGTCGTACCTTTTTAATTCCTACCAGCTCACCGAAAACTAAAAAAAAAAAAGTTAATTTGGAAGAGAAAAAAACAAGTACAACTACACACTATAAAAACGTAGTTGCACAATTACAAAAAGGGCAATCAGCGTAGGTAAATTCATAGCAAAAAAATATATTTGATCAACTTCAATTCAAAAACAAAATCCAATATACAACTCAAAAAAGTTCGAATAAATACAATTAGATTCGTAAAAGAACAATTGCTCACTTTTAAAGTTAACAACCAGCGTTGAATAAATGTGCAAATGAAGAGCAAAGTAGTCCCTCCGATCCAAAGTACTCGTCGGAGGGAGTACCAGAATGAATTGGTTCCACCAAAAAGCTAGTAAACTAGTCTAGAGCGAATCCAAATGTTTTACAATATGAGGTTTGGTCGATTCAAAAGCTTTTCAGATAACTTCCAGAGGATTCCAGTTTTAATATTCTGTCCAGTCCGGTTTACAAGGTTCTGCACATATAACTAGATCGGTAATTTTACCAACATATTATAAGTTATATTACACTGAAGGTATACCATTAGAAAATATAACATCTGAAGTTTCCAACGATTTATATTTTTTGATATATATCTCGTATTATGTTGGTTAAATTGACGATCTAGGGATACTACAGACCTATAAACCTGACCAAAGGTGTACTTTTATGCATGTGTCTGACTTCTGCCTCCGTAGCGGCCGACGGGAGGGGTGAGGACCCCACAGTGACTGCTCCAGCATGTAGTAAGGGTTGGCCTAGTGTTTCCTTGAGGCGCCGTTTCTTTGGAAGAGACTGCGCCGCGTCAGAATAATTTGCCTCTGCTTTTCCTCCATCTCGGCGTCGCTTCAACCGGTGGCGTCGGGGGCAGATGGCTTGGTCGTCTCTGGATCCGGTGGTTGGCGTTCCACGCTCTCACGGGTGAACTGCAGTTGTGTGTGGAGCGTTGCAGTTGGGTACGTGCATGACAGTGTTGTGTGTGGAGCGCTGCAGTTGGGTACATGGATGACGGCACAGTGTTGTGTGTGGAGCGCTGCAGTTGGGTACATGGATGACGGCAGGTGGCGGTGTTTCTCTTCTTCGACTATGTCGGGTGAAGATGACGGCGTTGGGATTTGGTGACCACGGGGAAGATCCCCGGCCGAAGGGGCCACAAAGTCTCGGGTTCGTCGCTTGCGACACCCCGGTTCATCGGCTCGAAAAGCATCTTCAAATGCGATGGTGCTCTCCCAGATCTACCTATGGAGGCTATTCGCCTCTTTTTTCGACACTATCATGGTAGCGGCGAAGGATGATGGACGACGTTTTGGCAAGGCACAGATTTCTCCAAGGATGAAATTGTAATTTTACTTCTTGTGAGGTTCCTTGTGCAGAGTTGCTTGGCACGCACATTTGTCTCGTGTGGTGACCATATATTTGATCTCTGTAAAAGGATTGTCTAATGAATTATATGGTTATTTAAAAAAACACTTGTAGTTCATTCAACCAAACCAGGTGGGTGAATGCACAACTAATTGATGCTAGATTGGTATATTTGATTCCATCTTAATTTTTTATTGGGCTTCATGGTCATCTGTTGTTTGATTGACAATTCTATTTCTTCAGTTCAATCAAATGAACTAAATTTTCAAATACACATCGATCTTGGAAAGTTGCAACAAATCAAATGAATCGCACACAAAATTTCAATAACGAAGATCACAGAAGGATGCAACAAATAATATGAATAACATTCTGGTTAGTGCGATCAAGCAAATCAATAATAATAATAAAATGGCAGAAGCTGGTTGTAGACCACAGACCTCTTCAGATGCTACCTACTAGAAAGAGACATAAACTGACTCTTTCTGATTTTCACAAGATTCAATAGCATAAACTAGTATAATTATGTGTACATATTATTACCATTCAGTGAGTAACAATAAGCGCATCACAATCATCACCATAATAAGTGTGGGCTTTTGGCATGTCCCTTAAATGTCCAAGATAAATTTTGCAGAAACAAATGCACTATATATGTCAACATGATAAAATCCCATTCGATAAAGTCGGCAATAAAAGCTTAACAGCACACACAAACACCATGTGGCAGATAAACAAAAAAAACTGCGACTAATGTTTCAAAATGGAGCAGAAGTCCTCCAGGAATCAGAAGCGCCTAGACCAAAGCTTGATAATCCTGGCCAGGTGGCACAGTTGAGTTGTAAAAAGCTTACTGTAGATGCTGACCTCTAAATAGCTAATGGCTTGTGATATTAATTTCTGTTGGAGAGGTAATGTTCTCAAATAAGATCCTCACAATGACATGGACTCTTTTATCGCCTTGTGGACAGTTGATTTCAATTTTCTTAAGATTCTCACAATTGAATGGTGTTTCTGTTTGATTGCAGTCTGGATCTGTTACTGCAGCAGCATGCTGCTGATCGCTCTGAGAAGCTCCAACCTGACAAGAAAAACTTGTGCCTTTAGGTTCGTCAGCGAAAAACAATGATCTACAATGGAAAATGTAGAACTCACATCTGTAAGATGCAGGATAAGTTTCTGTATTTTAGGCGACCGCTGGAGCAAGTGGAGTAGCACCCTGCAGCCAGAGCCCAAGCACCATTCACCCAGCGATAAAGTTTTCAGGTTGCTGAATGTACCACACCTTAGCGCATCCCTTCCCACTACCTTTATTGCCTCCTGCCAGGAGACCGAAAATGTAATATTTGCAGAAACTGAACATAGCAAACATTGGAAAAATTCACGCAGGAAACTTACTTCATCATTGACAGTAAGAGACAGAGACCTCAAGCTGGTGGCATTTGAAAGAGCACTGAGAACATTGCAGTCAACATCAGAATCTTTGAAAGAGACTGTAGTAAGGCAAACTGAGGCAGTGTCCAACGATGACAAATTCAGGAAATATGGATTTCTATCAGGGATCTCCTTTATGTCTAACGAGACCAGATTTGGCATATCTATTACAAGATCCTCATAGCCCAAACATGCTACTGACCGATCATCAGAAGTGGTAACAGTCAATCTCTTAAGTTTGGCAGACGAAAGCATGACGATGTTAACAAAACAGCATATCAGTTCTAACTCTTCCAATTTCGGGCATCCGGAAAATAGCTTCTCGACGAACCAGTCATCAACCTCAAATTTACAAAGGTGCAACCTCTTCAGATTTGATGAGGTGAAGGCATTTGAAATGGTAAGAAGTTCGCCGTCATGAACTATGCCAAGAACCTGGGTGTTGCACCGAAGGGCATGGCAGACCCACGGACGGATTTGACAGTAATCCATTACATTGTCAGGATAAACGTTGCCAAAGATGATGCGGAGCCAGAACTTATCGAGTGATGTGCACCCACGGTCCAGAAGTAAATTGTCCAGAAACGTTTTGAGCTGCCACAAGATGCAAAACTGGTCCGAGTCGATGATGAGGCACCTCGCAGATACCCAGGTGGTTTGCCACCGCCTTGAGAGCACACATGTCTGCACAGTCTCCCGTGGCGTCAGGAAGGACATGATGTGGTGGAGCAGCTCGTCAGGGAGGGCGCTGATCCTGTCATCGGTACTGTCATGCCTCTTGGACCTGGACATACCTACGCTTGGATGTCGGTCGAGCAGGTGGTGTGTGCGGCTGCTGTGACCTGCAGACAACAAATAATCCCATGTAAGGGCAGCAATATGAGCCAAAACTGCAGCATCATACACCCAGGTCTAACAATCTGCATCCATTTGTTTAGGCTGCCAAGAAATGGCATCGCAGAATGGCACAACCCCAAAAAGAAACGATGAAAATCTGGGCCCCGTCTACAAAGGTTTGAGCAAGAGGAGCATGGATATAATGCACCAAATCACAGCAGCAGGTAGACAAGAGTTGCGGGAGTTGCAGAAGAGGTTAACCTGAAGGTAGATCGAGTAGCGGAAAGCAGGGAATGGGCAGATAGAATACCTCAGTTCCGATGGACCAGGGAGCTCACGGCCTCGCAGATGCGCAACTGACGTACGCCGCGCCGCCGGCGATTTGCCGCTCGCTGCTGCCGCCGCCGGGTGAGAGGAAGGAGCCGCTCTGCCGCCGCCGGGCTTTCTCGTCTCCCGTAAAGATGGGTTGGGCTGTTGGCCTGGGCCTCCCAGTTACTGCAAAAAAAATGAGACCCAACGCACTGAAAACGTAACTCTCGTACACTTGTACTAGCAAAAACAAATAGTACATCAGTTTTGTAAAATACAAATCAGTCGCGTAGATGTTGAGTTGAACTTATTCAGGTGCATATAATATAAAATATTTTTGTAATGGTTCTAATAATACTGATTTGATATTGTAGATGTTGATATTCTTTTATATGATTAGTGAAATTGGTAAAAGTTTTTATGTAACATATTTTAAAGGATGGAGTGGCATATTAATTTGTTTTATGTTGCATATGGTTTATTTTGTATGTAGAAACATGCTTGATGAATACATTTTGGTGACATTTTGCAATGAGTTTGCCCATATATAGCAAGGGTTGAGTTAATGCTTTGAAGGTGTTTTTACGTGTTGCATACCTTGATTTTAAGTGCATATATTGCAACTCACTGCCATGAAATTGTGTTCCGTGTTACATGGTTTCTCAACATGAATGACAAACATATATAAATATGTTGCCTACTATGATTTTTCTTACAATTAGGGGACATTCTGAAACCTACACCCTGAAGTCATCATTTAGTTTAGATTGGGTAGTTTGGAAAGCTTTTGATTATTTGCGGGACCAATATTTAATCGGGGCATAATTGATAAATCGATATAGCCACTCTAATTATGTTGGAATGGATTAACTTAAAAGGTTTGAGGATGCCATGAAGCTAGAGCAGGCAAAAGAGTGGTTTCATCTCCTTAAAATAAGATAATCTCACTTAGTTCTAGATTTTATCACCTGCCATTGAGACCTTTTTTTTTGGCACATACCCGTTATCTCAAGTTTTTGATCAAATGAATCCATTGACACAAACTATTCATGGGCGAAAAACTGAGTTGTTAGCAAAATAGCATGGACATGTCATGCAGGAGAGAGGCCTAGCAAAGAGCACCATAAGATGTGCGCTCATGCCAAGAAGGTGGACGGTGGAAGGCTCGGCAAGGTGAGGACAGGATGATATCTTAATTGTTGATACTCACTCCGTTCTTGAATACAAGGCCACTAAGAGCAAGTACAATAAGTCCTAGTCAGCTGGCTACAAGGACTAAAATAATATATTTGTGTCTAGTTGGAGGAGAGAGAATGTGAGTGGGCTCTTATGCAAGAACTAGCTCTAGCACGTGCTCCTAGGCAAGTTATCTCAATGAAAGGTGGGCCATCTATTGAGAAAGTAGTACATTCTTATAGCCAACTATTGTACTTGTTGGCTACAAATTAGCTATAGATGACATGGCATCTTCCTTATAGCCAACAACCGGCTATACTATTGGAGTTTCTCTAACACTAATCAAGAAAAATTGTTAGATTCGTACCTCGTAGGATGATGCCCATTAATGTGAATGTTGCATGTAACCATAGAGAAGGAGACAACACACGCAACACAAATAATTAACCCGAAAACAAGGACATTTTCATATAATTAATCGTGCAACTTATTAATTGGCTTACTTTTCTTGGTACCTGTATTATGAGTTTGTGGCCTTGTATACAAGAACGGAGGGAGTATAAGAAGTTAGTGTTATGTGTGATATTGCATGTGGTTGATTTGAGATGTCCAAAACATGTACTAAGTACACTTATGGATATCTTGCAATAATTTTGGGTGTATCTAGAGTTGTGTTCATGTTACAAATGTGATTTGTTCCATACCTTTATTTTAAGTCCACATATTGCAAGTCACTTGTCATACCGTGTTGCATGCAGTGAAATTTATGTTCAATGAATGCGTTTGAAACATTGCAATACTTTTTCATGTTTTATCCACATGCATTTGACAAAAAATATTACAACAATGTGGCTTATGTATTATAAATATTCGAACCTCAAAAAATGTATTATAAATATTCTGATTTTTTCTTAGCTTACCCAACGAACACCTAGCGCTCACTATGCTGATTTTTTCCTAGCCTACCCAACACACACCTAGCGCGTACTCCCTCTCATCCATATTAGAACAATACTAAATAAGTGACAACTAATATGGAACATAAAGGTATTTTTTTTTAGTTGAGACCTCATTCGATACTGGATATATTCCCTCCGTTTACATATAAGGCCACAAACTCACATTCGAGTACCAAGAAAACGCAACCAACTAATAAATGACAAGATTAATTATGTGGGAGTAGTCTCATGTTCTGGGCTAATTAAGTAAATTGCATGTGGTGCATTTTTCGCTGTGATTTCATGGAACTTTCGTATTAATAAGCATCATCATACGAGGTAAAAATCTAAACATTCCTCGATTAGTGTTAGTGGCCTTGCATATCGGCAAAATATATTTTTGATGGTGGCCTTACCCATAAAAAATGGAGGGAGCATAAATCTTTGAACAAGGTAAGATGAAGGGCAATGATTAAAGGTTTAGCATGCAACGAAGGTGGAGCTCGCAAACTGTGAATTCATCTTCTCAAAATAAAATCACCTCCTAACATTGTCCTATTTCTGATTGAAAAATCGAAATTGAGCATGTTTCAACTTTCAAGTCAGTCTTTTTTTCATAATATAAGACCTTCTGTATCCAAAGTAAAATAAGCCAGTAAGTTGACCATACAGTTGAATATCGCTTGTGCTCTAAAATGAAAATTACCGCTAATGTTTTTAGCAGAACATGATTTTAAACTGAGTGATCTGCCGAGTATACAGGAGAAGATCGCCCCATTTGTAAAATATGGAAAGACATCTCAACCAAACAATATGATTACCGTAGTAATTAAGAACACTGCCAAACACAACCTTAATATCAAGTTTCTCCACATACATCAATGGAAAAGTGAAATACTTATACAGAATCAGTTACAGGAACAATAGCGATAAAAACATACTGGCCTCATGGTCACGTCGAGAAAGGAACTCAGGGTCCCATGAACCATATGGTCAAAGGACAACAGAAACATTAAGAAGTCTTTCGACGTTGACTGGAGCTAACACTTGCCATCAGAAGCTCTAATCCACAGTAACAAGGCAAGAGTCGTGCACATCTTCCTACCTACAAGTGCAAGAAATAACAGGGAGTTTGTAATTGCCTTCAGTAGCACAACTAGTAAAGAAAATAAACATTGCCACTAAGGAATAAAGAAAGGCTTACTCCCAAGGTGTGTGCTGATCGATTACAATTTCCGGGGGAGAGATGGCATTGGCTAGTATGGCATTCACAATATTTTGTGCCCTTTTGTCACCCCGAGGACATCTGATTTTGACCTTCTTAAGATGTTCACAATTAAACGATATATTTGTTGCCTTGGACTCCAGGTTGTCCATTTGGTGAGGCAAACCAGAAGCTCCAACCTGACAAGAATCGAAGACATGTAAAACACGTTTATTAAGGACAAGCAAAAAAATCCAATGTGATATGAAAGAATACATCCTTGCCTGATGTATCCACACAGTAAGTTTCTCTAAGGCAGGCGAGCGTCGTAGAAAGTAGACCAGCGCATGGAGGTCAGTACCTACGCACCAGCCACCGAGAAACAAGGTTTTCAGGTTGTTGAATGTCTGGCACCTCCAGAGATCTCTTTTTAGTACCTTGCTTACCATGTCCTAAACAAGAAGAAAAATTGAAAAAAATAATTGCAAAGTAGAAGACAAATGTATGGAAAGGTGGGGATAGCAACTACACAGCATCACAACATGATGAATGGAAAAGGAGTCGTTGCAGAGTTAAAGAGAAGCATACATTGTGAAGCCCAAAATATAACTTCAACTTCGTAACATTTGACAGAGCACTGATAATGTTGCAGTTCACGGCAGAACTTGCGAAAGACTCTTCATCCAGGCGAAATGAAGCATTTACAACAGATGAGACATTCACAAGGCAAGGATTTAACAACGGAAGGTCCTCCAGATGCAGTGAAACAAGACTAGGTGTATCTATCACAAGGTCTTCAAAATCATCATGAACACAATCTTCACCATGGGGGGTATGTGAGATAAATGTTAGTTTCTTCAGGGTGCTAGAGGAGAATTTGGTGGCGAAAACACGGCAATCTACCATCGATAATTCTTCCAACACTGGACAGCCAGAAAAGAGCTTCTCAATGAAGAGGGCAGTGGTGGAAACACAACGAAGATTGAGTATTTTCAGATGCGAAGAAATGAAGAAAGAGTGGTCGAGATCAAATAACCCATGATATTCAAAAATCTGAAGCACACGAACATTGCTCCGAATGGCGTGGCAGACCCACAAGTTAGTTCTGGGATGGTTGAGGGAAACATCATCTCTCCAGCCGATGAGGCTAAAGCTGTAAAGAGGCACGAAACCACGGCGCAGTAGTATGTTGTCCATGAACCTCACGAATATCTTCTTGCTGGTGAATTGGCATATCTCAGTATTAAGGCACCGCAAACAGAGCCAAATGTAGCGCCACCTTGTTGACAAGACGCATGTCTGCACCGCTTCTCGTGCAGTCATGAAAGACATGATATGGTGGAGAATTTCATCAGGGAGGCTGCTGATCCTGTCACTGGTTATATCCTCAAAGCCCGTTGGTTTCATGTGTTTGTTGGACATGTTATCGTGCGACAAAAAAACTCTCGATCACCGGAGATTCACTTGAGTGGATGGTCAGAGCTAGCCCTGTGCACAAAAAATATCGAGTAACAAGTTAGCGAATTGTAGAAGTTTCAGCTGTTGAATTATTGAATACAATTAGTAATCTTGAAGCAACTCTTGCTAAGCTGTTATCATAGAGTTGCTACAGCTAGAACAATATGTTTTCCCTAAGAGTATCTCCACCAGTCTACCTAAACTCACTCATATCCCTATAAACTGTCACACTCCCCAAAACAACGAAAACGGTGTTCCAGTAGCCCCCCTAAACCACCCCCAAGCCCCGAAATTTTGGGGAATTCCTAAAACTACCACCCGACCCCCTCCAGAAACAAGGCCCTAAAACTAAAACCTATGCCCTCTTGCGCACGCGAGGGGAACCCTAACCATCAAGGCGGAAATTTCCCACCGCCATCCGTAGTCTGCCGCCGCCACCATGGTTTCGTTGCCAGGCAACTCTACCGTGCCATGGAGCGTCGGATTGCCTCCAAGGAGCATAGGGCAATGATGGCCGAGCATCGAGTGATGATGGAGGAGCACCCGATTGCCATTGATGATATAGGGTGATGAAGAACAAGCAAGAGAAGCATGATAAGAAGTTCATGTATATGAATCTAACCAAGCTTCGGTGGTGAGTGGCTACAGTGGTGGTGCCGGCTTCAGAGGAGGTGATGTTGGCGGTGACGGTGATGAAGATGGTGGCGGCACCGGCACAAGCTCCATGGGAGGCAACAATGACAACGATAGCTGCATTGCATGATCTTGTTTGGACTATGCCTTCTTGTTCTGAACTAATGCATTGTGGGCTGGTGATGTTTGAACTATGCACTTTGGGCTTATGTTATTGAACTATGCTACTCCCCTCCGGTTCAAAAATAGTGTGTAGATACATCCCTTTTTGGATAATTATTTTGAACCAGAGGGAGTACCAAAAAAATGTTTAATTGTGTTCATGTTAGTGTTATCATATCACATCTATTATTTGGTTTGTATTTGCAAATCAGTAGATGGATGAAGAAGAGCACAAACAGATTACAGGGATCCAGTTTAAGGGACTCTGCTGCACAAGGCCTCCCCTATATATCTCGAAATCTTTCTCTCTTCCCTCCCCATAACGCTTTTAAGGAGTCAAAAACTCAAAATATAGCAAAGCTGATGGAGATGCTCTAAGGACTAAAACTAAAATCCCCAAAATGCTCGACCCTCATGGAGCCATATGGATCCATGTTAAACTAGATCTGATGCATTAACAAAATCATTGCAGTGACCAAACTTCAACAAATTGCAGGCCACGCTAAACTGCTAAAGGGGCAATCCCTTTCTTCAGGCAAGCCCGTGCAAACTACAACCATTTCACAATCTGGCCTAAATTACCAGAAGAGCACCTAGATCTAAGATGGGGTCAGTCAACAAAGAAAGGGGACCCGCATATCGCAATGGGGAAGAGAACACTGATCTAATGGCGGCTGGCTCGTGCCATTCTCGGAACATTAAGCTGCGAGCCTAACAAGGAGAAGCACCTGGCCTGGGAACCGGGGGCTCAAATGAGTAGGTAGTACGGACCTGGGGCGTAACGATAGCTGCATTGCATGATCTTGTTTGGACTATGCCTTCTTGTTTTAAACTAATGCATTGTGGGCTGGTGATGTTTGAACTATGCACTTTGGGCTTATGTTATTGAACTATGCTACTCCCTCCGGTTCAAAATAGCATATAGATACATCCCTTACCAGAGGGAGTACCAAAAAATGTTTAATTGTGTTCATGTTAGTGTTATCATATCACATCTATTATTTGGTTTGTATTTGCAAAGCAGTAGATGGATGAAGAAGATCACAAATAGATTACAGGGATCCAGTTTAAGGGACTCTGCTGCACAAGGCCTCTCCCCTATATCTCAAAATCTTTCTCTCTCCCCTCCCCATAACGCTTTTAAGGAGTCAAAAACTCAAAATATGGAAAGTTGATGGAGATGCTCTAAGGACTAAAACTAAAATCCCCAAAATGCTCGACTCTCATGGAGCCATATGGATCCATGTTAAAATGGATCTGATATTCTCGCAAAAAAAAAAAAAAAAATGGATCTGATACATTAACAAAAGCATTGCAGTAACCAAACTAATATAACCAATCGCAGGCTACGCTAAACTGCTAAAGGGGCAATCCCTTTCTTCAGGCAAGCCCATGCAAACTAGAACCATTTCACAATCTGGCCTAAATTGCCAG
Organism: Lolium rigidum; assembly: GCF_022539505.1. Lineage (NCBI taxonomy): Eukaryota > Viridiplantae > Streptophyta > Magnoliopsida > Poales > Poaceae > Lolium > Lolium rigidum. The sequence continues at coordinate 189,569,667 of NC_061508.1, forward strand.
AAGAGCACCTAGATCTAAGATGGGGCCGGTCAACAAAGAAAGGGGACTCGCATACCGCAATGGGGAAGAGAACACTGATCTAATGCCGGCTGGCTCGTGCCATTCTCGGAACATTACGCTGCAACCCTAACAAGGAGGAGCACCTGACCTGGGAACCGGAGGGGCTCAGAAGAGCAGTACTACGGACGTGGTGCGTAGCGATGCTTCGGGCGGCGCGCGCTATAGATGAGGCGGCGGAGGCTCCGGGTGTCAGTGTCGTCGGCCGGCGAGACGTGTGGTGGAGGCCGGTGGCTGCGAGAGCCTGCAGCCCACACTTGCACTGCACACAGAGTCACAGACGCTCCCGGGTATCAGCAAGACAGCAATACAGCGGTGCACCGCCGGACCGCCCAATCGTATTGTGCGGCTCTGATCGACGGCTCGTAGGGAATATAACTTGGGCCATCAGCTCCTCTCTCCTCTGCTTGGGCTCGAATGCTCGTTAGCCCACCAGGTCAGACGTGTTTACAGCATTTTTCCTTCGGATTAAAGAGCGTAACTTTCCCCTGCAAAAAAAAAAAGAGAATAACCTAAAATGGCAGGTTGATGTGCTATCCGTTAATACACCCTACAAAGAAGGTGCTGCCGCTGCTGCCTCTCACTAGTGACTAGAAGCAAAGAAGCAAATGAGAAATTGTTACAAGCACACACTTGTGAATTGTGATAGTGAGGATGATGCTAATGCTGACTTGGTATAATTCTCTAGCGATGTAGCTTTGTGTGATCAAGTCAAAGTCCGATAAATTTGGGAAAAGTTGCTTCAAGTAACCCAACCCAATCAAGGGACCCATCAGAAGATGACCATCCAAACACTCCGCTCAGCCATACTAGCGACAAATACTAGTCCATGTTCAGTCATCTCACACCAACAAAACTAAAAACTAAACTCTACACATCACAATCCTCATCACATGAGGGATCATCAAACAAACCCCAAATCAATCCACACTCTATATCTCCTCTTCTTCGTCTTCGAACGGGTCTCTCTCCGGGAAGTCGCCGACCTGCAAACAAAGACCACTGCGGTGTAAAATTCCTCATGTACAGAAAATAATAAATATGCTAGGTAAGTATTCGGATTGGTGCTATCCAACTTCCAATAAATCAATTCATTCAAATGTCCCAATCTAGCAAGTCCGGCTGTACAATAATACATCCACCGTAACACAAAGCCACCTACTGACCTACAGGATACCAGGTTCTAAGAATTGTAAGGCCAACCAGGTATCCAGCAAGGAACAATACCTTTACTTTCTCTGGCCTCACAATTGCCCCATGCCCTTGAGGACACTCAAAGAACCGGACGCCTTTCACCCTACATGTTCCAACAGGTCGGAGAAAATGTCAGCAAGAGGTATTTCTTCAATTCAAAGATTCAAATATGTATCCCTGTGATGGTTTGAAAATGAACATACATGCCATCGTGTTTTCCGAGTGGCTCGTCATACTGCACACCGACCCAGAATCCGCGTCCGAGAGCTTCAGCTTTGCCAACGAATTTCACGGTACCCCTCTTGGCACCTGGCTCAACCTCGCATCTGTCTCCCACCTATTATGAAGTAGATTTTAATCTTCAGTCATGAAGTATTGCAGTCCAGGTTTCATTACATGCTACTGCTAGAAAGAAAGCTCGGTGCCAATATTGAATATTCCAGATTGTTCCTTTCAATAGCAAAGGACGAATATTTACTACACGCACATGCCTCTGATGGCAGAGTACCCCGTTAATAGTAAGCATAAGTCATCAATTATCTTGGTCCAATTTCGTCCTCCATGTCAACCCACACTGTTGGATAGTCATACTTAGTGAGTGGAGTTGCTATTGTTCTTTGTCGAAACTGCTAGTCAAACCAGGGAGCTACTAGAAGGCAATATACACTTCAAATAGCTGATACAGTTGGCAATAATCAAGGACGATGAAGACCACATAAGGATGTCCAAATACTCCTTTAAAGTTAATAGAATGCATATGAAAAGAGAAATCAAGCTCATTTGGTCACAGATTCATACGTACTAATCAGGATTATTTCTACATGAAGATATTATCGCAGCCAATATGCTAGCTGGCAAACTGCACATATTTCAACATAGTATTATCAACTAGTATATCCATAAGGCTGCTATACCAGATACAATATGGAAAGACAGTACCTCCACTAGTGCTGGGGTGCTAAATTGCCGATACTCAGCAGGCTAAACTAGAAAATCTTGTTTTGGAAAAATTCGGTGTATGCAAGGTAGGAAACTGAGATTGTTGGGCCTTGAAGCAGATTATGGCAATATTCCATTCCATAGTGTGTGCCAAAACTTAAACTAATGCACATGTATAAAGCAAATTAACTGACCTTGATATTGGCACACAATTCCTCCATCTGATTGTCTGACTGCTAAGGAGGACAAGAAATGGGGTAAGCAAAGCAGGCTGAAGAAGGGAACAGAGTAGTCCAGAACATGAGCAACTTACTTGTTTATCATCCGATACAGGGTTTTTCGATACCATCTTTTCTTTGAACTTTCGAAAGTTTGCTGCACAAAGGTGAAGATGCTATCATGGAGTCTACTCCAAATGATATCAGAGAGCGTGTCACCATATCCATACATTTCATATGAGTCTGCAATGACCCATACTTATTTTGGGCTAAATAACTAATTTTTTACATCATGTCCCTACTATAACGACGATAAGTTTCCTTTTTAGGCCGTTCACGACTTGTTTGCTACATAAGTTAGAACTACAACAGGTCTCTAAGCATTTGCAAGGAATGTAGTGAATTGCAAAGAATACACTTACTGCCGAGCTTGTCATATGCTTCATCGGATATCGTATACTTCTCGACGAGCGAAGTGTCTTCCAACCAGCCACCGGAGGTCACCGACGAGGGATCGAGATCAACGATGTGCAGCCGGTACCTTGAGAGCACACCATCATCAGATCAAGAAGCAGCATGTAGCAAGAGGAGATGCGAGTGGGGAGCGGAGGGACGCACCCGTCGTAGGGCGAGTATGCGGCGAGGGGCGCGGCGTCGCGGTCGAGGTCGGCGACCCTGGCGCCGGTCTCGTCGCGGAGCTCGAGGCGCATGGAGGCCACGGAGGTGCCGGTCTTCTTCCAGAGCTTCTCCTTGAGCGCCTCGACGGTGGTCTGAGATCCGCGCGGCCATTAGCGACAAGCGTCCGCGATAAGATCCAGGCGGATGCGATAGGTTCAGGTGGTACCTGCTGGGAGACGCGGACGTCGGAGGAGAAGCTTGTGAGGTTGGAGTGCGAGACGATCAGCGTGACGCTGTCGTCCGCCGGCAGCTGCAGCTTCGACGCCATTGCGCTGTGCTGGTGCTGTGGCGGTGGTCGGAGTAGGAGTAGGAGTAGGAGGGGAGCCGCCGCCGGCAATCCGTGCGAGTAATGGGGGCTCTACAGCTGGCGATTTTGACGAAAATAACCCTTTGGGCGAAGAACATCATGAAATGATCCTCTGCCAAACTATTTTACCGGACTAACACTTTTATGTGGCGTCCTTGCTATCAATGGCACACTTGTCTGTGTGGCGCTCATGCGCACGGTACCACACATCCAGACCGATGTGGCGCGGACGACGCTGCGCGCCGTTGACCAGCCGACATGGCAGGATGTGTGGTGGCGCCGCTTATGTGTGGCAGCCCGAGCCACCTAGCCCGACCCAGCCACACCCCCCCCCCCCCCACCCACCCAAATCTTCTTCCTCCCCTCCTCCAACCAGTCACTCCACCTCTCTTCCCCACCCAAATCACTCTCAAATCTTGGTGGATTTCGTTGGATCTGTCCGTGGAGATCGTTCCCAACTCATTCCTTGAGGTAATCTCCTCTGTTCCCCTTCTTTTCATCCAATAAATTGATGGATTTGGTTGGATTTAGATGTGAAACCCTAAGTTGATTTGGCAAGTGAAGTTGATGGATTTAGAATCTTAGGGTTTGTTGAAGTAGGACAAGTGGTAGGGGTAGGTTGTATGGGTAGAAACCCTAGGTTGATTTGTTTTGACTATGGCTAACTAATGAACGCATGTATGTATGTGTTGTTCACATTATGCTAGGTGGATGGAAAGAATTGTTCATGTTCATCATGTGGACAAGGATGCTTTTTTGAAGGGAAACCTAGAGCCGGACCCGGAAGAGGTTGACTTGGTGTTTGACCGTAGCCCTAGTTTTTCCGAGGTGGTAGCACAAGTGAGGATTGACTTGAATTGGAATGAGCGAAATAATGGTGTTGAGCTAGAGGGGATACATAATGTGGGGTTTGAAATGCACACCCGTTGGAAGACAATGCGTATCAACTCCGAGCAACGTTGATCCGTTTACAAGGAGATGATGGCGGAGTCACAAGACAAGGCTCTTGAGTTGTTTGTGGTTGATGCTCATTTCGAGCTTGACCTTAACCGCCGCTCCTCCCCCGTTGATGCTAGAAGTCCACCACCCATGAGCCAAGAAGAAGCCACCGAATATCCATTGTCCAAGATGCATCGTTGGAGAAGGAGTATGACGAGCATGACGATGGTGATAATGGTTTCGAGATAAATTACAACAATGTCGGTGATTTGGATGCATATTTGATGCAAGAGGACATGGACCACTCCATTCCTTATTCCCGATGTTATGCCTCAGACTCGGATGATGATGGACCCGATGAAGAAGTTGATGCGGATGGCTTGACATCTAAGGACGCTGAAAGAGCCGACATCTTCAAGAAGGTAACCGGACGGGATATTCAGATACCACTGTTCTGTGATGTTAGTCTTGCGGATGGAGCCGTGGTTGATGGTGGCAAAAGTTTACTTCTTGGAGCTAGGCCAATTTCCAAGAGAGATGTGGATGCCAGGACGAATATGATCTTTAAAGGGCTCACGTTTGATACCTTCTTGGAATTGAAGGTATGGATGAAGGAGTTCTCGATTAAGCATCATCGCCCTTACACCGTTGTTCACTCGGACTTGAACACACGGTACACGCTAAAATGTGAAGATAGTAGGTGTGATGGGATTCGTAGCATAGAAAACAAAAAAATTCCTACCGCAAAAACGAATAACAAGCCAAGATCTAATCTAGTAGATGGTAGCAACGAGATGTATGTGAGACGAACCCTCGAAGATTTCAAAGCCTACGAGATTAGATCTCGTGGTTGATGTAGTCGATCACTTGCCGCTTTCAAAAGCGCGTAGAAGATCGTGACGGTGCCACAATCGGGCAGCACCTCCGCACTCGGTCACACGTACGATGTTGATGACGACGTCCTTCTCCCCGTTCCAGCGGGCAGCGGATGTAGTATATCCTCCCCGGAATCTCGCCAGAACGACGGCGTGGTGACGGTGTCGAGGGTACTCCTCGGCAATGCCCTCCGATTGGGGCTTAGGGTTGATGGAATCCTGTAGGCTGACACGAGACATCGGTGAACAGACAAGCGGGGAGAGTGATTTACCCAGGTTCGGGGCCCTCGATGAGGTAAAACCCTTACGTCCTGCCTGTCTGATCTTGATTATGGGAATATTAGGTTACAATGGGGTGCCGAAGGTTTCGGCTATGATCTCGTCGAGAGGCTAAGTGCTACGGCGACCTATCTCTAGACTTCTGGTGGCTAAAGTTGCTAAGATTGATTGTGTCCCTCGGCAGCCCCTCTCCTGGCCTTTATATAGGAGGCCAGGTCTCAAGAGATCTATCCGGGTACGACTAGTTTTACAAAAGGTCTAGCTCTAAACTTTCCTTGTTCGGCTTCCCTCTTGTCTTGTTCTTCAAGGGATCTTCTCCTGCACCGTCCTAGTGGCCCACCCTGTCGTCGAGTATCTTCATGGGCCTCCAGTTGGGCCGCACAGGATAGGGCAATATCGATTACCCGAAGGGTAATGCCCACGTCAGTAGTCCCCGAGTGTCTAGCCGAAGATTTTTCGGGTAGAGACTAAAGCATGCATCCACCTAATGATCTTCTCCTTGGTTGTTCTTGTCCATCTTGTAACAGCATCATCTTCTTCCATCGGGTGCGCGTCCAGCGCTCCCGATGGGAGTAGCCCCCGAGTCTAGGTACGGATGTTTGCAATCCGTGCGTAGACTCAAGTTGCGCCACTCGACGTCTTCTTCTGCCGAAGTTTTCTGCAAGTCTTCATGGGTCATCCGATAAGTTTGCGCCAGGGCTCGTATTCTTCAGTAAGGTTTCAACACGTAAGGGATAACGAGTAACGCGCCCAGCTTTGCTGGTTAACTACCAATGGCAAAACAACGTTACCCTACACAGAATCAAGTCCCCGGGCATGATACTAGAGTGCAAAAAAGTTTTATCGGGTGCGTGCCCAACGCTCCCGATGGGAGTAGCCCCCGAGTCTAGGCACGCTTGCGGCCGGGTGCAGACTCGAGCTGAACATTCCATCCTTTTCTTCAAATATTTCTTCACAGGGGTAACTTCGAGGTCACATTTTATCGGGTACGCGCTCAGCGCTCCCGATGGGAGTAGCCCCCGAGTCTAGGTACGGATGTTTGTAATCCGTGCGTAGACTCAAGTCCACCATACGATACTCTTTCATTTTTTGTCGACTGCTTCCGACGGTTTTCACGACGTCACTGATGACGTTTTCTGACTGACAAGACATGACCCGTTGGGCCCATCCTTCTTCTGCGTGGCTCTGTTTTTAAGAAATATCCACTATTCTCGTACGGTTACCAAGGCGCTTCCTCGATTTCCGCTATCAATGATGAAAAGAGGGCCCTTTTAATGAACTGGAAACAATGACACGTGCCCACGCGGTCCTCAAGTCCCCCAATACTTAAAATCTCTCAGAGCGAAATCCCCAGTATTCTCTCACATCACCGTAGCATCCTCTTTTCCTTCTTCCACCTTCTCCTCTCATAACTGCTGCGCCGCCACCGCCGTTTTTAGATTTTCTCCAGATCCAACGATGGTGAAGAAGAAGAACCCCGTCGCCACCGCCAGTTCCATGAGCGGCGGGGCCGCCGCCAAGGCCTCTTCAAATCTTCCGAAGAGAAGCGCTCCAGACGCTCCCCCCCCAATGCCGCCGGCACCGTCAAGCTCCGCGGCTGGGACCAATCCCGGAGATTGGCTGGCGTCCTCCATCACGAAGCGTGATGAAAAGAGGGCTCGAAGCCTTGGTCTAATCTCCTCCGACGAGGGGAATGTAATTCTTCCAGGTGCGATCTCTCGGCCTAATCCTCCTGCCGGTTTTACCGTGATGTTCTTGTCGTTCTTGTATCGAGGTCTCTCGCTTCCTGCCCACAAGTTCCTTCACCACCTTCTGCGGTCTTACGAAATCCAACTGTGGCAACTTACCCCCGACTCAATTCTTCACCTTGCTGTGTTCATCACCCTTTGCGAAGCGTTTTTGGGCATCGAGCCTCACTTTGGGTTGTGGAAGAAAATCTTCTTCGTAAAGAGATACAACAGTAGTAACGGACCCTTCGTCATTGGGGGAGTGGGGTTTGTTGTCCGTTCAGAAGTTAATTATTTCAACTTTCCAATGAGAGAATATGTGCAAGGATGGAGACTGAAGTGGTTCTATATTAAGGATTCTTCAACAACCGAATCCCAGTTTCCTCGTTTTGCCGACGTTCTCGAAGCCAAGCCTAAGTACTCTTGGAAGAACACCCTTTTTCTTGACGAAAGAACAGCAGCCGACGAATTATTTGTCAAATTTCTTCAGATCAAAGAAGCCGATGGTCAGACTATGATTGGCACAGAGGTAGCTGCCGTGTTCCTAAAACGTCGGGTCCAGCCAGTCATGGCCATGGTTCACCCGATGTGGTTATATTCGGGTCTGAAGGACGAGACTAGAATAAACGTTGCTGAACTATCGGAAAAGGAGCTGCTTGACGAAGTTCGACGCCTTACTCTCTTTAGCCAAGAAGATTCAATTCCGCTGATACCCTCTCATCCACCTTTTGATGCTGATCATCCGCCGATAGAGGTAAGTTTTTCTTCTCATGCTCTTATTACTCTATTCTCCCTCATCAACACCACTATCATTGTTCTTACATGTTTTTCTTCGGCAGACCCTCATAGCTTCTGGAAACTTGTGTGACCTGCCGAATGATACTTCCGAAGGGGGAGGTTCCTCAACCCCTGACAAATTTCATACTGTTGAAAACACAAGCTCAAAGGACGAACATGACGATCTGATGGACTCTGAAGCTGCCTTTACCAATCCTCCTCCCCCAGCCAACGATACTTGCGATACAGCGGGATCAGTGCGTGATGACGAAGCTGATCATGATACCTTTGTTAATGCAGCTGTGGAGGCGGCCAAAGCTTCGCTTGTGAAGAGATCGACCGGCGGCTTTGCCGATGAAGACGATCTCTTCGAGCTGTAAGTGCTTACTTCTTGGCCCAGGATTCGTGTTTCGCTTTTACCATTCACATTTCTTTCTTAATTCTTATCAATTTTCTTCCTTGTAGTGACGAAGGACTCATCGAGCCTCCGTCTAAGAAGGCCAAATCTGGTGCCGCTCCACCGACTGTTGCAGCTTCCGAAGCTTCGGCTCCTACTGCAGCCCCCGCAGCCCAAATATCGACTTCTTCCTCCCTTTCCAGGGGAAAAGATATTCCTTCGACTGCTGCTGCCACAACTCCTCTTTCGGGGAAACCTGTAAGTCTTCTTTGGTCGCAACGCAAATTTTCCTGAATGTGCTTTTGACTAACAATCCTTCAAATATCTATTTTTCCCTTTTCTCAAGGATCTCCGAGCTGTCATATCTTCTTTAGAGACCTTCGCCTTTCAATTCACCTCCCTGGAAGCGGACAAGGCTCGATTACAAAAGGAGGTCAAGTCTTTTTCCTCGAAGTTGGAAGGTGCAATAAAAATAGCTGCCGGAGCCCGTCAAGAAGTCGACTCCCTGAAGGAGGAACTCGAGGGGCTGAAGGAGAAGCTGAAGGTCGAAGAAGCATCCAGGCTGGCCGCTGAAGCTTGGGTGGCTGAAAAGGATGATCTTCTTCGCCAATCTTCCTTGGATTTGCTCAGTAATTCCCTTTCTGCTTCCCTGTTGATTATTGCTTTGCGAATCCAGTCCTTTGTTTAGTAAACTCTTTCCCGTTTCGTTCTTCGCAGAGGCCACCGATATCCCTGCCGATGCTTTGGATAAGCTTCCAAACAATTCTCCAGCAAACGGTGTGTCGATGATTCTTGCTTCACATCATCTTACACAGGACCTCCTCGAGAAGGGCAAGGGAGCCATGACACGGATGCACTCGATGATCTTCCCCAAGATTAGTCAAGACAAGACTTTGGGGCAGCTAATCAATGCTTTCGCCGTCAACACCAAGGAGGTTATCGTGGTATTCAAACGTACTTCGCGTACCTATGGTGCCCTCTTAGCCTTCCAACTCATGATGGGTCATGGCTTCAAGGCCGATATTGAGGAGATGTCTAAGGAGCTGCCGAAAGAGCGAGATGGGCAGTTTGTCGACCTGGGCGTTTTTAAAACCTCAGCTCTTAAGTGTGCACGCCAACTCCTTGAGCTGGTTTCGGCAAAGAAATCATCAGTTGGCCCAAGTTTGTCGAACCAGACCCAAGCCCCTTGATTCTTGTAACAGACTTCTTTTTAGCTTGATTTGAAATAGTGTCCTGTCGTAAGACTTGTGGTTGTAATAAATTCCATGCTGGCAATGTTGCCAGTGTACTCTTATTATGACATTTTTACTTGCACCCTCCCGATGGGAGTAGCTTCCAATGCTGAAGCGATACGATTCATCATATCCTTTGACGTTGTTTGCAGGTTTTCCCCATGCCTTCGTTTGTCGACGATTCTTCGGGTGTTGTTTCTGAAAGTGATCGACTCCAGCGTATGAAGGATCGGATCGCGCAGATGGAGAAGGATTTGCGCAACACCTATGCCTTGGCCGCCATTATCAAAAAGAAGAGCGAGATTGCGGCTGACGTAGAGCGCTATTCTCTTATCGAACCGCATAAGGCCACCGAAAGTTTAAACTCGTAAGCTTCACGATCCTTTTGCCCATTATTTTTCGTCAAAATGCATCATCCGAACTTCGCTTGATTCCTTTGCTAGTCATAGCTCCGAACCGTGTCTGAAGAGAACAAACGGATCCACGAGCATGTGAACGCATTGACCCGGCTATCATCGGCGGATGAGGTTTTCCGGAGAGAGCACTCGAAAGCTTCGGTCGTCGCGAAGTTCCAAGATCGGGTCCAACAAGTCCACCGCTTCTTCGACAAGTGCTACAAAGGGCTAAGAGTAATATGGAAGACGATGTTCCCTTTGAACGCGGTCCCTCCCACGCTGTTGACTTTAATGTCGGAGTTTAGCAACACCAAGAAGATTCGAGACTTGGTGCGAGCTCAAGTTTTTGCAGGAGCCAGATTTACACTTGCCCTCGTCCTTGCGCGTTATCCTTCGGCAAACCTGCTGACCATTGCTAATGCGGTTGGTAGTTTGGAGCCGCTGTACCCGAAGGTAGTATTGCCTGCCAATATAATTGTCGACAGGCTTGAGGAGGATTCGAAGACACCTGAGGAAAAAGAAACTCTGCAAGAGTAATTCAGGATCATGCTCTTATTGTAAATAGATAATTTGTCTATTACATCCAAGGTTTTGGATTGCAAAGTTTAAACTATTTTTTCGGTAGGTGCATATATATATGCATCTTTTACCATGTTAATGCCGTTGGCAAATTTTGGGAGGAGCAAATCTTAATTACTCGTTTAAGCGTATGTGTATGTGTGTTCGTTGGTCAGCAAATTATTTGAGTGATCAGCTCGTGTTGCGGGTCTTGCTAAACCCGTTGTATGTGCAACTTTGCTTTCAACCGATGCATGTCCTGACAGCAGCTCCCGAATATATCGGTAGCACTAGCTCTGCCGATGACTCCGTCGTTCCTTGATGCTTCCATAGGTGAAGTATCGAACGTGGGTCGTTTTATATACGTATTTCCAGACTCTTGCTATTTACGGCACTCTTAGAGGCATCTATAGCAGCGGGAAAGAGCAGTGTCCTTGTTGGTTTTGCATCCTTTAGCACTTGTAGTTTCAGAGGCTTTTTCGGAGCACAATCTTTTGCCGCGTACTTCGTCGCACCAATGTTCGCTGAGGGGCGCAAGCAAGGTTTATGATGATGTGGTTCGGGTGCTCCGAATTACTGCATGCTTTTCAAGGAATCAAAACTTAATGATGTAGCCCCGCTCACCGACGACACTACATCAAGACCAACTAGTCCCCCAAGTGGACCGATGACTCGGGCTCGAGTTAAAGCGCTACATGATAAGATGAACTCGCTCCTCACCACCCTTGATCTTGATACCCCTTTGGATGGAATGCTACCTCATGCCGATGTGCTATGTGTCATTAGGTACAAGGTGCATCAAGACACCGGAGAGGAGGACAAGCCATGGTCGAGGGAAGGAGAGGAGCCTCAAGTCATGAAGATGAACACGAAGCTAGACCCGATGTCACGCGAAGCGCTTGAAGGAAGAGAAGACGCCGGCCGGTCCAGGACCCGGTCTGACCGGACGCATGACCGGGCCGCCCGGTCACAGACCCGGTCAACCGGCCGCCAACCGGATTTCCCTCAAGCTCGTACCGGGCACCAACCGGACGGAAACTTGCGAGGTTTCCGGTTGGCGACCGGTCGACCGGACCCGAGACCGGACCACCCGGTCACGAGGCCCGGTCCGACCGGCCCCGGGACCGGATCCGACGAGGAGACCCCACCAAACTGCTTAAGTTATCCTGTTTTGTACCTTTTTCACCTTGCTGGCTGTGTATGCCTATATAAGGACCTGGAACCCCTCCCTTACCCCTTAGACATATTTTGAGCTTAAACCAACTTTGAGCTTAGTATCCCTAGGGTTAGCATCCTTCTTGGACAAGCATCCCTCTGTAATCAAGGCCATCCTTGTTGTTGACTTGATATTGCTAAGTGGGATTCTAGTGCAAGTCACTCTCTCTCTCTTACCAATCTCTTTTCTCCAACACCAATCTCTCACCGGGAATTCTGCCGCGAGCCTCTTCCTTGGTGATTCTATTGGCGTGGTCCATCGAGCCACGGGGGTAAGTATCGGGTGTATCGGGTTGGTGTGCGTGCGTGAGTACCGGCGTTCTTCGTGTTCTTCGCGTTCCTCTCGCTCTCCCACCTCTTCCCCTCGATCCTTGGGTCAAATCGCGAGATCGGGCCAACCCCTAGATCTCAGATCTCATCATATGGTATCAGCAGCTCTTGGTTACCGCGATTTTGACCCTCCACCCACCCGATTTCGTTTCTAGAAAATTTTCCAAAAAATCCCCAAAAATAGCCCCAAATAGCCTTTTGACCGATCTGTGATTTGGTTGCGTTTTGAGTGGTTTTGGTCCGTGGATTTGGTGTTGATGTGCTTGATCTACTACTTCCCCAACTTTTAGCCTCCAATTCCATCGTTTTCCCGTCGATTTGCTCTTTTGGTTTTGGTTTGGGGAAGAACAGGAGAGAGAAAACGCGAAACCCGGTTGAGAATCCGGTCAACCGGCCCCCAGACCGGCCGCTCCGGCGCAGAACCCGGTCAACCGGCCGCCAACCGGACCATCCGGTCCAGAGCCCGGTCCAACCGGATCCCCGACCGGGCGCAGCTCCGCGCCCCTCCGACCTCGTCTTCGGCTACCACCACCACCACCACCACCACCACCATCATCGCAGGTATAACTTGCAGTTTTCCCTTGTAGCCCTCTTCCTTTTGCGATCTATCCTATCGAGCATTTCTTATCTAGTGTTGCGAGACATTGCACGTGACCCCGATTGTGAGGTGTGTGTGTAGTGTGGAGTAAAGCTTCTAAGCAAACACTCGTGTGGCAAGATAGCAAAAGCGAGCTAACGCTAACATAGTGCGAGAAAAGCCGCAAAAACACAAAAAGAGTGCAAAGAGCACCATCCATACAAAAGAGTACAAGTGCCACCATAGATACAACGAGTGCAAGTGTCACCATATACAAAAGAGTTACAAGCTTTTAAGCAAAAAGAGAGAAGAGAAGAGAGGTCACGTGTGAATCTAGTTGTCTCTCCATTTGCAACCAAAGCTTTGACTCTCCTTGTGTTAGTGTGACACCGAGCATCCGTACATACACTTTTCCGCTCACTTTTGGTTGCACTAACCCCGCTTATCCCGTGTGTGTGTTCCACAACTTTTCCGTGTTTCTAGTGATCTTCACATTGACATTTGGATTTTTGGACCTCACCCACTTTTGACAACATACTTGATCTCGGATTTTGTCTTTTGGCTTTTCACCATACCCTCCTAACACCATATTTGCTAGCTTTTGCGTGTGGTTTTGCGTGTGTCCCGATACACTTGATCTTGCTTTTGACTTGGTGGATTACCTCAATACTATCTTACCTCGGTAAGAGTGCGAGGTAGTCTCCTTCCACTAACATTCACAACATAGTCCTTGTCTTTACATCATGGATAGGAGCGGAGATGATGCAAGGGATGGAGAAGTCCTCCGCAACACCGAGAGGTTGGCTACTCAACACAACTTATGGACGCAACGCCAAGAGTTCAAGGAGCAACTCACACTCTTCGAGACACACATCGACGAGCAATACGACGAAGTGGCACACAACTTCTCCGTTGTGAACCAAGACTTGGCTCTCCTTCGCGAAGCTACGGACAACTTGAATGGCCAAATGGCGGCCAATGATGCGAATATGGAGCAGCGCATGGATAGCCTCGAGCGCGCCATCACCAACTTGGGTCGTCATCACCGACACCGCTCTACTTCATCATCATCAAGCTCGTCACAAGATTACTACTCTCATGGTCGCCGTTCGTCCTCAAGCTCCTCCTCAAGGCATGAAGACCATCATCGACCTCATCGCCCACATGCTCGTCATGAAGACTCTCGCTCCAACTCTAGGCGAGGAGAAATCCATCGCCATGCTCGTCCACAAGAACGACCTCCACAAGATCGTCCTCAACCGGATCGCCATGCCCACCATGGGCGTGACGACCATCCCCACGACAACGTCTTCCACAACATGGAGCCACATGGTGATGCTCAAGGCCATGGACATCAAGACCAACCGAGGCGTGATCTCCGCAATCATCCTCGCCATGACCAACGTGGAAGAGGAGACCAGCAACATGATCAAGATGAGAGGGCCATCCTTGGGCGTCGTCAACCACCTCGTCAAGATCTTCAACAACATCATCATCGTGAACAAAGTGAAGCTAGTGTCCAACTTCAACGCCAACCCAATGCTATGGTTGGTCGCGGAAGACCTCCTATACCACCTCAAGCCGCAAGAGATGAAGGCATCCGTCCTCGCCGAAGAAACTTGGAGGATGAAGAGAACATGTTTGGAAGGCTCAAGTTCACCATGCCCAAGTTCAAGGGTGAAGAAGATGCCGATATGATGAGATCTGAGATCTAGGAGTTGGCCCGATCTCGCGATTTGACCCAAGGATCGAGGGGAAGAGGTGGGAGAGCTAGAGGAACGCGAAGAACACGAAGAACGTCGGTACTCACGCACGCACACCAACCCGATACACCCGATACTTACCCCCGTGGCTCGATGGACCACGCCAATAGAATCACCAAGGAAGAGGCTCACGGCAGAATTCCCGGTGAGAGATTGGTGTTGGAGAAAAGAGATTGGTAAGAGAGAGAGAGTGACTTGCACTAGAATCTCACTTAGCAATATCAAGTCAACAACAAGGATGGCCTTGATTACAGAGGGATGCTTGTCCAAGAAGGATGCTAACCCTAGGGAGACTAAGCTCAAAGTTGGTTTAAGCTCAAAATATGTCTAAGGGGTAAGGGAGGGGTTCCAGGTCCTTATATAGGCATACACAGCCAGCAAGGCGAAAAAGGTACAAAACAGGATAACTTAAGCAGTTTGGTGGGGTCTCCTCGTCAGATCCGGTCCTGGAGCCGGTCAGACCGGGCCTGTGACCGGGTGGTCCGGTCGTGGGTCCGGTCGACCGGTCGCCAACCGGAATTGTCGCAGGTCTCCGTCCGGTTGGCGCCCGGTACGAGGGATCCGGTTGGCGGCCGGTTGACCGGGTCTGTGACCGGGCGGCCCGGTCATGCGTCCGGTCAGACCGGGTCCTGGACCGGCCGGCGTCTTCTCTTCCTTCAAGCGCTTCGCGTGACGTCGGGTCTAGCTTCGTGTTCATCTTCATGACTTGAGGCTCCTCTCCTTCCCTCGACCATGGCTTGTCCTCCTCTCCGGTGTCTTGATGCGCCTTGTACCTAATGACACATAGCACATCGGCATGAGGTAGCATTTCATCCAAAGGGGTATCAAGATCAAGGGTGGTGAGGAGCGAGTTCACCTTATCATGTAGCGCTTTAACTCGAGCCCGAGTCATCGGTCCACTTGGGGGACTAGTTGGTCTTGATGTAGTGTCGTCGGTGAGCGGGGCTACATCACTTAAGTTCTCATTAATAAAGTAAGCACGGAACTAAGGGGCGAAAAAGGGGAGGGCCCTGTTGAAAAGAAAGGAAAAACTAAATACTATCCATCCGCTTAAGCAAGGAAAGGGTTCTTCTTATCTTCCGGCTTGTCCACCGCGTCAGCGATTTTGGGAGCGTCGTTGATTTCACATGGAGTCTCGGCGGTGATTGCCAGTGTCTTGCTTTCTCCTATGACTGTTGTGCCATCAACTGCCGAAGCTTTTACTGTCGAAACTTCTAGGGCAAGATCGGCTGGCTTCTTCTTCGTCTTCTCGCCGCGTTCGTCTTCCTTATTATCGTGTGCCGATGATTTTGAAGGGAGATCGATGATTTCCTGTTTTACCCCAAACTTCGCAGCAATCCTCTGAAAGTCGCGATCACAATTGTCTGAGCGTGAGAAACTTCCATAGACTGTATTGTTTGTCGCGTTGTTCCCAGGCATTTTCAGCTTGAGGTATGCGTAATGCGGCACAGCCATGAACTTGGCATAAGCTGGTCTACCGAGTATAGCGTGGTACTGCGATTCCCAGTTCACAACCTCAAACTCGATTTTTTCCTTCCTGAAGTTGTCGGGTTTGCCAAAGATGACATTCAGGTAAACTTTGCCAAGGGAGTACTGATACGTCTCAAACGTATCTATAATTTCTTATGTTCCATGCTACTTTTATGACAATACTCACATGTTTTATACACACTTTACATCATTTATATGCATTTTTCGGCACTAACCTATTGACAAGATGCCGAAGCGCCAGTTCCTGTTTTCTGCTATTTTTGGTTTCAGAAATCCTACAAACGAAATATTTTCGGAATTGGACGAAATCAACGCCCAGGGTCTTATTTTTCCACGGAGCTTCCAGAAGATCGAAGAGCATACGAAGTGGGGCCTGATGGCGTGTATTTCACACGTTCGTTGGGAACCCCAAGAGGAAGGTATGATGCGCACAGCAGCAAGTTTTCCCTCAGAAAGAAACCAAGGTTTATCGAACCAGGAGGAGCCAAGAAGCACGTTGAAGGTTGATGGCGGCGGGATTTAGTGCGGCGCAACACCAGGGATTCGGCGCCAACGTGGAACCCGCACAACACAACCAATGTACTTTGCCCCAACGAAACAGATGAGGTTGTCAATCTCACCGGCTTGCTGTAACAAAGGATTAACCGTATTGTGTGGAAGATGATTGTTTGCAAGAAAATAGTAAAAACAAGTATTGCAGCAGATTTGTATTTCAAGTATAAAAGAATGGACCGGGGTCCACGAGTTCACTAGAGGTGTCTCTCCCATAAGATAAAAGCATGTTGGGTGAACAAATTACAGTTGGGCAATTGAAAAATAGAGAGGGCATAACAATGCACATACATGACATGATAAATATAGTGAGATTTAATTGGGCATTACGACAAAGTACATAGACCGCCATCCAATCGCATCTATGCCTAAAAAGTCCACCTTCGGAGTTATCATCCGAACCCCTTCCAGTATTAAGTTGCTAACAACGAGACAATTGCATTAAGTATTGCGCGTAATGTAATCAATAACTACATCCTCGGACATAGCATCAATGTTTTATCCCTAGTGGCAACAAGACATCCATAACCTTAGGGGTTTCGTCACTCCCGCATTCACGGAGACATGAACCCACTATCGAGCATAAATACTCCCTCTTGGAGTTACTAGCATCAACTTGGCCGAGCCTCTACTAATAACGGAGAGCATGCAAGATCATAAACAACACATAGGTAATAACTTGATAATTAACATAACATGGTATTCTCTATCCATCGGATCCCGACAAACACAACATATAGTATTACGGATAGATGATCTTGATCATGTTAGGCAGCTCACAAGATCCAACAATGAAGCACAATGAGGAGAAGACAACCATCTAGCTACTGCTATGGACCCATAGTCCAGGGGTGAACTACTCACTCATCACTCCGGAGGCGACCATGGCGGTGAAGAGTCCTCCGGGAGATGAATCCCCTCTCCGGCAGGGTGCCGGAGGAGATCTCCGAGAATCCTCCGAGATGGGATTGGCGGCGGCGGCGTCTCCGGAAGGTTTTCCGTATCGTGGTTTTTCGCATCGGGGGTTTCGCGACGGAGGCTTTAAGTAGGCGGAAGGGCAACGTGGGGGGCCACACGAGGGCCCCACACCACGGTCGGCGCGGCCAAGACCCGGGCCGCGCCGCCCTATGGTGGCGGCCCCTCGTGGCCCCACTTCGACTCCTCTTCGGTCTTCGGAAGCTTCGTGGCAAAATAGGACCCCGGGTTTTGATTTCGTCCAATTCCGAGAATATTTCGTTACTAGGATTTACGAAACCAAAAACAGCAGAAAACAGACAAGCGGCTCTTCGGCATCTTGTTAATAGGTTAGTTCCAGAAAATGCACGAATATGACATAAAGTGTGCATAAAACATGTAGGTATCATCAATAATATGGCATGGAACATAAGAAATTATCGATACGTTGGAGACGTATCAGCATCCCCAAGCTTAGTTACGCTCGTCCCGAGCGGTAAAACGATAACAAAGATAATTTCTGAAGTGACATGCCATCATAACCTTGATCATACTATTTGTAAGCATATTTAATGAATGCAGCGATCAAAACAATGGTAATGACATGAGTAAACAAGTGAATCATAAAGCAAAGACTTTTCATGAATAGTACTTCAAGACAAGCATCAATAAGTCTTGCATAAGAGTTAACTCATAAAGCAATAAATCAAAGTAAAAGTATTGAAGCAACACAAAGGAAGATTAAGTTTCAGCGGTTGCTTTCAACTTGTAACATGTATATCTCATGGATAATTGTCAACATAGAGTAATATAACAAGTGCAATATGCAAGTATGTAGGAATCAATGCACAGTTCACACAAGTGTTTGCTTCTTGAGGTGGAGAGAGATAGGTGAACTGACTCAACATAAAAGTAAAAAAGAATGGTCCTTCAAAGAGGAAAGCATTGATTGCTATATTTGTGCTAGAGCTTTTATTTTGAAAACATGAAACAATTTTGTCAACGGTAGTAATAAAGCATATGAGTTATGTAAATTATATCTTACAAGTTGCAAGCCTCATGCATAGTATACTAATAGTGCCCGCACCTTGTCCTAATTAGCTTGGACTACCGGATCTTTGCAATACACATGTTTTAACCAAGTGTCACAATGGGGTACCTCCATGCCGCTCGTACAAAGGTCTAAGGAGAAAGCTCGCATTTTGGATTTCTCGCTTTTGATTATTCTCAACTTAGACATCCATACCGGGACAACATGGACAACAGATAATGGACTCCTCTTTAATGCATAAGCATGTGGCAACAATTATTATTCTCATATGAGATTGAGGATATATGTCCAAAACTGAAACTTCCACCATGAATCATGGCTTTAGTTAGCGGCCCAATGTTCTTCTCTAACAATATGCATGCTCCAACCATTAAGGTGGTAGATATCTCTTACTTCAGACAAGACGGACATGCATAGCAACTCACATGATATTCAACAAAGAATAGTTGATGGCGTCCCCGAAACATGGTTATCGCACAACAAGCAACTTAATAAGAGATAAAGTGCATAAGTACATATTCAATACCACAATAGTTTTTAAGCTATTTGTCCCATGAGCTATATATTGCAAAGGTGAATGATGGAATTTTAAAGGTAGCACTCAAGCAATTTACTTTGGAATGGCGGAGAAATACCATGTAGTAGGTAGGTATGGTGGACACAAATGGCATAGTGGTTGGCTCAAGTATTTTGGATGCATGAGAAGTATTTCCTCTCGATACAAGGTTTAGGCTAGCAAGGTTTATTTGAAACAAACACAAGGATGAACGGTACAGCAAAACTCACATAAAAGACATATTGTAAACATTATAAGACTCTACACCGTCTTCCTTGTTGTTCAAAACTCAATACTAGATGTTATCTAGACTCTAGAGAAACCAAATATGCAAACCAAATTAGCAAGCTCTAAGTGTTTCTTCATTAATGGGTGCAAAGTATATGATGCAAGAGCTTAAACATGAGCACAACAATTGCCAAGTATCAAATTATCCAAGACATTTTAGAGTTACTACATGTAGTATTTTCCAATTCCAACCGTATAACAATTTAACGAAGAAGAAACTTCGCCATGAATACTATGAGTAGAGCCTAAGGACATACTTGTCCATATGCTACAGCGGAGCGTGTCTCTCTCCCACAAAGTGAATGCTAGGATCCATTTTATTCAAACAAAACAAAAACAAAAACAAACCGACGCTCCAAGCAAAGTGCATAAGATGTGACGGAATAAAAATATAGTTTCGGGGAGGAACCTGATAATGTTGTCGATGAAGAAGGGGATGCTTTGGGCATCCCCAAGCTTAGACGCTTGAGTCTTCTTAGAATATGCAGGGGTGAACCACCGGGGCATTCCCAAGCTTAGAGCTTTCACTCTCCTTGATCATACTGTATCATACTTCTCTCTTGATCCTTGAAAACTTCCTCCACACCAAACTCGAAACAACTCATTAGAGGGTTAGTGCACAATAAAAATTAACATGTTCAGAGGTGACACAATCATTCTTAACACTTCTGTACATTGCATAAAGCTACTGGGACATTAATGGATCAAAGAAATTCATCCAACATAGCAAAAGAGGCAATGCAAAATAAAAGGCAGAATCTGTCAAAACAGAACAGTCCGTAAAGATGGATTTTATTAGGGCACCAGACTTGCTCAAATGAAAATTCCCAAATTGAATGAAAGTTGCGTACGTATCTGAGGATCACTCACGTAAATTCGCTTAATTTTCTGAGTTAGCTACAGAGAATTAGACCCGGATTCGTGACAGCAAAGAAATCTATTTCTGCGCAGTAATCCAAATCTAGTATTTACTTTACTATCAAAGACTTTACTTGGCACAACAAAACATAAAACTAAGATAAGGAGAGGTTGCTACAGTAGTAAACAACTTCCAAGACTTAAATTCAAAATAAAAATACTGTAGTAAAAACATGGGTTGTCTCCCATAAGCGCTTTTCTTTAACGCCTTTCAGCTAGGCGCAGAAAGTGTAACTCAAGTAACATCAAGAGATGAAGCATCAACATCATAACTTGTTCTAATAATAGAATCATAAGGTAACTTCATTCTCTTTCTAGGGAAGTGTTCCATACCTTTCTTGAGAGGAAATTGATATTTAATATTACCTTCCTTCATATCAATAGTAGCACCAACGGTTCGAAGAAAAGGTCTTCCCAATATAATGGGGCAAGATGCATTGCATTCAATATCCAAGACAACAAAATCAACGGGGACAAGGTTATTGTTAACCATAATATGAACATTATCAACTTTCCCCAAAGGTTTCTTTTTAGCATTATCAGCGAGATTAACATCCCGATAACAGTTTTTCAATGGTGGCAAGTCAAGCATATCATAGACTTTCTTAGGCATAACAGAAATACTTGCACCAAGATCACATAAAGCATTACAATCAAAATCTTTGACTCTCATTTTAATGATGGGCTCCCAACCATCCGCTGGCTTTCTAGGAATAGAAGTTTCAAGTTTTAGTTTCTCTTCTCTAGCTTTTATGAGAGCATTTGTAATATGTTTTGTGAAAGCCAAGTTTACAACGCTAGCATTGGGACTCTTCGCAAGTTTTTGTAAGAACTTTATAACTTCAGAGATGTGGCAATCATCAAAATCTAAATCATTACAATCTAAAGCAATGGGATTATCATCCCCAAGGTTGGAAAAAATTTCAGCAGTTTTATCACAGGCAGTTTCAGCAGTTTTAGCAGTTTCAGGTAATTTTGCGCACTTTGCACTAGGAGTAGAAACATTGCCAACACCAATTATTGTATTATTTATAGTAGGAGGTGCAGCAACATGTGAATCATTAGCATTTCTAGTGGTGGTAATAGTCCAAACTTTAGCTACATTTTTCTCTTTAGCTAGTTTTTCATTTTCTTCTCTATCCCACCTAGCACGCAGTTCAGCCATTAATCTTATATTCTCATTAATTCTAACTTGGATGGCATTTGCTGTAGTAACAATTTTATTTTCAATATCCCTATTAGGCATAACTTTCGATTTCAAAAGATCAACATCAGAGGCAAGACTATCAACTCTAGAAGCGAGAATATCAATTTTATTGAGTTTTTCCTCAACAGATTTGTTAAAGGCAGTTTGTGTACTAATAAATTCTTTAAGCATAGCTTCAAGTCCAGGGGGTGTATTCCTATTATTGTTGTAAGAATTCCCATAAGAATTAGCATAACCGTTACCATTATTATAAGGATATGGCCTATAGTTATTACTAGAATTGTTCCGATAAGCATTGTTGTTGAAATTATTATTTTTAATGAAGTTTACATCAACATGTTCTTCTTGGGCAACCAATGAAGCTAACGGAACATTATTAGGATCAACATTAGTCCTATCATTCACAAGCATAGACATAATAGCATCAACCTTATCATTCAAGGAAGATGATTCTTCAACAGAATTTACCTTCTTACCTTGTGGAGCTCTTTCCGTGTGCCATTCAGAGTAATTAATCATCATATCATCAAGAAGCTTTGTAGCCGCCCCAAGAGTGATGGACATAAAGGTACCTCCAGCAGCTGAATCCAATAAATTCCGCGAAGAAAAATTTAGTCCTGCATAGAAGGTTTGGATGATCATCCAAGTAGTCAGTCCATGGGTTGGGCAATTTTTAACCAAAGATTTCATTCTTTCCCAAGCTTGAGCAACATGTTCATTATCCAATTGTTTAAAATTCATTATGCTACTCCTCAAAGATATAATTTTAGCAGGGGGTAATATCTACCAATAAAAGCATCCTTGCATTTAGTCCAGGAATCAATACTATTCTTAGGCGAGAGATAGCAACCAATCTTTAGCTCTTCCTCTTAATGAGAAAGGAAACAATTTTAATTTTATAATGTCACCATCTACATCTTTATACTTTTGCATTTCACACAATTCAACAAAATTATTGAGATGGGCAGCGAGCATCATCAGAACTAACACCAGAAAATTGCTCTCGCATAACAAGATTCAGTAAAGCAGGTTTAATTTCAAAGAATTCCGCTGTAGTAGCAGGTGGAGCAATAGGTGTGCATAAGAAATCATTATTATTTGTACTAGTGAAGTCACACAACTTAGTATTTTCAGGGGTAGCCATTTTAGCAGTAGTAAATAAAACAAACTAGATAAAGTAAATGCAAGTAACTAATTTTTTTGTGTTTTTGATATAGCAAACAAGACAAGTAAATAAAGTAAAGCTAGCAACTAATTTTTTTGTGTTTTGATATAATGCAGCAAACAAAGTAGTAAATAAAATAAAGCAAGACAAAACAAAGTAAAGAGATTGGGAAGTGGAGACTCCCTTGCAGCGTGTCTTGATCTCCCCGGCAACGGCGCCAGAAAATATGCTTGATGGCGTGTATTTCACACGTTCGTTGGGAACCCCAAGAGGAAGGTATGATGCGCACAGCAGCAAGTTTTCCCTCAGAAAGAAACCAAGGTTTATCGAACCAGGAGGAGCCAAGAAGCACGTTGAAGGTTGATGGCAGCGGGATGTAGTGCGGCGCAACACCAGGGATTCCGGCGCCAACGTGGAACCCGCACAACACAACCAATGTACTTTGCCCCAACGAAACGGTGAGGTTGTCAATCTCAGCGGCTTGCTGTAACAAAGGATTAACCGTATTGTGTGGAAGATGATTGTTTGCAAGAAAACAGTAAAAACAAGTATTGCGAGCAGATTTGTATTTCAAGTATAAAAGAATGGACCGGGGTCCACAGTTCACTAGAGGTGTCTCTCCCATAAGATAAAAGCATGTTGGGTGAACAAATTACGGTTGGGCAATTGACAAATAGAGAGGGCATAACAATGCACATACATGACATGATAAATATAGTGAGATTTAATTGGGCATTACGACAAAGTACATAGACCGCCATCCAAGCGCATCTATGCCTAAAAAGTCCACCTTCAGGTTATCATCCGAACCCCTTCCGGTATTAAGTTGCTAACAACAGACAATTGCATTAAGTATTGCGCGTAATGTAATCAATAACTACATCCTCGGACATAGCATCAATGTTTTATCCCTAGTGGCAACAACACATCCATAACCTTAGGGGTTTCGTCACTCCCCGGATTCACTGGAGACATGAACCCACTATCGAGCATAAATACTCCCTCTTGGAGTTACTAGCATCAACTTGGCCAGAGCCTCTACTAATAACGGAGAGCATGCAAGATCATAAACAACACATAGGTAATAACTTGATAATTAACATAACATGGTATTCTCTATCCATCGGATCCCGACAAACACAACATATAGTATTACGGATAGATGATCTTGATCATGTTAGGCAGCTCACAAGATCCAACAATGAAGCACAATGAGGAGAAGACAACCATCTAGCTACCGCTATGGACCCATAGTCCGAGGGTGAACTACTCACTCATCACTCCGGAGGCGACCATGGCGGTGAAGAGTCCTCCGGGAGATGAATCCCCTCTCCCGGCAGGGTGCCGGAGGAGATCTCCAGAATCCTCCGAGATGGGATTGGCGGCGGCGGCGTCTCTGGAAGGTTTTCCGTATCGTGGTTTTTCGCATCAGGGGTTTCGCGACGGAGGCTTTAAGTAGGCGGAAGGGCAACGTGGGGGGCCACACGAGGGCCCCACACCACAGGTCGGCGCGGCCAAGACCTGGGCCGCGCCGCCCTATGGTGGCGGCCCCTCGTGGCCCCACTTCGACTCCTCTTCGGTCTTCCGGAAGCTTCGTGGCAAAATAGGACCCCGGGTTTTGATTTCGTCCAATTCCGAGAATATTTCGTTACTAGGATTTCTGAAACCAAAAACAGCAGAAACATGACAAGCTGGCTCTTCGGCATCTTGTTAATAGGTTAGTTCCAGAAAAATGCACGAATATGACATAAAGTGTGCATAAAACATGTAGGTATCATCAATAATATGGCATGGAACATAAGAAATTAGCTTCCTTCCCCTTCGGTCTTGGAAGCTTCGTGCAAAAATAGGACCACAGGCGTTGATTTACGTCAATTACGAGAATATTTCCTTGCTAGGATTTCTGAAACCAAAACGACAGAAAACATGACAAGCGGCTCTTCGGCATCTCGTTAATAGGTTAGTCTCGGGAAAATGCATAAATATGACATATAATGTGTATAAAACATGTAGATATCATCAATAATGTGGCATGGAACATAAGAAATTATCGATACGTCGGAGGCGTATCAGCATCCCCAAGCTTAGTTCTGCTCGTCCCGAGCAGGTAAAGCGATAACAAAGATAATTTACTGGAGTGACATGCCATCATAACCTTGATCATACTATTGTAAACATATGTAATGAATGCAGCGATCAAAACAATGGTAATGACATGAGTAAACAAATGAATCATAAAGCAAAGACTTTTCATGAATAGTACTTCAAGACAAGCATCAATAAGTCTTGCATAAGAGTTAACTCATAAAGCAATAAATCAAAGTAAAGGTATTGAAGCAACACAAAGGAAGATTAAGTTTCAGCGGTTGCTTTCAACTTGTAACATGTATATCTCATGGATAATTGTCAACATAGAGTAATATAACAAGTGCAATATGCAAGTATGTAGGAATCAATGCACAGTTCACACAAGTGTTTGCTTCTTGAGGTGGAGAGAGATAGGTGAGCTGACTCAACATAAAAGTAAAAGAATGGTCCTTCAAAGAGGAAAGCATCGATTGCTATATTTGTGCTAGAGCTTTTATTTTGAAAACATGAAACAATTTTGTCAACGGTAGTAATAAAGCATATGTAGTCATGTAAATTATATCTTACAAGTTGCAAGCCTCATGCATAGTATACTAATAGTGCCCGCACCTTGTCCTAATTAGCTTGGACTACGGGATCATTCGCAATACACATGTTTTAACCAAGTGTCACAAAGGAGTACCTCCATGCCGCTTTGTACAAAGGTCTAAGGAGAAAGCTCGCATTTTGGATTTCTCGCTTTTGATTATTCTCAACTTAGACATCCATCACAGGGACAACATGGACAACGGATAATGGACTCCTCTTTAATGCATAAGCATGTAGCAACAATTAATGTTCTCATATGAGATTGAGGATATATGTCCAAAGCTGAAACTTCCACCATGATTCATGGCTTTAGTTAGCGGCCCAATGTTCTTCTCTAACAATATGCATGCTCCAACCATTAAGGTGGTAGATCTCTCTTACTTGAGACAAGACGGACATGCATAGCAACTCACATGATATTCAACAAAGAGTAGTTGATGGCGTCCCCGAGGAACATGGTTATCGCTACAACAAGCAACTTAATAAGAGATAAAGTGCATAAGTACATATTCAATACCACAATAGTTTTTAAGCTATTTGTCCCATGAGCTATATATTGCAAAGGTGAATGATGGAAATTTTAAAGGTAGCACTCAAGCAATTTACTTTGGAATGGCGGAGAAATACCATGTAGTAGGTAGGTATGGTGGACACAAATGGCATAGTGGTTGGCTCAAGGATTTTGGATGCATGAGAAGTATTCCCTCTCGATACAAGGTTTAGGCTAGCAAGGTTATTTGAAACAAACACAAGGATGAACGGTGCAGCAAAACTCACATAA
>NC_061508.1:189595862-189609714 GCF_022539505.1 Lolium rigidum
ACTTGATGAGCTACTTCAATTCCACCAAGGTCAAGTGAAACTTCGCTATCGTGATCTGTTTTACTTTAAAGCGCGAAAATTCCCGGATTTTCTATGCATGAATGCAATGCACACATCTGTTTCCTCTATTTTTGTAACCCCAATACCTGGGATATTACAGTCTCTACCCCTTAAACTAAACTTCGTCCTCGAAGTTTGAACTCTCTCACGTTTCCGGAGTGTGGATCTGACTTGTATAGACTACAACTTTTCTCGAACTCCATGGTGATCCTTTTGGATATAATTGAATATATCCCTTGTCCAGATTCTTCCTGGAATCCAATAATATCTGTCTCTGAGCCATGGCTTCTTACTTCAATTCCATGATTTCTGTCAATATCATAATCTTGTTTCCTTTCTCATTGAAGATTCAATGATTGAGACTTCTTCTGGTGCTGCTAGTCTTAACTGAAGGCTAATTTGATAACATACTCCTAATTGGTAGAATAGGTCTTTGTTTTACCTTACTACCAAAACTACAATAATGGAACTTGGTAAGGTACTTACCATAAAAATGTTCTTGATAGTTTATTTTCCTAATAATGGATTAGACTCATTTAGTCCATCCAATCCTGGTTTTTAGTTGATACCTATATCTATTTTGGGGTTATTTAGGTTCCATGAAAGGAATCTTTCAAATGGACTTTAGTTTTGGTACAGTCAACATCCTTCAGTCTTGGGCCTTCTCGAACTGTATTTGATCTACGGTATTTTCTTCGTCCAACTTCATTAACATTAGCTGACTTGAGATTAAGGACTTCTGAGAAGATATTACTCACTTTCTCAAGTCGTAGTCCACTTCTTACTTCCTCGAGGTATGAATCCTAACCTTTCATTTACATACCCTAGTATAGGCACCTCTCCCCATGAGCTTGGCCTCCCGGTGAAAACAAACCGTCAACCCGGGAACTACACAGGGCTTGGGTAGGACATTCACCTCATTTCACGTCATTTCACTTTCGAGGGAGGCAGCCTCGGCATAACCCCTATGACGCTTGTTCAGAGGGAACCCATACTAAAATACATAAGTTTCCAGTTAAGCCTTACCCAGATTCAGGTATTGTGGGGATACTTAAGAATTGGAATGGTATCGCATCCGAACCCAACCATCAGTTTTTTTGTAAGTTTCACCAAGTCATTCACAAGTCACATTCACCTTCAAAATCTTTCAATGGAATGACTCATCATTCCAAGATTTTCAGAGTCATTGTTTTTCACAAGTTCCCATCTATAGTAGTCAATTTTAGTTTAGCACTAGCAACTAGTCATGAGGGATGCTAATCACTTGTATTGCTCTAGGCTAAGTTTGATACTCTTGTATTACTCCATAACTAACTAAGTGAATCATGAATCAAAAAGGTACTTTGATAAATAAAATTTAGTAAAGCTTGTAGAGTAAAAA
Organism: Lolium rigidum; assembly: GCF_022539505.1. NCBI lineage: Eukaryota > Viridiplantae > Streptophyta > Magnoliopsida > Poales > Poaceae > Lolium > Lolium rigidum. The sequence continues at coordinate 189,597,304 of NC_061508.1, forward strand.
CTTGGGATAGGACCATTAAGCATAAAGTAAAAAAGTAATGGTGCCTTGCTCTTGTAGAGATTTGCACTAGTCTAGCTTGCATTGGTAATAGCTTGCCTTGATTGGGGTAGTGCTCAAAGTTCTCTTCTCCTTCCTCTTGGTAGAAAACCTCCTCCTCTTGATAGTCTCCGGTACTAGCGTCTATAAACGAATACGAGGATACAATCACCAAACAACACTTATGTAGACTTAATTAGTCTTAATGGCTCACACAAATGATCTATCATCACTACTTAACATTTATCAAAATTAGGCTAGGGTTTCCTTATTTAGTATTAGGAAAATAATTTCCTCTCATTGAAATTGGAATTAAGGTTTCTATTTAGTTCTTTGGAGAAATACTTTCCTCTCATTGAATATTCTTAAGATTTAATCTTCTCAAATAACCATGTATGATCACATGTTGACCAGGTCAACACTTCACACTTATCATTTGAGAAAAATGATTTAAATGAGATTCATCATCTCATGTGATTTACATACTACTTTGATTTAAGTTCCACAAGTGAGCAAGTATGAGACCATGCACTAGAGGTCATCACATTACTTCATAACACTTGGGAAAATGATTTAAATGACGTGCTTGATGTCTACGTTCCCCCTCCTTTCCTGTAGACAGTGTTGGGCCTCCAAGAGCAGAGGTTTGTAGAACAGCAGCAAGTTTTCCCTTAAGTGGATCACCCAAGGTTTATCGAACTCAGGGAGGAAGAGGTCAAAGATATCCCTCTCATGCAACCCCGCAACCACAAAGCAAGAAGTCTCTTGTGTCCCCAACACACCTAATAGGTGCACTAGTTCGGCGAAGAGATAGTGAAATACGGGTGGTATGAATAAGTAGTGGCAACGGCACCGGAAAAGTGCTTTGCCCGGAACAGTAAACAAGCGATAGTAACGCAGCAGTAGTAACACAGCAGTAGTAACGCAGTAAAACAGTAAACAAGCGGCGATAGCAGTATTTAGGAACAAGGCCTAGGGATTAGACTTTCACTAGTGGACACTCTCAACATTGATCACATAACAGAATAGATAAATGCATACTCTACACTCTTGTTGGATGATGAACACATTGCGTAGGATTACACGAACCCTCAATGCCGGAGTTAACAAGCTCCACAATAATGCTCATATTTTAGTAACCTTTAGTGTAAGATAGATCAAAAGACTAAACCAAGTACTAGCATAGCATGCACACTCGTCACCTTCATGCATATGTAGGAGGAATAGATCACATCAATATTATCATAGCAATAGTTAACTTCGCAATCTACAAGAGATCATGATCATAGCATAAACCAAGTACTAACACGGTGCACACACTTGTCACCTTTACACACGTGCGGGGAGGAATAGAACTACTTTAATAACTTTGCTAGAGTAGCACATAGATAAATTGTGATACAAACACATTGCAATCATAAACAGATATAAATAAGCACCTCACTATGCCATTCATCAGTGAATAAGTATACTGTGAAATATAGCCTAAGAGACCCACACGGTGCACACACTGTCACCTTTACACACGTGGGACAAGGAGTCTCCGGAGATCACATAAGTAAAACTCACTTGACTAGCATAGTGACATCTAGATTACAAGCATCATCATATGAATCTCAATCATGTAAGGCAGCTCATGAGATTATTGTATTGAAGCACATAGGAGAGAGATGAACCACATAGCTACCGGTACGAGCCCCGAGCCTCGATGGAGAACTACTCCCTCCTCATGGGAGCAGCAGCGGTGATGAAGATGGCGGTGGAGATGGCAGCGGTGTCGATGGAGAAGCCTTCCGGGGGCACTTCCCCGCTCCGGCAGGGTGCCGGAACAGAGACTCCTGTCCCCCAGATCTTGGCTTCGCGATGGCGGCGGCTGTGGAAGGTTTTCCGTATCGTGGTTTTTCCGCCTCAGGGTTTTCGCGACGGAGGCTTTATATAGGCGAAGAGGCGGCGCAGGAGGGTCGAAGGGGTGGCCACACCATAGGCTGGCGCGGCCAGGGCCCAGGCCGCGCCACCCTATCATGCTGGGCCCACGAGGCCCCCTCCGCGGCTCTCGGGTGTTCTGGATGCTTCCGGTGAAAATAGGAACCTGGGTCTTGATTTCGTCCGATTCCGAGAATATTTCGTTACTAGGATTTACGAAACCAAAAACAGCGAGAAAACGACAAGCTGGCACTTCGGCATCTTGTTAATAGGTTAGTTCCGGAAAATGCACGAATATGACATAAAGTGTGCATAAAACATGTAGATAACATCAATAATGTGGCATGGAACACAAGAAATTATCGATACGTCGGAGACGTATCAGCATCCCCAAGCTTAGTTACGCTCGTCCCGAGCAGGTAAAACGATAACAAAGATAATTTACGGAGTGACATGCCATCATAAACTTGATCATATTGTAAACATATGTAATGAATGCAGCGATCAAAACAATGGTAATGACATGAGTAAACAAGTGAATCATAAAGCAAAGACTTTTCATGAATAGTACTTCAAGACAAGCATTAATAAGTCTTGCATAAGAGTTAACTCATAAAGCAATAAATCAAAGTAAAGGTATTGAAGCAACACAAAGGAAGATTAAGTTTCAGCGGTTGCTTTCAACTTGTAACATGTATATCTCATGGATAATAGTCAACATAGAGTAATATAACAAGTACAATATGCAAGTATGTAGGAATCAATGCACAGTTCACACAAGTGTTTGCTTCTTGAGGTGGAGAGAGATAGGTGAGCTGACTCAACATAAAAGTAAAAAGAATGGTCCTTCAAAGAGGAAAGCATCGATTGCTATATTTGTGCTAGAGCTTTTATTTTGAAAACATGAAACAATTTTGTCAACGGTAGTAATAAAGCATATGAGTTATGTACATTATATCTTACAAGTTGCAAGTCTCATGCATAGTATACTAATAGTGCCCGCACCTTGTCCTAATTAACTTGGACTACCGGATCTTTGCAATGCACATGTTTTGACCAAGTGTCACAATGGGGTACCTCCATGCCGCCTGTACAAAGGTCTAAGGAGAAAGCTCGCATTTTGGATTTCTCGCTTTTGATTATTCTCAACTTAGACATCCATACCGGGACAACATGGACAACAGATAATGGACTCCTCTTTAATGCATAAGCATGTGGCAACAATTATTATTCTCATATGAGATCGAGGATATATGTCCAAACTGAAACTTCCACCATGAATCATGGCTTTAGTTAGCGCCCAAAGTTCTTCTCTAACAATATACATGCTCCAACCATGAAGGTGGTAGATTTCTCTTGCTTCAGACAAGACGGACATGCATAGCAACTCACATGATATTCAACAAAGAATACTTGATGGCGTCCCCAGAAGCATGGTTATCGCACAACAAGCAACTTAATAAGAGATAAAGTGCATAAGTACATATTCAATACCACAATAGTTTTTAAGCTATTTGTCCCATGAGCTATATATTGCAAAGGTGAATGATGGAATTTTAAAGGTAGCACTCAAGCAATTTACTTTGGAATGGCGGATAAATACCATGTAGTAGGTAGGTATGGTGGACACAAATGGCATAGTGGTTGGCTCAAGTATTTTGGATGCATGAGAAGTATTCCCTCTCGATACAAGGTTTAGGCTAGCAAGGTTATTTGAAACAAACACAAGGATGAACGGTACAGCAAAACTCACATAAAAGACATATTGTAAACATTATAAGACTCTACACCGTCTTCCTTGTTGTTCAAAACTCAATACTAGATATTATCTAGACTCTAGAGAAACCAAATATGCAAACCAAATTAGCAAGCTCTAAGTGTTTCTTCATTAATGGGTGCAAAGTATATGATGCAAGAGCTTAAACATGAGCACAACAATTGCCAAGTATCACATTATCCAAGACATTATAGCAATTTACTACATGTATCATTTTTCAATTCCAACCATATAACAAATTAACGAAGAAGAAACTTCGCCATGAAAATTAAAAGCTAAGAACACATGTGTTCATATGAACCAGCGGAGTGTGTCTCTCTCCCACACAAGCATTTATTAAAACAAAAACAAAAACAAAAGCACACAGACGCTCCAAGTAAAGTACATAAGATGTGGCCGAATAAAAATATAGTTTCAAGAGAAGGAACCTGATAATGTTGTCGATGAAGAAGGGGATGCCTTGGGCATCCCCAAGCTTAGATGCTTGAGTCTTCTTGAAATATGCAGGGATGAACCACCGGGGCATCCCCAAGCTTAGAGTTTTCACTCTCCTTGATCATAGTATATCATCCTCCTCTCTTGACCCTTGAAAACTTCCTCCACACCAAACTCGAAACAAACTCATTAGAGGGTTAGTGCATAATCAAAAACTCACATGTTCAGAGGTGACACAATCATTATTAACACTTCTGGACATTGCTCAAAGCTACTGGAAGGTAATGGAACAAAGAAATCCACCCAACACAGCGAAAGAAGCAATGCGAAATAAAAGGCAGAATCTGTCAAAACGAACAGTCCGTAAAGACGAATTTTAAAAGGGCACCAGACTTGCTCAAATGAAAATGCCCAAATTGAATGAAAGTTGCGTACATATCCGAGGATCACTCTCGTAAATTGGCATAATTTTCTGAGTTACCTACGAGAGAATTAGACCCAGATCCGTGACAGACAAAGAAATCTGTTTACTGCGCGATAATCCAAATCTAGTATTCACTTTACTATCAAAGACTTTACTTGGCACAACAAAACATAAAACTAAGATAAGAAGAGGTTGCTACAGTAGTAAACAACTTCCAAGACACAAATATAAAACAAAGTACTGTAGCAAAATAACACATGGGTTATCTCCCAAGAAGTTCTTTCTTTATAGCCGTTAAGATGGGCTCGGCGGTTTTAATGATGCACTCGCAAGAGATAGTATGTGAAGCAAAAGAGAGCATCAACGAGGCAAATTCAAAACACATTTAAGTCTAACATGCTTCCTATGCATAGGAATCTTGTAAATAAACAAGTTCATGAGGAACAAAGTAACAAGCATAGGAAGATAAAACAAGTGTAGCTTCAAAAATTTCAGCACATAGAGAGGTGTTTTAGTAACATGAAAATTTCTACAACCATATTTTCCTCTCTCATAATAACTTTCAGTAGCAACATGAGCAAATTCAACAATATAACTATCACATAAAGCATTCTTATCATGAGTCTCATGCATAAAATTATTACTCTCCACATAAGCATAATCAATTTTATTAGTTGTAGTGGGAGCAAATTCAACAAAGTAGCTATCATTATTATTCTCATCATCAAATATAGGAGGCATAGCATCATCAAAGTAAATTTTCTCCTCAATGCTTGGGGGACTAAAAAGATCATGAAAACCAGCTTCCCCAAGCTTAGAACTTTCTATATTATTATCAACAATGGTGTTCAAAGCGTTCATACTAATATTACTACCGAGCATGCAAATAAGATTTCATAGGTTTTTTAATTTTCGCATCAAACAATCCATGTTTTAAATCGGGAAATAGAATAAGAAGCTCATTGTTGTCCATTATGCCAAACTAGTGTAAACAAGAAACAAAAAGATGCAATTGCAGGATCTAAAGGAAATAGCTTCGAGCACAAACACAACGGTGCCAGAAAAGTACTTTACCTGAGACCGGAGTATGAGTGCCTTTTTACCTTTCCTCCCCGGCAACGGCGCCAGAAAATAGCTTGATGTCTACGTTCCCCCTCCTTTCCTGTAGACAGTGTTGGGCCTCCAAGAGCAGAGGTTTGTAGAACAGCAGCAAGTTTTCCCTTAAGTGGATCACCCAAGGTTTATCGAACTCGGGGAGGAAGAGGTCAAAGATATCCCTCTCATGCAACCACTGCAACCACAAAGCAAGAAGTCTCTTGTGTCCCCAACACACCTAATAGGTGCACTAGTTCGGCGAAGAGATAGTGAAATACGGGTGGTATGAATAAGTAGTGGCAACGGCACCGGAAAAGTGTTTTTCCCGGGACGGTAAACAAGCGAGTAGTAACGCGACGGTAGTAACGCGATAGAAACGATAAACAAGCGGCGATAGCGATATTTAGGAACAAGGCCTAGGGATTAGACTTTCACTAGTGGACACTCTCAACATTGATCACATAACGAGAATAGATAAATGCATACTCTACACTCTTGTTGGATGATGAACACATTGCGTAGGATTACACGAACCCTCAATGCCGGAGTTAACAAGCTCCACAATAATGCTCATATTTTAGTAACCTTTAGTGTAAGATAGATCAAAAGACTAAACCAAGTACTAGCATAGCATGCACACTTGTCACCTTCATGCATATGTAGGAGGAATAGATCACATCAATATTATCATAGCAATAGTTAACTTCGCAATCTACAAGAGATCATGATCATAGCATAAACCAAGTACTAACACGGTGCACACACTTGTCACCTTTACACACGTGCGGGAGGAATAGAACTACTTTAATAACTTTGCTAGAGTAGCACATAGATAAATTGTGATACAAACACATTGCAATCATAAAGAGATATAAATAAGCACCTCACTATGCCATTCATCGGTGAATAAGTATTCGTGAAATATAGCCTAAGAGACCCACACGGTGCACACACTTGTCACCTTTACACACGTGGGACAAGGAGTCTCCGGAGATCACATAAGTAAAACTCACTTGACTAGCATAGTGACATCTAGATTACAAGCATCATCATATGAATCTCAATCATGTAAGACAGCTCATGAGATTATTGTATTGAAGCACATAGGAGAGAGATGAACCACATAGCTACTCGGTACAGCCCCGAGCCTCGATGGAGAACTACTCCCTCCTCATGGGAGCGAGCGGCGGTAATGAAGATGGCGGTGGAGATGGCAGCGGTGTCGATGGAGAAGCCTTCCGGGGGCACTTCCCCGCTCCGGCGGGGTGCCGGAACGAGAGACTCTGTCCCCCGGATCTTGGCTTCGCGATGGCGGCGGCTGCGGAAGGTTTTCCGTATCGTGGTTTTTCCGCCTCGGGGTTTTCGCGACGGAGGCTTTATATAGGCGAAGAGGCGGCGCGGGAGGGTCGAAGGGGTGGCCACACCATAGGCTGGCGCGGCCGGGGCCCGGGCCGCGCCACCCTATCATCCGGGGCCCACGGGGCCCCCTCCGCGGCTCTCGGGTGTTCCGGATGCTTCCGGTGAAAATAGGAACCCGGGTCTTGATTTCGTCCGATTCGAGAATATTTCGTTACTAGGATTTACTGAAACCAAAAACAGCAGAAAACAGCAAGCGGCACTTCGGCATCTTGTTAATAGGTTAGTTCCAGAAAATGCACGAATATGACATAAAGTGTGCATAAAACATGTAGATAACATCAATAATGTGGCATGGAACACAAGAAATTATCGATACGTCGGAGACGTATCAGTGCTACACCTCATAAATTTAAATTCCTAAAATTTGAAATAGTTGAAATGGGCTAGTATTGACTACATAGCCAATATTTTGCTTCTAGCCCATGATCATGTACAGAACCCATATCATAATTTTACATATTAAATTATAGTTTGTGAAATGTGAATTATGAGAGGTGGAATCACCTCAAAATTCAATATGGTTGATTTTCTAGATTTATTTGAATACTAAAAAGTCTCTGTCTTGTTATTTTTGCTATATTATTTCTACAACTGATCTTGGTTTGAAACCTGTGGGGTTGGATGGAGCATTTCATGGGCTTTCCAACAATATAAGGTTGGTCAAATTTAACCAGTAGATTCGAAGTTATTTGAATTTGAAAGAAGCATCTGCAAGCAAAATTGACTAAACTAATTTATTTGAATTCAAAACGTGGGCCTAGGCGGGAACGAGAATGGGCCAAAAAGAGAGAAAGGGGACTGGGCTGGCCCAACTAGCGTTGCGGCCAACTGACAGTGGGACCCAGCTGTCATTGGGTTTTAATACCGAATCGGTATGGATGAACGTGGGACGTAGGATCATAAGGAGATCGTGCGGCTTACAGGCGTCGTCTACGTCGACGAGAGGGAGGTGCTGGCTCGGCGGAGGTAGGGGGTCGGCGGCGAGCTGGGGCTCCGGCGAGGGTCGGCGACGAGGCAGGGCGATGTTGTCGTCGATGGCGAGTGCACTGGTACCGACGGCGGAGCTTGCGGTGGCCTATATCGATGGATTGATCTGCGGCGGCTTGCGGGTCTCCGGCGAGAAATTGGACGGCTACCGGCGGCAATGTGTAGTGGAGAGGAGCGGAGGAGGTTCAGAGAGAGGAGGGGAGCGAGTTTGGTGTGAAGAAGGAGGCGCGGGAGAGGCTCTATTTATAGGGCGCGATGGGCTGCGAGGGTGCCGTGGAGGTCGTCGACGGCAATGGCGTTCCAGGGCGTGAAGGGGCAAGGTAGGGGGCGCAGGAGGTAGGCGACGTCTAGGCAGTTCTCAACGTCTAGCTGGCGCAGGGAAAGGAGGAGGAGACGGCTCACGAACATGGCGTGACGGGTACTGTACTGGCGGCAAAGTTTCTTGATCATGGCGACGGCGACGGTGCATGCGCGGCCAATGGCGCGTGTCTGGCGATGTCCTGTCATGGTGTGGAATGTGCATGCGCAAGGGGAGGGGAAGGGAAGGACGACAGCGCTCAGGCGAGGCAGCGTACTGGCGCATCCAGTAACGTGCCAGTGCACGCTCTGGCGCGTCCAGACGTGGTGATCACGTCGCGGCCCAGGCTTGTCGTGCATGGTTTGGAGTTGGGATCTTGTCCAGCATGCTCAGCAGAGTGAGAGAGGCTAGCTTGGCAGGGTTGGAGGAAGAGGTGAGGTCCAGGGTAGGGTTTGGCATGAGTGTGTCCATCGTGGCCAGCATGGTGGAGTTCTTGATCATTTCTTCACTTTAATCGGTGCAAAAGGGTAGGGCTTGATGCAGAGGAGGTACAGGAGCAACATCATCACAAGATTAAAGGGGTTTAGCCCAAAAACCAGTGGGTAATGAGGTGTATCACAAATCTAGAATGTTGCCTGCCAAGTGCTCGACACAATGGCCGCATGAGATTTTTGTTTGAATTTTGAAAATCTTTTTGGTGCATCTCATTCATATATTTAAAGAGGTAGAATGGTGGTGGTGGTCAATTTGGTGAAGGTTTGCAAGATTTCAAAAATGAGGTGATCTTCTCTTTGATTCAAAGTCTCCACTTGGCAACTCCTTTCTGGTCAACCTAGTCAGAGTCAACACTGGTGGTCAACATCAAAGTGTTTCACCATGACATGGTCTTGGATGAGGTGGCAAGTGTTAACCAGGTTTGGTTTAAGAATAATCCAACCCAGGGGTGCAAAGTAGGTAACATATTATAAAGTGGCCAAATGACCATTATCACATGTATGTTGAATTTGAATTCTTCTTTGATTTGAATTGGGTTTCTTTGATGCAAAAGGTTTTTTTTTATATATAAGTGTTTTACAAGCAATGGCACAAGCAATGGTGGCCTTGGTTAAAGATTTGAAAAGTGGGCCAAAGTGTACGTGAGTGAAAATGGAATTTTCTCACTATTTCATTTCTCTCTATTTGATTTGATTTTTCTTGACTCCAAAGTGATTCTTATTAGTTTAGAAACATTTCCAAACCATTGAACCCATTCCAAAAGGTCTAGCTCAAAGATTTGCAAAAATAGCCATAAACACATAAGAGGTGATATTCCAATTTTGCTTATTTTCCTCTTTTGTTCATCTTGCTTTACTTGGGCATGGTTGAGGGTCCATTTAGGGTGAGATTACGTTTAGAGATGGTTTCACACTATTTGGGTAAGGTATAAGTGCATAGGACAAGAATTGGGTATTATGGCTATGTGCCACATATGCCTCTATGGCATTTTTATTTTCTTTTTAAAATCTTTTGTTTCACCTTGGATTTGGTTTGATAAGTACTAGGTAAGGTTTATGAAGGTTTTCCAATCCTCTAAACAAAGTGGAAAGGCCTAGGGTAAAGTTTTACAAAAATAGCCTTAGGCACATATGCTTTTTTCTTATTTAAATTCTTTTTTATTTTGTTTGGATCGCATGGATACAAACAATTAGGCTGGTCATAGTGGTAAGTATCATGTAGTAGTATCATGCATATGATATTTGTGTATGATACTATCTCTATAGTGGGTAGTATCATAGAGTAGTATCATAGCCATGCTATATTTATTGTTTTTTAGAATCTCAATGCAAATTTGTGTACAAGATTTGTTTGGCATTAAATTTTCTTGTGATATGTGCTATGATACAGTATCCACCTATGTTACTCTAATCCTCTCTCTCCTCCTTAATTAGCTGCCACATCATCATTTTTGTGGGACCAATATGCATGATACTAGCTATGATACTAGCACTATGGCCAGCCTTAGGGCGATGTGGCTCTACCAAATTTTAGATTGCAAACATTAAATGCATTTTAGTGGGGATGAACTTTATAGATATTATAGATATGCGTACTAATTATGACAAGTTAGTAGTGATGATGACAATCATTCCTGGCCCATTTTCTAACATCACTTTACATAAAAAGTTAGGAGTCATCCCCCTCTTCCCATCAATATTATTTATAGGCTCTTTCCCAAAAATGCACTCATCGGGTACCAGCCGAATCCATCCACAAGCTTGACTTATTTGATTAGTATTTCAGAAATGAAAAGGATAACATAGCCTCGAATAAAGTAAATAACACACTTGCGCTAGTTATAAAGATCAAAGCATCTAGCAAATTCAATTGTGCTATTGTTCTTATCAAACGATAAATGTGTGTTTGGTTTCCTGCAAAATGTGTTACAAAGAGTTGCTAGATATTTATTGGTAAACAATCTTTCTCAGCCGGCTGATCCATCAGCCGGTTTGTGGGGCGCTCGGAATGTGTGTTGACCACACCTAAGTCCCGTATTCTCTCTCATTTTGCGAATTTTTCCTCAATTTTACATACCACATTACGATTTGTTACATGTGTAAATAATATTTAGTGTGTTAGTACGGGTAATGTGGTACAATGATTTTGGTACATATATTACAGAGAGATTGCACCAAATGTTACATATGTATTCCTATAATGTTGGATAAATTAGACAAAAATGTTGGACATACTGCAGAGAAATGTTTGCCGAATGATGTAACATATTCGAAAATACTTCAGACGCAAAGAAAAATGTTACATTCGAAATTATTTTGTACCATTGATGAATTTTTTTGCACCATAATTTCGACACTTGACAAACTACAGAAATTTTTTGGAGACAAATGTTACATACTCTGAAAAAATGATATATACAAACCATTTTCGTACCATGATCGAACGCGCGCGAGAATCACTCAGTTAAATGGGAATACAATGGCTAACAAGAGGGCTGATAATTGGCCTTTTTACAACCGGTTGTAGGCTAGCGCTGGCCATATTTATTTAAATGTTTGTCTTTTTCACCGTTAACCGTGGATCGAAAAGCAAAATAGTAGTGCCACATATATATCGACATTCTACAATGCTAGGAAGCAGGAAGAAGTGTTAAGGAAATGCACTTTTGATCTTGGGTGCATATGATCTGCAACCAGAAAAACAATTTAAAATATATAAAAAAATCAAACAAAAAATTCGCGCATATAGAGGGTGTTAGTTCCCGACCATAATTTTTGAAGCCAAAGTTTGGCAATTTGGCATGTGTTTGATTCTTGACACATTTTTAGGCTGCACACTTTATTATCTATATGGCCCACCTATCATGGAGTAAATTTGTTGCCAACTTTTGTCACACTTAGTGGTTTCAAAATTTGAAACCACATTTTTATGGCTGCCACGCTTGCCAAACTTAGGCTTGGTAAAGTGTGGTTGGGAACCAAATATGCACATATATCGACATCCTACAGAGAGTGGTCAAATGGCTCCCGAGCCACATGTAGCTCGTTTTTTCGGAGAAATTCAAAGAAATGCATTTCAAAGTTTTTAGAAAATCAGAACAAAATTCTTGATGTGGATAATAATGAAGCCTACTACCGTGCAAAAAGCCAGTCCGAAATTCGTTGTGTTTTGGCCTCAGCAAAAATAACAAATTTTGATTTGATCATTGGTGAATAATAATAAACAGTACACTATAAATCTAGATTTTTTTCATTTTGTGAGATTTTATCATTTTTATTGAGGGCAAAATACAACATATTTCAATCTGAAAATTTACACATTGATATATTTCAACATTATTTACCTTATATGTATTTCTTTTCAAAATTTTCTAAAGCTAAAATCAAAAAGTTTGAAGTTTTTGAGAAAAAAGAAACCGGGCTACATGTAGCCCGGGCTAGAAAAGAGTTTGCGTAAATCTAGTTTTGTGGATAACCAACATTATTTGTGCTGTGTGCCTGTGTGTACAAAAATAAGGAAATG